>NC_088683.1:213147399-213450429 GCF_028017835.1 Emys orbicularis
AACTGTAACAAAAGAATTTTTTTGCAAGTTTTGCCTAGCTTTTTTAGGTAGGGGTGGTGTACTTCAGTGAGTAAGTCTATGGGGCCAGCTAGGGGAGAATGGGAGATGACAATTGAAATGTGAAATACCGGTATCTTTGTGTCATGCTATAACTTAAAGATTGTAATAGTTCTTAAGCTACAAGACTCTGTTAAAAATATTTTCTCATTGTGTGAACAAAGTAAGCTAATTCTTCTTGAAAATCAAAATCTGGCACATGCAACCAGAACAAACTCTCTCCCTTTGAGTCAGGGGTCGGCAACCTTTCAGAAGTGGTGTGCCGAGTCTTCATTTAATCACTCTAATTTAAGGTTTTGTGTGCCAGTAATACATTTTAACGTTTTTAGAAGGTCACTTTCTATAAGTCTATAATATATAACTAAACTGTTGTTGTATGTAAAGTAAATAAGGTTTTTAAAATGTTTAAGAAGCTTAAATTAAAATGCAGAGCCCCCCCCGGTCCGGTGGCCAGGACCCAGGCAGTGTGAGTGCCGCTGAAAATCAGCTTGCGTGCCGCCTTCGGCACATGTGCCATCGGTTGCCTACCCCTGCTTTGAGTCAATAGGAGGGTTTAAACCAGTGGCTCTCAAACTTTTTTACTGGTGACCCCTTTCACATAGCAAGCCTCTGAGTGTGACCCCCCCCCCTATAAATTAAAAACACTTTTTTATATATTTAACACCATTATAAATGCTGGAGGCAAAGTGGGATTTGGGATGGAGGTTGACAGCTCACGACCCCCCATGTAATAACCTCGTGACCCCCTGAGGGGTTCCAACCCCCAGTGTGAGAACCCCTGGTTTAAACCTTGGACTTTCAGACCCCCAGTTCAGAAGAGGACTCAGTGCACACTTTGTGAATGCGTGACATAACTAGACATCAATGGCATTCTGGAGGCCAGGAATTTGGGATTCTATCCTTGACTCGTCTAGGACAAGTGTTGTTTACTGGTTAAAGACAGAGTAACCCAAAAGGTGGTGTGGTTGAATAGCTAAGATTTGGGATCAAGATACACAAAACTTGATAGAATGATGGGCTGAGACCACAGACTGTCCTTCTCACCAGTATTATGATTGTTTCTTTGTATCCCTCATGGGTCTGTCTATCCATTTGTTGTCTCTCATCTTATACTTAGATGGGGCAGGGAGTTTTTGTTCTGTTTGTACAGTGCATGCCACAAAGTGGTGCTGGTCCATGACTGGTACTCAGGTACTATGATCATGTTAGTCCTGGGTTCTGTTCTTGACTTTGCCTACAGTGACTTTGTATAACCTCTTTGTTAACTTGCTTGTAAAATGAAGTGACAACTCATACTTGACTGTGTTCTAGGATTGGGGATTGATGTTTGTAGTCAGTAATAAGTTGGTTAGCTGCACGGGAGTATAAACCACAGTCAGTGGAGGTGAGATTTAAACTCATGAGTCATGGTCTCCTTTCCCTAGAGCAGTGTTTCCCAAACTTGGGACGCCGCTTGTGTAGGGAAAGCCCCTGGCGGGCCAGGCCAGTTTGTTTACCTGCCGGGTCCGCAGGTTCGGCCGATTGCGGCTCCCACTGTTCATTGCTCCAGGCCAATGGGGGCTGCGGGAAGCGGCGCGGGCTGAGGGATGTGCTGGCCGCCGCTTCCAGCAGCTCCTGGAGCAGCAAACTGCGGCCAGTGATCAGATAGAGTTACAGGGGTATTTGGTGGGGAAGTTACCCGAATGGCTGTGTTACACTGTCGCTGCTAAATACAGCAGCTTCAAATTGATGCATTTCCTTTCAGTTCAACTTGGGGAAGTTAAAGCTTAAGCCACAGACAAGTACTGCCTATTTATAACTCAGCTCATGTGGAGCAAAGGACAGAATCCAGAGTGCATAATTTTCTTTCTCTTCACCCCCCCACCTGCCAAAAAGTGAGACAGTCTAGTGGAAAACTTCAGAAAGGTTAATCTTGTAACTCTTATCCTTTCTGTATCAGTCTAATTATCAAATCACAATGAAAAATTCAGTAGTACTCAAAGAATACTTTGTGTTTTTATTGCTATTTTAATGAGGCTTTTATAAAAAATAAAAGTTTAAAGCTCCCCTTAAATTGAAAACTTCGGATTCAGACTTCGTGACCAACACCTCCATAATAAATTAAATGTGCATTTGTTGTGCTGTCTCAGCACATTCAAGTTGTTTGAGGGTATACACACACACACACACACACACACACACACACAGAGTATGTGTAAGATCAAGTTCTGAAAGAAATGCGTTGTTAAATAGTAGCTTTAATCTCAGGATATATTAAAGACATACACTTTTATGCTCTCATTCTCAGTGTTCTTTCTTTAGGTTAATGCATAGTGGGCACCATTAGGTTCTTGACATTTCTCTCATGCAGTAGTTAAATTTACTGAGCCATCTGTAGTATTCCCTATCCTAAGTATAGGAAATACTGTAAATACCATAAGTATGTTAAAAATAGCAGTGCAGTAAACATCAAGATTTTAATGATGCTCTCAGTACCCCTTTTCATTATGAGAACTGAACACCGTGTGACTGCTGTGATGGAACATTTGTGACCCACTTGTTTCTCATTCCATTGAAGCCATTTTTATCTTACAAAAGTGCCTTTTTGAAGATTATATAATGAGGTTAGGGTTAATGCGCTTCAGAACTTCTCTTGTTTACATTCTTCTTTCAATTTCTTTCATTACAGAGTACTGGTTATTATAGTTCCATGGTTCACAACATGAATTTCTTCCAACTTCCAAATTGATTTGTCTTGGTTTTGCCCTAGATTTTTCAAAATATTTCAGCATACAAATTGTTTGCTTCCCTTAGGGTGCACAAGACTTGATAGGCTGTGGTCTGAACACATCATTCTTACCAGTATTCTTTGTTTTCTTGTATTCCCCCATCAGTCTGTCAGTACTCTTCTGTTGTCTCTTGTCTTATATTTAGATGGTAATCTGTTTTGGGCCGGGACTTTTTGTTCTGTGTTTGTACAGTGCCTATCACAAAGTGGTGCTGGTCCATGACTGGAGCTCTTAAGTGCTACAGTAATACTAATAGACAGCTTCCACCCTTACATTAAAGTCCCCTAGCAGGAAAGCATATTCGTGTTTTGGAATCTTGCTGATGGTGGTGTTCAACTGGTCATAGAACTGGTCCTTGATGTCAGAAGATAAGGAGAGTGTTGGGGCATACACACTCAGAACGTTGACTGGGCCCTCAGATGTGAACAAGCATAGTGCCAAAACTCTCTCTGATCCATTTGTAGGTGGCTCAGTCATCCTCAGTAGTGAGTTCTTGATGGCAAATCCCACTCCGTGCTCTCAGGTTTCTTCTGCGCTTTTCCCCTGCCAGAAAAATGTGTAGTCTTTTTCTCTGAGAGATCCGCTTGATGCTAGCCGTATTTCCTGGAGGGATGCAATATTCATATTGTCGTTTCAGCTCGTCATTGATCATGGCAGTTTTACGTGCATCATTGATCTGTTGAAGGTCCTCAGATAATCCAGTTGTTATGGTGCAAACACGACAGCACCCTATCTTTAAGGATAGGTTTCAGAGTAGCAGCCGTGTTAGTCTGTATCCGCAAAAATAACAGGAGTACTTGTGGCACCTTAGAGACTAACAAATTTATTAGAGCATAAGCTTTCGTGGGCTACAACCCACTTCTTCGGATGTTTTCTTTCTTTTACTTGATTTGTCTGGTGCATTGGTTGTAGTCCACTTGTCAAGTTATAAAACTCTAAGCTCTAAGCACCCATTGAAACAGGCAGATTGTGGCAGGACAACACCTTATTGTCTGGGGGCTGCCCAGTTTTATGGCGTGCGGTGATTGTCCAGTGAAATAAGATGATCTCTCCCACTGTCGGAGACAGCCCCTGGCACTCAACTCTATGCCAATTGAGTAAGAGCTTAGAACCGATGACTGCTGCCTCCTGTATTGTGTCAATGCGTGAGGCGAAGCTGGAATACCTCTCCAGGGCGCAAGCCTGGGCAGCTGATATGTAGGCCCTGAGTTGCCCATGCATCAGGACCCCCCTCTCGGCGTCAACGGTAAAATCCAGAGGAGAGGAAGAACCAATACATCTGGTACCCAATCCGCTGCAGGAGTTGCTGGAAAGATACTAAAATATTAGTATCTGACCGCCTTTTGGGCTCCACTCCACATTTTCTGTCTCAGTTTACTCTTATAGCCCTACGTTTTCCCAAATTCACCCATAAGGCAGTGGGGCTTTTCTGTCAGGGGGTGCTCTCTCTCAGTCTTACAGCCTCCCAGGCTACCCACAAGGCTGTGGGTTTGGGCTCATCAAATTCATATATGAACTCTCAAGGTGGAATAAACTAAAGGTCCTCTTTAATTGGGTGTTCTCTGACAGGCCTTCAGATGAAAGTGGAATAGCTACTTAATGTGCACAATTGGGCAGTACTATACCATGTATAGAAAACTTCCTGACTTTTTCTAATAATTGTCTCATCATTCCCTGAAGCATGACATTTATTAGCAAGAAATTGGCTGATTGGATTGTAGGATGAGACTTGGAAAATTTAGGCCCCCAAATATTTTTAGAGCAGAGCCCTCCAATAGGAAGAGTAGCTGTTGCATATCAGTGTTTTAGTGGAAGAGCTCTTGTGGGGAAGCGTCATTACGCTTACTTTCCTGAGTAGAACTTCATCCACTGAATTAAAACAAAACAAAAAAATACTAATGAATGTTTAGTATCATCCAACCTATTTGCCTTAAAATGGTATATTCAAAATATATCCTGCAGTATTCTAAAGGTAATTACCCTTAATTTCCCATTGGTGCTGCTGGAGCATTAGGTAGCCAAAAGAAATGGCTCCCTATGGAATATGCACATGCGGACAAATCTAAGGCCTCTGTAGAAAAATGCAGACAATCTATATAATTCCTGTACATCCTTCAATGTTGGAATATAATAAACTAGGTAACCATTTAATTAAACCATAAGCTTTGCAGAGACCGTCTTTTAGGTTAGTTGATACGATGTTTAACACGATGGTCCCTGAGCTGTGATTGGGACCGCTAGGTGTTACTGTAGTATGAATAATAAATAACCATTTTGGAATTCCTCAACACATCCTTTTTTCTAAAGAAGCCTAGTTCTAAAACCTAGATTTCCATTCTTCATTGAAGACAGTTTAATTATGAAACTAAAACATTATTAATCTCCAAGTGCTTTCCCTTCTGGAATAATGCTACAGGTGTATTTAGCCTTCTGGAAAAATGCTGACCACAGCTGTAAAAGTAGTTCCTGTACCCTGATACATAAATTAGCTCTGGTTGTCAAGTGTGAAAATAAAGACAATTCCAGTCTAGCATATTTAGTCACTAAAGAAGGCTTCACTACTAAAGGGTACAGGACTGTTAAATTTAAGTTCCATAATGTATTAATTAAGGAATGTGTCTGGCTGGTCAACTGCATTGGTAGAATTTCTGTCTAAGGATCTATGAGTGAAATATTTTTATCCCTGTATACTTAGGCTTTTTCATTTAATAATTTTTAAAAATATACATGTTGATTGTGGCTAAAATATTCCCTTAATAAATATTGAAAAGTAATAGGACATTCCAAATATGGATACCTATGCACACAGCTTGGATATTAGTGAGAAAAAAATTACCTGTTTGATCTTTGATCATGCAAACACTTTTGCACATGCTTAACTTTACATTGCACACAGTGGGCCTTACATGTGTAAGGTAAAACACATGCATATGTGTTTGCAGGATCGAGACCTTAGCATGTAATTTATTTAAAAACAAAACAGTGTGACTGTCTCTATCTCTAGCTATTCATCTGGCAGACAGTGCAATTTTGGAGGGGGTTTTCACTTTAGACTCTATACTCTCCCTCCTCTTCCTTTTTTAGAGTACTATTACTGTTTTAAATAAAAGACTATAAAGACGGGTAAAATGTAAATTTTAGACCCTTACAATAGTAATCTGGATTCAAAAATGGAATCCGGATTAAAAGAATAATTAAATTCCAAAAATCACCCTGTATGTACAGGAACATCAAACTAAAATTAAAACTGTTAGTAAATAAACATATTTAAACTGAAATTATTTTTCTTATTTTCTCCACCTTTGCCCCTAAAAAGTCTCTATTGAGAACTAGAAAGGCTGTCACTTTGTAGTCTCAGGAGTCAGAGATTAATAACCTGACTTGCAATTTTCTGTCTAGAAGGGAAAACTCATCCTTTAAACTAAGCACTGCCTTTTATTCCAGTCAACAGAAAAACACGAATCTTCCATGCACAACTTCCATCCATATTTTTTAAATTACTTCCCTTATCTTTCAGAGAAACTTCTTGAATGTGAATTTCCTTGTCAACTGGTATGTTAGCCTAATTTTCTCTAGTGTGTGCCAATTTAACTTTATACGTTGCCCTTTGTTATCACTGTTAAAGAAGCAGCAACAACAAAAATAAAATAAAATATACCTTCTTTGTGACCACTGCCTTCCTATGTTCCCATAATCTTATCTGAAACATTTTCTCTCATGTCTGTACCTAGTAACTTACCTAGTTAAATAGCAGTAGTGGGTAATTGCATTATCTAACATTATAGCATTATAGGATGCAATTTATATGAAAATATTACAAATTAAAGTTGAATTTTGTTGCATAGCATGTTAGCGCTAAGAATGTTAAAGTTAAATCCTAATATTAACAGAATGACTTCCAAAAATGGGTGAGTTGGGATATGATACTTAAGGATAAATTTTCAAAGAAATCTGTGTAGAAGCGAGGTAAATATAAACCGTATATTGTTGTGTTTATTTGTAGCCATGTCAGTTCCAGGATATTAGACAGACAAGGTGGGTGCGATATCTTTTATTGGAGCAACTTCTATTGGTGAGAGAGACAAGTTTTTGAGCCACACACAGCTCTGTATAGCTGAAAAGGTGGTGTCTCTCACCAACAGAAGTTGGTCCAAGAAAAGATATTACCTCATCCACCTTGTCTCTCATCCATATATTGTGGCATTTCTTAGGGATACGATCATTCTGAACGTAGATTTTGGAAAAAATTAAGGCACATACAGGTATTTTGAACTGCAAATCGTTTTTGCAAGATTAAATGCAGTATTGTTAGGTGTATAAACTAGATAAACTAATAAATCTTTTATTATATGTAGCTTCTTTGGTTCCATGATGGATCTTTAAAGAATAAAATATAGAGTAGTAATGGAAATTTCCCATGTCTCCTGTATTGGTTTAAAATTCACTGGCTGGTGATGTATGTGGAAAGATTAACTTACATTTTTGGTAGATTTGGCTATTTTAAACTATCCTTTCTAAGTGTTTCTTAATCGGCATTTAAAAAATAACAGAATTGAATGCATTTTTTACTCTTTCTCTTTATATTAAACCGTACTTTTAGTCGGTCATATCCTGGATTCCTCAGTCAGAATTTATTAACTTTTTTTTAATCAGGCAAATTCCCACTGAAATCAATAGAATGAGTATGGGTGCAGAATTTGAGCCTATTAGAATATATATTTCACAAATTTTTCTAGAATTAAATGTGGTAATATAAATATAAAGGTATTTTGCAGTTTTTTTCTTACTGTATTTTGTATCATAATAAACAAATTACACTTACATTTTAGCAATAGTATGATGATTTTGTATGGATTCTATTAGTTGTATCCTTTACAAGCAAACTGTACGAAATAAATTATTTATGAACTTTGTAAAATGCTGTTTACATTAAACTCTAGTAGCAATTACATTTTGTGGTGGGCAACATGGATGAGTGGTACACACCTTACGCATGGAATTAGAGGTCCAAAAACGTAACCTTACATGTGTTAGGAAATAATGGAACTGTACAGCTAAACACACAAAGGAGAACGGAATAGTTTGTAATTCTTTTAATGCAGAAAATCTGACTGTTTTGTTGTTTATTTTTAGGGGTCCATTCAGTGTTGTGCGGCGATGTATCAACAGAGAAACTGGGCAACAGTTTGCTGTCAAGATTGTCGATGTAGCAAAATTCACCTCAAGTCCTGGATTAAGTACAGAAGGTAAGGGAGGACTTTTAAGTAAATTCTTGCTGTTTATTTGTAAAACAGTTGTTTTTTCTGTGACGGACTTCCAGTACCTAATTGCTAACTTTGAAGATCCTGTTTGTTCAGTGTTCCACATAAGTCTGAACCAAAGACTTCCTGCATCTGAAACTTGGAAATGAGTGCATCCTGCTAAATCTGCTCAAGTTTTAGTAGTTTTCATGGTTGTCTGGTTATAGGACTATGTACTAGGAAAGAAGTTGTCTCAGACCTCTTCAGTCCTGCCTAGAATCCTTTTGGAGAGGAAGTACTTTTGGTTAGCAGGAGAAGATGTACAGAAAGGAAATAAACTAATAAAAGCATGTCCATCTATATATTCTTTTCAGCAGTCTGGATTTAGGAAGTAATTCCTTATGAGCCATTAACTTGTCTGTGCTGAAAAATCCTCAGCATAAAAGGGGCAAAAGTTCTACCAAGATGATGATTATACATAAAAGATTACCACCAACCCATACATTTTTAAAAACAAAATTCTTACCTCACCCAATCTGGTTTAGGGCAAACCACTAAGCCTTTTCTGAATTAAATTTGAAAATGATGTAACTTTATTTTAGGTGGATGAGTAGTTCAGTGTCTTCACATGGCCAAGGAAGACGATAGTGTTCTTTGAATGATTGTCCATGTGCATTGCACTTCTGGTGCTCATGTGCATGAGATTGGATTCTATTGGACGGCAGTGTCCCTGGATGCTCTTGTGCACCACCACTCTACCCTCCACACACATTCGAGGATGTAAAGGGTGGAGCAAGCCCAGCTATCCCTCCGTTCCTTCTTACTGCCTATGGCTGTAAAACGGAACATCTGCAGTGTCTGCTTCTCTGCACACTCTGCAACTTTTCTGATTGTTGTGTGTGTATGTAGTGATATAGTCAGAGTAGTGCTCTCCTTTTTACGCTAGTTTGGAGATAACACTAATAAAGGGGTGTTATTTTTAGGGATTTCCAGGTACTGGGATTTTGCTGGTTTGGCTGAAACCTGGAGTTCAGAACATCCCCCTCCTTAATGTAGCTGTTCTGTTCAATGCAGGGCACTCAAGGTGCCTTTTTCCTTTCAGAATGGGGCCTGTCCCTTAGAGATGTTGGTGATAGAAACTTTCACATTTTGTTGGGAAGCCCATTTGAACAACCTTGAAACATAAGGTATGCAGACTCCTCAGAAAACACTACTTCACCTAAATGTTATGGAGCTAAGAGCTATTTGTTGGGCATGCATGGTTTTCCTCCTGCTTCTGAAAGATTGGCAAGTCAAATCACGATGGACAATACAAAAGCCATGTTTTATGAAAACAAATGAGGTGAGCAAGTTCCATCCCTCTGTCAAGAAGCTTTATGTCTGTAGAACTTTTGTATCCTCCTTGGAATTGAAAGCAGTACACCTCACAGGATTACAGAATGTGCTAGAAGATCACCTCAACAGACACTTCAGAAATGACCATATGGACAGTGAAGGACACTGTCCAAACATATTTCTCAGGGGGTCATCCAACTATAGATCTCTTTGCCACCAGAGAAAACTGTGGAAGTGTCAAAAGCTTTGTTCCAGAGGAAGACCCAATGAGGGAATTGTGTCCAATGCATATATGATACCCTGGTTCCAGGGCCTGAGTTGTGTTTACCCTATAATTCCATTAACCCTGAACATTCTCAGGAAGCTCAGGCAGGAATCACCCAGGATCATCATAAAAGCTCTAGCATAGCAGAAGCAGTTCTGAGTCTCAGATCTAAAGAGTCACTCCTTTCAGCCTCCAATACCATTGCCTCTGCAGCCAGATGTATTATGTCAAAAAGACGGTAAGATACGCTATATAGATTCATACTCCCTGGACCTCATGGCATGGATGCTGGCTAATATATCTCAGTTGAACAAGTTCTCTCTACTGATGTCACAACATTCTTATCCACAGTACAAAGGACTCTACAAGGTAGACTTATTTTGCAAAGTGGTTCACTATCTAAGCACGCTAGTTATTTCAGTCTCTAGCTCAAATACCCAACGTACTGGACTACCTTCTATTATTAAAGAACTCTGGACTCTCCATGGCTCCCTGAGTGTTCATCTCACAGCCCATTTGAGCTCTCTACCCTTCAGTTATGGATATTCCACATTTTCACACCATATGGTAGCTAGATATCTTAAAGACCCTATGAAAGTAGCGTCCCTCTCCTTGAGATCTAAATGTTGTACTGGCAAGGTTAATGAGCCCACCTTTCAAGCCATTTGCTAATGTACTCTTTCCATCAAAGCAGGCTTTCTGGTAGCAGTACCATTGGCCACACAGGTGACTGAGCTATTAGGGCTAATTACTCCTGGGGAAATTCTGCACCATTGCAGAGCTGCTGGATGCAAGTAGGGGCCGCTGGACTCTGCAGAGTCCAGCTCGCAGTGAGTGGAACGCCCAGCCTGGTGGGGATGGAGGCTTCACGCTCTCGCTGTCTGGCTTGATCTTCATTCTCCCGGGGTTGGGAGGAGGACATGAGAGACCCAGCTCTGGCAAAGGGTGTGGAAGGGGAGGGCTGCAGCACATCATGTCCCACGGTGGATCATTAAAAAAGCTGGGGGAAGTAAAGGCTCTAGGGGTATAGGTGTCTGGGCAGGTGGGGGAGGGGGATGTGGGCTCTGGGGGTGCTCACTGAGGCTGGGCTGTGGGGGCCCCAGGCAGCCCCCTCCAGCTACTCCCAACTGGAATTAATTTGTTGTAAGGGATTCTTTATCTACTCCTCGGGGAATCTTGTTGTTGTTGTTGTCTGTATTGTTGACATACTTGTTGACAGGTATTTTGAAATAAATTACCAAAATAACTGAAACTGGAGTGATTGTATTGTTATTTTGCAAATAAAATATGCAGAATTTTTAAAAAAATTGTGCAGAATTCCCCCAGGAATATATGGTGTACCAAAGTTCACATGCAAACTCCTGGAGAATATGGTCTTAATATTCTCTATTAAGAAAGCTGAGATACAATACTGCAGTGTTTCAAAAAGATTGTTTATTTAAAAACTCTTTACTAAAAGAAAAGACAGCAAATTGTGAACTTACTGTTGTACTTACTATAAGAGGCTTCAGCCTGGAGTGAATTTTTACAGGAGAATTATAATCATAAAGATCTCTCTCTCTCTCTCTCTCTCGCAGTGCAAATGACTTTATTCTAACAAAAACAATCAAGCTTTGAAAAAATTCTATCGTCTCTGAATAGTAGTTGTTACTATTATAAACTGCTGTAGCATATTGCCCGAGTGACTGCTGGCTTGTAAGGAAAAAACTATTTACAGCGATGTTCTTTCCAAAAGTACACTCCATATGTATGGCACTTAAATACATGGACATAAAAAATTACTTAGTGGCTATACACGTGTTTACAATGGTTTAATAACAGAAAGAAGAATTTCATTTAATGCCTTGTAATGGTGTCTGACACCTAATAAATATAATATAGATTGAATTCTATTGGAGCTAAACCTTAGTGTTCACGGTCTTGCGTATTGTGTTTTATCAGTTTCTGTAATGTTGTAATTCATCAGCTCTAATACAGTCTATTGATACCTTGTCAGTGTTCAAGTGGCTGCATGGTCTACTCTACTGGATTAACACTGGGTATTGTGCATGATAACACACTACTGCAGTATTGCTGTCACTTTGTATTCTTTGTCCTTTGCAATATACAAATGTATATGAGAAGATGTAAACAGTTTGAATATTTTTAAATATCAATATAAATGAGGTTATCCTGTACTTTCTAGAACATTCTGTCATGGAAACGTGAAAAATTAGCGATGCTTTATTAAACTCGTGAAGTCTTTAAAAATCTAATAAAAATACCAAAATAATCCATGTAATTTCAGATAATTGTTAATAGTAATGCTCTAAATTGTTGTTAAACAGAAATGTGAACAGTGTTGTCCTTATTTCTGATACTTTTATGCCTCATGTGAAACTTTTACTATGCCTTTCTTTTTCTTTTTTTTCTCTCATCACGCTTTCTGTAGCATTCTTCCTTCTCTTTTCTTTTCCAGTTGTGTGCAAAATCTTGCTTATTCAAGTAAGGATTTTAAAGCTTATGCTAATAGTTTCTTTAGCCTGTTGGCAGGAGAAATCAGTGTATGTACATTATTTTGCGCCTTTACCCTGAATGGTGACTGACACCATCATAACACACACTGTCTACAAAATTTGTCTACGTTTGAAAGGCAGTTTTGTGCATTTACTTTGCGTGTGTCTTGCATGGATTTTTTCTTTTTTTCTTTTCAAGGGCCTAATCCAGTGTTCCATCTAATTTTTCCCACCCATGTGCGGAATGAATTTTGTTATGTGCACCAATATGGAGGTGATGTGTGACACATAACCTTCATATTGGTACACACAACAAAATTCATGTGGTGGGGATGGGGCCGAGGAATTCTTGTGGGAGGGAGCTCAGGGCTGGGGTAGAGGGTTAGGTGCGGGGGGTGAGGGCTCCAGCTGGGGGTGTGGGCTTTGGGGTGGGGCTGGGGATGAGGGCTTTGGGGTGCAGGAGGGTGCTCTGGGGATACGGCAGGGAAAGAGGACTCTTCCCCAGTGCTCTCTCCTCGCAGCAGCACCTGGGCTGGGGGGGAGAGGCGCCTGTCCCCTCTGCAGGAGCTCTGGGACTGGGGCTGCAGGATAGCCACCCCTCCCTTGGCCCCAGCAGGTCTGGGCTCGGGGGGCTGCCCAGGCCACGCCTGGTTCTGGGCTGCTCCATGCTGCCCTGGCTGCAGCTGGGTCTGGGCTGCTCTGGGGGTCAGGCCACGTTGCGCCCGCTGTGCCAGGGTCAGGCCTGGGCCACACCGCCCTGGTCATGCCTGGGGCTGCGCCTGGGCTCGATCCGGCTGTGGCTGGGTCCATGCCGCCTTGGCTGCGCTTGGGCCCGATATGGCCGCGGCTGGGTCTGAGCCGCAGGGTGAGTTGGGGCCAGGGGAGGGGCGCCCCTCCCGCGGCAGGTTGGGGGCTGGGCTAGGTGGGAGCTGGGGGAAGGCCGGTTGTGGCAGGTCCCCGGGCAGGTTCCCAAAGTGCCCAGGCAGCACTAAATAGGCTTTTGCGCGGCTGCACCGCTGTGCAGCTTATGGGGAACTTAGGCCTAATCCATTTTATGTTGAAATCAATTGGAATTTTTCCATTTTCTGTCTTTTAATGGAAGTTGGATCAAGTGCTTAGAAAGGAAAAAAATTTCAGAACATGTACTATTTCAGAAAATAGTGTTAAAATAAAGTAAGATTTAAGTATTATTTGTTAGAAGTTGTGTGTTGAGGGAGATAAAATGATGTGAAATAATTTTGAATCCACTGTTTTACTCCATTGCTTTAAGTGGAAATTGAAATGTGACGAAGTACCTTTTAGGATGTTATTAAATGGAAAAAAACTTCTTTAATGCAGACTAAGGTTACCTAGTGATAGCTCTTGTCCTTCCAGAATGTCAAGTTCAGCAAAACTCAAACTTCTGCAAACCAGGAAATAAAGAGTTAAGGTAAAAGCCCACATGTCCTTAACTCTGACTGCATGGAACTTGCAGTAGCCATTGTAGGGTGACCAGATAGCAAGTATGAAAAATCAGGATGGGGATGGGGGGATAATAGGTGCCTATAAAATAAATAAATAAAAAATAAATAAATTAATGGAGATATCCCATCTCCTAGAACTGGAAGGGACCGTGAAAGGTCATCAAGTCCAGCCCCCTGCCTTCACTAGCAGGACCAAGTACTGCTTTTGCCCCAGATCCCTAAGTGGCCCCCTCAAGGATTGAACTCACAACCCTGGGTTTAGCAGGCCAATGCTCAAACCACTGAGCTATCCCTCCCCCCATATAAGACACAGCCCTGAATATTGGGATTGTCCCTATAAAATTGGGACATCTGGTCACCCTAAGCCACTGGGAATTATCTGCATGCACTCTAGCTGCATTCGTTGTGTTAGGTGTACTGTATTTACTGGTGGAGCAATAAACTGGAATTGATTGGAAGAATTGTGATTGTGATGGGAGGAGATCTGGGGATTAGGTTTAGGAGCATTACAGATATGATTGTGATGGGAGAATATCTGCATCTGTGTCCCCCCATGTGTGTAGTTTTCAAAGGAAAGAGGTGCATGTTTACCTTGAGGTTCCAGTCTGCATCATTTCAGTACAGAATTTTATATTATACACCTCTACCCGATATAACACGAATTCGGATATAACGCAGTATAGCAGTGCTGGGGAGGCGGGGCTGCGCACTCCAGCAGATCAAAGCAAGTTCGATATAACGCGGTTTCACCTATAACGCGGTAAGATTTTTTGGCTCCCGAGGACAGCGTTATATCGGGGTAGAGGTGTATTGTACAAATGTGGTATGTTGGGGGAGTAGGCTCAGTGTTTGAGAATGGGGTAAGTGCAGGTAACACCTGTCTATTACGGTGAAAAGGCAGAGTGCGAGTGTGTGTGGTATGGGTGCTTGAGGCGTCACTCAAAAATGGCACAGTTAAGGTTAGGTGGATGTTTGCCGTAACTTAGTATTTCCTGGTTTGGAGAAGTTTGGGTTTTGCTGAACCGTGTGTTCTGAAAAGGCACGAGCTATCAATAGGCAATGTTAACTGTGTGTTAACAAAGATTTTTGCCATGCCATTTCCTATTTTTTTCTTTTTAAACAGAAAAAGAAATGTTTATTGGTAGAGTTAATGGTCATGTAACCTCAGGGAGGGAGGATAGCTCAGTGGTTTGCACATTGGCCTGCTAAACCCAGGGTTGTGAGTTCAATCCTTGAGGGGGCCACTTAGGGATCTGGGGCAAAAATCAGTACTTGGTCCTGCTAGTGAAGGCAGGGGGCTGGACTCAATGACCTTTCGGGGTCCCTTCCAGTTCTAGGAGATAGGATATCTCCATATTATTATTATGTAGGCAGTTGTAGTTTTCACAGAGGTTTGCAATTGATAATGCTACTGTTGCTAAGTAATTATCAAAAATACCTAGCTTTTATATAGCACCTTACATCAGTAGGTCTCAAAGTTTAACATCATTATCCCCATTTTACAGATGTGATAAGACTGTTTTGTCATCTTCAGTACAGGGCTGTTTAGAAGATATATAGCTTTTGTCTCTTTGCAAAGAAGATGAGACTGAGCAAGTAGCTACTAGCTGATGCAAGGAATGGTCATGGCCTTGTCTGTAGGGACTTGTGCTTTGATCAGTGAGAGGAATGACTATAAGGTGCCTCTCAATTTCCAACATATTGAATTGATGTATACCTGATCTTTCCCGGTTTTTAGACGTTTGAGTTTTGCTGAACATGACGTTCTGGAAGGGCATGAGATATCTCTGGATAACCTTAATTCTGCATTAATGAATGGTTTTTGTCAGGGAATTTCCTAGAGGTGTGTGAGGGTGTTTAACAGGAAGAAATGTGTTGTAGGAGTTAGTGATCATTTAGACAGTTATAGTTCTCCGGTAGCTTTGCAGTTGATAATGTGGCTTGGTAATAACAAAAAGACCCAACTTTTATACAGCATTTTTCATCAGTAGATCTCAACAAACGTTGTGATTATTCCCATTTTACAGATGGAAAAATGAGGTATGCAGAGGTGAAGTGACTTGACCAAGGTCACCCATCAGGCCAGTGGCAGAGCTAGAAATAAATAGTGTCAGTCCAGTGATCTTTCCAATAGTTCACACAGTTGCCATGTGGTTCCTAAGAGCTTCTTTCCCCTCCTGTATGTTTTGTTATAGTGGAATGGGGATAATGGTCATGCCTGGAAATGTTTGCAATGTGTAGTTGCTAATAGGACTGACGAGAGAAGTTTCATCCATGGTGTGTCCCCCAAAACCGTGACAGTTTCATCACATGGCGCTTACCGTAAGCTTAAGTGTGTGAGAAAATGTTAGTCTTCTCCACTTCCTGCCGCACAATTCCTTGCAACCTGTAGCTCCCCCGCCAACATTTCCAGCCCCCTCCTTCCCATTTCCATTCCATTAAGCTATTAGTTGGCACCTAGAAGCTGTTAACATATAAGAAGTTGCTCCCTGCTGTCTCAGATCCTCTGCTACTGTGTACTCATTTCCTTGGTTATTTACCTTGAGCTGGGCTCTCACTCCCACTACCCATGCCCACCTGTGACTCCTGGTCTTGTTTCAGACAGGCTTATCCAGCTATGTTGCAAGTCCATGCAGTCATCTGTCTATCCCTTATACCAGGTCCCTCCCGCATACACTCTGGCCAGCCCCTCCACCCTGCACAGGGGTGATATGTATCTTAACTATTTATTTTTCTGGATTTTAGATGTTTAAATTTGCATTACCTTCAGTCTCTGACTCCCCACTTCCCTAGCTCACACCAGAGGGGCAGGGAGAGTGGCTCAGTCCCTTGCAGAGGGGTAGGGTTTGCAGGTCCCTGCCACCCCTAGAACTCCAACTTGCTCTGCTACCCCTCACATTCTTCAATCTCTCCCATTTAATACCTACTGCCCATTCCTGTAATGCCCCATCCCGTGCTGCAGATACAAACCTGTCTCCTTCCATTCCCACCTGCTCTTTCACCCCAATCACCCCTCCCCTCCCTGTGAGCTTTTGCATATGTAATTCTTTTCCCCCCCACAAATAGTTTCATGCCTTCTGAATATTTTGATGTACTCAGATTACATTCGTAAATTAATAAAATAAATTTTGGGGGAGGGGGGGAATGGGACTTTGACAAGGCAGATTTTGTCCCAGATGTTTACAGTTCATTCTCAGACTTCTTCACAAGGTGGGTTTCAAACTTCAAAGTTTCAAGTTTAGAGAGGTGTTAAGTGGTCCATTCATCTAAACCAGATGTTCTTGGATGAAAGAGAATACCCAAAGGAGATGAATAGAGCCTGAAGCAATAGCTCTGAGACATGTGAACTACTCCATTCATGTCAGTGGGTATTCCCGCCCCGCCCCAGTGCTGGGGAGTTTTTGATTTGAGAGAATCATAGAATTGTAGGATTGGATGCAAAGGCGCCAACTTCCTGAGTTCCTGGGGGGTGCTCGACCCCCACCCCACCCCTTGCCATCCTATTCCACCCCCCCACCTCTTCCTACAGCCCCCCTCCCCGCCGTCCTCCCTCTCTCCCCCAGCACCTCCTGCATGGTGCTGAAAAGCTGATTGCAGTGGGCAGGAGGCGCTGGGGGGGGATGGGGAGGAGCTGATCGGCAGGGCTGCCGGTGGGTGCTGAGAACCCACTATTTTTTTCCTGTGGGTCGTCCAGTCCTGGAGCACCTATGGAGTTGGTGCCTATGACTGGAAGGGACCTGGAGAGATCTTCTAGTCCAGTCCCCTGCACTCAAGGAATGACTAAGTATTATCTAGAGCAGTGGATTTCAACCAAGGGTTTGCGGTTTCAGGGGGTCTGCCAAAATAAACCAGAGAGCAGGGCCGACGTTAGACTCATTGGGGCTCAGGGCAGAAAGCTGAAGCCCGAGCTCCGCCGCCCGGGGCTGAAGCCAAATCCTGAGCAACTTAACTTTGAGGGGCTCACTGTGGCGTGTGGCTCTGGGCAATTGCCTTGCTTGCTACCCCCTAATGTCAGCCCTGACTTTTAATCTACTTGATATGCAGAAAAACATTTGTGGCACAGGTGGGCTTTCGAGTTTTATAGCATGTTGGGGAGAGTTCTGGGACTACATCAGAAAGAAAAAGGTTGAGACCCTCTGATCTAGCCCATTCCTGACAGGACTGGAAGGGAGAGGTCATCTAGTCCAGGCCCCTTCACTCATGGCAGGACTAAGTATTATCTATTTAAAGTATTTTAAAAGGTTATTGTGCAGCGGCAGGCTTGGCTTGGCGCGTACTTTCTCCAGTAGCTTTCCAGTGGCAACCTCTTGTCTGATATAAGGAGGAGCAATATTGCTCAAAATTGGAAGCCCTGGAAGTGGAGTCGGATGCAGGGTGCTGGAGATGATGCGAATGGCGCCATGTAACTGCGTATCCACCAGTTTGGTGTGTGACGATCCACTCCATACTGGTGCGCAGTACTCCGACACCGAATACGAGGTGGCAAGAGCTGACGTCTGCAGAGTTGGAGCACGGGCACCCCATGACGAACCTGCCAGTTTGCTAAAGATTGTTATGCGTCTTAACTTTAGCTGCTGTCTTCTTCAGGTGGGCATGGTAACTCAGTATGCGCTCTAAGGTCACACCTAGATAGACCGATTCTACTTCATGCTTCACCTCTGACAATTCAGATAAACATTCAGTTCTCGGTTTGCGCTGGTGTGATAAAAATGGAACAAACTGGAGACTGTTTTCATGATGCTTGGCTGGAGGCACCAAGTCTTACAGTAGTCAGCTAACTTTACTATGTCCCAGTTTAAGATGGCATCAAGCTCGTGAAACATCTGGGCCTGGGTACTGCAACAGATGTCTGCGTAAATGAACTTTTGTGACTCCGTTGTTGGCAGGTCATTGATCTGAAGATTGAACAGGGTTGGAGAAAGCACAGAGCCCTGGAGTAACCCATTGCTCTGTTGTCTCCAAGCACTTGTCTTCTTCCCCATATGGACTCTGAACTGCCTATCACGGAGGAACAGTTCAACGACAGCTGTGACCCAAGGTAGCAGGACCTTCACGAGCAGGCCAGCGTGCCATATCGTATCATATGCTGCTGTTAGAGTGATGAAAACAGCACCTGTTTTCAAGTTTCTCTGTGAACCACTGATAACTACTCTCTGAGAATGGTTTTCTAACCAGTTACGCATCCACCTTATAGTAGCTCCATCTAGGTTGTATTTCCCTAGTTTGTTTATGAGAAGGTCATGCGAGACAGTATCAAAAGCCTTAGTAAAGTCAAAGTATATCACATCTACCACTTCCCCTTATCCACAGCTTATTACCCTGTCAAAGAAAGCGATTAGGTTGGTTTGAAACAATTTGTTTTTGACAAATCCATGCTGACTGTTACTTACCACCTTATTATCTTCTAGGTGTCTGCAAATAGATTGCTTAATTATTTGCTCCATTATCTTTCTGGATACTGAAGTTAAGCTTGGTCTGTAATTCCCCATGTTGTCCTTATTCCCCTTTTTATAGATTGGCACTATATTTGCCCTTTCCCAGTCCTCTGGAATCTCGCCCGTCTTCCATGATTTTTCGAAGATAATCTCTAATGGCTCAGATATCTCCTCAGTCAGCTCCTTGAGTATTCTAGGATGTATTGTATCAGGCCCTGGTGACTTGAAAACATCTAACTTGTCTAAGTAATTTTTAACTTGTTTTTTCCCTATTTTAGCCTCTGATACTACCGCATTTTCACTGGCATTCACTGAGGTAGATGTACAATTGCTACTAACTTTTTTGGGAAAACTGAAACAAAGTCATTTAGCATTCCTGCCGTTTCCACATTTTCTGTTGTTGTTTTTCCCTCCTCGTAGAGTAACGGGCCTACTCTGTCCTGGGTTTTCCTCTTGAATCTAATGTATTTGTAGATGTTTTTCTTGTTACCTTTCATGTCTCTAGCTAGTTTAATTTTGTTTTGTGCCTTGGCCTTTTTGATTTTATCCCTACATACTTGTGTTGTTTGTTTATATTCATCCTTTGTAATTTGACCTAGTTTCCACCCCAGATCCTGGCACCCACACAGGGAGAAGGACTCAGAATCCAATTGGGGGCAAGGACCCCCAGATCCCAGCTCACATGGGAGGGCAGGGAGAAGGTCTCAGAGCTCCCTAAAGGGACGGGGTCCCCAGATCCTGGCATACACATGCAGTATAGGAGACTGGTGCTGACAAGCTGCCCTGCCCCAATCTTCCTCTAGTTCCCCTGCTACTCACCCCCATACCTCCTTTCCAGTTTCTCTCCACGTATCACTTTCCCTGTCAACAAGCATTTACATGATTTAAATTTGTCTTACAAAAATAATTTGATTATATCCTCCCCCCCAGATCCTGGCACCCACACAGGGAGAAGGACTCAGAATCCAATTGGGGGCAAGGACCCCCAGATCCCAGCTCACATGGGAGGGCAGGGAGAAGGTCTCAGAGCTCCCTAAAGGGACGGGGTCCCCAGATCCTGGCATACACATGCAGTATAGGAGACTGGTGCTGACAAGCTGCCCTGCCCCAATCTTCCTCTAGTTCCCCTGCTACTCACCCCCATACCTCCTCTCCAGTTTCTCTCCACGTATCACTTTCCCTGTCAACAAGCATTTACATGATTTAAATTTGTCTTACAAAAATAATTTGATTATATCCTCCCCCCCAAAAAAAACCCCACCCATCAGTGTCAGGTTGGAGCAAGATGCCTCTTTTTTCCCCACTTTAAATTCAGATTTCCACCCTGCGTTGGATTGTGACTTAGTGCCTGGATGGTGCTTGGATTCAGTGACCGTACCTCACCTGTGGAGCCACACGGGTCCTCTGATGTAGAGGTAGCTTTCCAGATAGTTCGTTTTCTCTGTGTGTGTATGCAATGTAATCCATTAGGCTCATGATTAGGTGTGTGAGCCTATAACCGCTTGGCACGCACCTAACTAGAGAAGCAAACTCTTTAAAAATAATGTTTTAATTTGATTTTCCGCAAAGGGCTGGTAGGTGTTATGCACTCTGTTGAGGTAACCCTTAATCATGACCTTGATGCGATGATCTGAATCCTGGTTGAGCTCTGTCTGTATGCAAAAATGTTATCAGAATGTGTCAACGTTAGAAAAAGTTGCTTTTTATCTAGCAGTTGTGTCTTGGGAACTCCCTTGGCTAAGTGACCCCAAATTTGGATCACTGACCCTATCTGGAGCCCCGAGGCACATAAAATTTGGTTACATGGATTGTTTTGAAATAGATTTTAGTGCACTTAAAACAGTTGAACTTTAAAGAGAAAGTATTGTTGGTTTAGGTAAGACAGGCATTTAGATGATATCTCAGTAGTTGTAATAAAAATATTTGACTTGTGCTTTGTAAATTGCCATCTTTAGTGAGGGACATAGAAGTGTCTCTGAAAATGAGGAAACAAGGATAAGTTTGTCTACAGTGGAGACTGGCTTTTTAAAATTTCCTTAAAGTTTAAAGCAACATTTGATTGGATGCTGTAAATAGTATTAGTTTCCCATCTTACATAAGATGGGGAAAAAAGCAGAGATTGCACAATCCCTGACAAAATGTTATGCATAGGATTTCAAATTGTATTTGGCTTCTACTTCACTTGCAAATCTAAACCATACCAGTTATTTTTACAAAGCATCTGCTATTCCTCTGCTTTTTTTCCCCCCCATGCCAGGGAACTCTGGCTTTCTACAAGAAGCATATCTTTCAAAACTGTAATGCTGCTTTGATATTTAAGGTCCCTGACCTCTCTCTTACCATGTTCTTTTGCTTTGCTTTTGGATTCTGTTAATGTGGCGGTTTCAATCCAGAAGTTGTTTCCAGATAGCTCAGTTGATGGATTTATACCGGCTCGGAAGATGAAATTTGTGGAGCATAAACATTGCTCTTTCCATTCTAACCAGTGAAGTTTTATAAATTAGTAACAAAGTACAGAGAAGCTTGCCAATATCCTTATTCTAGTCTTAGTTTAACCACTCCAAAGCTTCAACTAAATAATGCCACAGAGATCCAGGGAGATCACATGGCCCTCACTAACAAACCAAGGACTTAAAATAATCATATTCAGATTTTGATTTTTATACTTTCTTCATTGTGCCAAGATTCACGGTTCCATTATAATGGGTACGCCAGCCTGCTTGCAGCTTTAGACAGCACCAGACCTGTCAGTCACAGGAAGGAGGGGAATGCCCTCTCCTCTGAAGTTCCCAATTTTTTGCCTCTACAGCATCTGGTGGTCAATCAGACCTCTCTGCTGCAGAGCTTTTCTGGGGAAAACTTGAAATGCCATTTCAAATTTCTGAGGGCACATCTACACTACAGACTTAGGTTGACCTATGTTAGGTCAACTTACAGCCACCACAGTGTTTATTGCAGTGACTGATGTTCACACTACCCTACTACCGTCGGTGGTGCGCATCCTTAGCAGAGCACTTCCACTGATTTGAAGAGGGGCAATGTGGGAGGCTGAGAGCCAGGGCTCTCAGTTCCATGCAGCTCCCCGCCAGGAGCCCAGCCACCCCCAGGCTTCTCACCTCCCCGCCAGGAGTGGGGAGCTGGATGAGCACAGCCTGCCAGACAGCCGAGGGCAGCTGGACTCTAGCTATACGGCTTTATTGTCAATTTCATGGCTTCATCATGGAGCACTGAAATTGATTAGACAGCCAACAGCCGACGTAAGCAACACAGAGTCTACACATACGCTGTCACCCTAACAACACCGACATAAGCCCTATGCCTCTCAAGGAGGTGGAGTTATGATGTCAGTGTAGTAGGGCACTTAAATCAGTGGGACAAGGCTGTAGTTTGTACACTGACATAATTAGGTCGATGTAAGCTGCCTTACATTGACCTAACTGTGTAGCGTAGACAGTTTGGCTCAATATGTCTGTCTAATTCCCAGCCCTGTTCCTGGACTGTATTTTATTTTTTTGGCAAGATTGTCCCCTCAGCTCTTCTCCTTTTGAGGTGTTTGCAGTGGCTGGTGCCCCTTTAGGCATGAGAGAGAGTGGGATGAACAAAAGCCAGAGGCAAAAGGAAAGGCTTGTCTCTCTCTTTCCCCTCTTATTGGCTATCTCATTAGGGATCTGTGACTGTTCTGGGTGGAAGGCAGTTCTCCCAGTCAGCCCACTCTGGCCAGGTTTATCACAGGCTGGATTGAAGAAGTAAGTTCTGCTGTACAAGAAGCAGGCACCATCTTGGCAATTTGATCTGGTTGGGATTGCCTTAGACTCTGGCCCCCCGCAGGAAAGTTGCTGGCTGGCTCCAGCCGACGTACGTGTGTGTGTGTGTGTGTGTGTGTGTGTGTGTGTAATCTTGTCCGTCCTGCCTCTGCCCCGATTTCCATGCTCTGGGGACCAACCCCATCCCGCTGTGCCCCGATTGCCCCTCCCTCATTCCAGGGACCATCCCCTCCCTCTGCTCCACCTAGGGTGATCAGACGTCCCAATAAAATCGGGACCGTTCCGATATTTAGGTGTTTGTCCTGCGTCCCGACCGATCTTTGGTTGTCCCAATATTTTTTTTATTAATTTTTTTTTGCTCCGCCGGCAGCACTCAGCTTTTTTTTTTTGCTTTTTTCTTTTTTTTGCTCCACTAGCGGACCCTTCCCCCCATGTGTCCCGATATTTTCTTCCTCTCATCTGGTCACCCTAGCTCCACCTTGCCCCGATTGAGCAGGCAGGCTCTGTATCGGCTCTGCAGGCAGCAGGTGAATCCTGGGACAGGAGGAAGTGAGTGATGGGAGGGAGGAGCTTGACACAGCAAGCCCAGAGGTGCTAGGGCTATGAACTGCCAAGCCTAGCAGTGCCAGGGCTCAGCCCCGGCAAGCTCTGGCACAAATTAAGCACTGCTTATGGTCCTTTCTAACCCTATGGTTCTATGAGTCTAGTTAGAAGGGCGACTCCAGTGAAGATGATAGCTTGCTGTAAATAGTTTGTACTTCTAATTCGTTGACTAGGGAGAGGAACTTTTGGTAACCGTGGAATATGAAGTGCCGTCTCCAAAGTACTACACTGAAACTGCCTAACTTACTTTACGTAATGTTCTCATACTAAACTGTAGTCTTAAGATCTCTAGTTTCCAGCTTATTTTTTCTACCTTCTGTGTCCACCAGCTTCCATATCATGAATAGATTAAAATGCAAAACAAATACAGATGTAATTAGGTTTAAAATTAATCCACTGACACTGTTTGAGATATTGAAGTAAAATGCATCATGGGATGATGATGATATATAATATGGCGTAGGGCTGCTGCTTCTGTGAAACCTCCTCACAGAACATTCTTTTCCTCCTTTCCATTTTAATCTAATTACACTTTTCTTTCATTGCTTTCTTGTTTTGGATGAGTAAGGAGCCAGGGGAAAATGTCTGCTTCTTTTTGCTTCCTTCACTACCTTCTTGTTCATATTTTTTTGTTGAGTTTAGGTTTTTTTGCCTTGTGCTTATCCCTACATTTTTTTCTCATTTAAAGTATGCTTTCCCATTTAATCGAAAGAATTTATATCTAAAAATGGTTCCCTGAAAAAAGTAATAGTGGGAAACCAACCTTGCTGAAATGAAAGGGAAAAAACTGCTCTAAAGGTGCCTGTATTTTGCGTGAAGGGGGAAAGGATGTAAAATGAAATAAGCTGCTGCTTAAAGTGGCATCAAAACATTTTCTTGATGAATTGTGCATGTAATGGTCTACATAAAAAGAATGGGGGGGAAAGGTTATAATTTTCCATGTCCTGTTTTTGTGCTAAATATGACCCAGAAGATAGAAAGTGTGGTCCTCGTGTAAGCTTTGGAGTTGTGTGTAAGAAACACCACCACAGTCATTGGCCAGATTCTTTTAAAATCAGCTATGTCTACACTACTGCATATGTTGGCAAAACTTATGTTGCTCAGGGGTATGAATATTCCACCCCCGTGCGACATAAATTACACTAACATAAGTGCTAGTCGCACAGCTTATGCCACTTGCTCCCTCCTGTCGGCATAGAACTTCTTTGCCAGATGCACTGCAGCGGCCCAGCTGTACAGCTGCACTGCATGTGTAGATATGGCCTAAATCAGAAGGCTAGAAACAGTTTAGATACTTTTCTCTCATTTTCTTGTACTGTTCCTGAGACAATTTAGATAATGTAAAGCACTTGCAGAAAGAGGATTATTTTGTATGTACGGAATGGGACAAGCGATGGAAACATTGCCATACTTTCCCAGACATTTATGTACCAATAACTATACTCAGATCACTTAAATTTTTTCTTAGAATGTTCAGTGTAAATTTTATGTTCTCATTTGTCAATTCCTCTCAAAGGGAAATAAAGCAGTGATGTAAACTTTACATGTGACAATCCAAAATAGGTGCAAAAATGCTTGATGTGTACAAATTACTACTCTTCATGATTGTAGCTGAAATCCTGATGTCCTGGAAAAGGAAGTGGGGGGAGCAAGATGCCTAGGGAGACCCAAACCACAATTAAAATAACAATAATTCAGATTACCTACTCAACATCTCCCATCACAGATTAGCCATTAGAACTGTCAGCAGGTTCTCCGGTTTGAAGGTAAATTGATTATTAAGGATCAGATAAAGTGAAAGGAAGAATGACTGATGACCAACACATATGTTTTTTTTTAATAAAATGGATCTTACATTTTGAGTTGAATATATGTTATAAAATATCATGATTTCTGATAGAAGTTCCTTATACTAAAAGGTCAGCACCCAAGACACAATAATCAAATAAATTGTCAGGGTTCTGTTGGAACTTTGTTGAAATCAAACTGTCTCTGAAACTTTCTGATTTTGATGAATCTGCACATTTTGAAAACAATTGCTGGAATTTTCCATCCAGCTCTAGTGTTGACCTTTCAGTATCCAAAATCTTTAATGAGAGCTATATCTTATTAAATATACTGAGATTATTGGATATTTAGATCAAAAAAGTCCAGTAACCATTTTATTAAAAGAAAACATACAGGTTGGCCTCAGTTGTTTGGATTTTTTCCCACCAAGGTCACCCATATTTCTCATTTCCCTCCTCTCATTCGATCAGATTTCAAGACAGTGATTCAGAAACTGATTTTCTTTACCTAATGGCCTTGTTGTTCTGTTTTCCCTCAGATAAATTACCTAACAGTAGCTTTTTTTGCTGCCTTTCTGGTTGGAATTGAATAAATCAAGCTATTTAATTGTCTGTATAGCTTATGTGAAAGGCGTTGATTAGTTCTTAAAGATTCACCACTTAGTAATTTAGCCTTTTGTTATTGGTATGGTGTGGTGAGTCAGAAGTTATCTTTGCAGAGGTATTTTTGTATAAGAATGCCTAATTATGAAAAGATTTCTTCTATTCTTTTCCTTCTGTTTTTGAAAGGATTTTTTATAATATAATACAATTTTAGTCAAGTCTTTTCTTGAGAACAAGCTGTATTAAAAAGTCATGCCAGATTTACTGGTGTTTTGCTTTTCATAGCATTTGATTAAAAAAAATTTTTTATTGCACCAGAACAGTTTTATACAATAATCCTTTATCTCTGTATCAGAAACAGCTACATATCTGGAATTTGACAAGATAGTTATCACTTCTGTTTGTGCCATATTAGTTTTACTGCTGCTTAGTCAGGGTTTTCTTTTCATTTTGTAGTAGAAATACATAAGGAATTTGTAGGGAACAAAGGCCTACATGCTCTTGATTTTCTTATCACTGCAGTAAAGGATCTTAATCTAAGGTTGGGTCTACAATCAGATTCCACACACACCCCCACCCAAATTTCTCAGTGTTGATGCCACCAGTTCAGTGCTACCAGTGGAAGAGTTAGTGTAGGTATGGCTCCAGCTGCCCACTATGTGAGAGCATTCTTGAGCATGTAGTCAGTGCAAGAGTCTGGCACTGAAAAGATAGGTGATCCATTTACAGACTGCAGTTGATGTGAATACACATTTATGCAACATTTTGAAGCATACAGCTTAAAATGATAGTAGTTATATACTGGTCATACGAATGCCCATATTGGGTCAGACCAAAGGTCCATCTAGCCCAGTATCCTGTCTTCTGACAGTGTCCAATGCCAGATGCTTCGGAGGGAATGAACAGAACTGGGCAATCATCAAGTGATCCATTCCCCTGTCATCCATTTCCAGCATCTGGCAGTCAGCGGCTTAGGGACACCCAGAGCATAGGTTTGCATCCCTGACCATTTCGGCTAATAGTCATTGATGGACCTATCCTCCATGAATTTATTCCGCTTATCTAACTTGTCCCACAGTTTCTACCATAGCAATGGTGGAACATATTCAGATTTTATCATGGAGCTCTGTTGATACAAATTCAGTATAACAAGAGAACATTTTTAAAGGATGAGTCTAAATGGCAATGTCATAATGAAAGTGGCCCATATTAGGTGTGCAATTTCTGATGTTTCAGCAAAATTGGAAGCAAATGTTGGATCATCAGATTTGTAGAAATCAACTTCTAGAGAATAAATTATTCCTAACTTTACTCATTCCATTCTTTCATAGAAATTATCCTGTCTTGTTCCAGTTAACACTACCCAAGCTTTTATGAATAAATTTAAATTAAAAGAAAAAAACTCATTTGTTGTTCCAACATCACATAGCTGTGCAGTATATAAGTGTAGACTATAATCCAACCTAACCAATTTTTATTTATATAATTGGTATAATAGTGGTCTTTCTGTTGAACTATTTCCACAGTGTTCATTTGGGCACAGTCACACAATAGTTGAGGGAGTGTAAGGGTATGTCTACACTACAGGATTAATCCGAATTTATATAATTCGAATTTAGGAAACCGATTTTATAAATTCGAATGTATTCGGCCACACTAGGCACCATTAATTCGGTGGTGTGCGTCCAAGCTACCGTAGTAGCATCGATTTCCAGAGCGTTGCATTGTGGGTAGCTTTTCCATAGCTATCCCATAGTTCCCACAGTCTCCACCCCCCTTGGAATTCTGGGTTGAGACCCCAGTGCATGATGGGGCAAAAAACATTGTCGCAGGTGGTTCTGGGTACAGCCTGCCCCTCCCCCCTGAAAGCAACGGCAGACAACCATTTCGCGCCTTTTTTCCTGAGTGAACTCTGCAGACTCCATTCCGCAGCAAGCATGGATCCCGTTGTGCTCCAGAACGCAGTCTTGAACATTGTAAACACCTCGCGCGTTCTCGTGGAGTTTATGCTTACCCAGGACCAGAAAAAAGAGGCGAGGAGGAGGAGACGGCGATTGCAGCGCAGCGACAAGAGTGATGAGGACATGGACACGGACACAGAATTCTCTGAGACCGCGGGCCCCGGTGCTTTGGAGATTATGATGTTAATGGGCCAGGTTATAGGCTTGGAACGCCGATTCTGGGCCCGGGAAACAAGCACAGACTGGTGGGACCGCATAGTGCTGCAGGTGTGGGACGATTCCCAGTGGCTGAGAAACTTTTGCATGCGTAAGGGCACTTTCATGGAACTTTGTGACTTGCTTTCCCCTGCCCTGAAGCGCCAGAATACCAAGATGAGAGCAGCCCTCACAGTTGAGAAGCGAGTGGCGATAGCCCTGTGGAAGCTTGCAACGCCAGACAGCTACCGGTCAGTCGGGAATCAATTTGGAGTGGGCAAATCTACTGTGGGGGCTGCTGTGATGCAAGTAGCCAAAGCAATCACGGAGGTGCTGCTACGAAAGGTAGTGACTCTGGGAAATGTGCAGGTCATAGTGGATGGCTTTGCTGCAATGGGATTCCCTAACTGTGGTGGGGCGATAGATGGAACCCATATTCCTATCTTGGCACCGGAGCACCAGGGTACCCAGTACATAAACCGCAAGGGGTACTTTTCAATGGTGCTGCAAGCACTTGTGGATCACAAGGGACGTTTCACCAACATCCATGTGGGCTGGCCGGGAAGGGTTCATGACGCTCGCGTCTTCAGGAACACCAATCTGTTTAAACGGCTGCAGCAAGGGACTTACTTTCCGGACCAGAAAATAACCGTGGGGGATGTTGAAATGCCAATTGTTATTCTTGGGGACCCAGCCTACCCCTTAATGCCATGGCTCATGAAGCCATACACAGGCAGCCTGGACAGGAGTCAGGAGTTGTTCAACTACAGGCTGAGCAAGTGCAGAATGGTGGTAGAATGTGCATTTGGCTGTTTAAAAGGTCGCTGGCGATCCTTACTGACTCGCTCAGACCTCAGCCAAACCAATATCCCCATTGTTATTACTGCTTGCTGTGTGCTTCACAATCTCTGTGAGAGCAAGGGGGAGACCTTTATGGCAGGGTGGGAGGCTGAGGCAAATCGCCTGGCTGCTGATTACTCGCAGCCAGACACCAGGGCGATTAGAAGAGCACACGATGAAGCGCTGCGCATTAGGGAAGCTTTGAAAACCAGTTTCATGACTGGCCAGGCTACAGTGTGAAATTTATGTTTGTTTATCCTTCCTGAAAACCCGCCCCCTTTATTGACTCATTCTCTGTAAGGAACCCACCCTCCCCCTTCCCCCAGCTTGCTTTCAAAGGAAATAAAGTCACCATTGTTTAAAAATCATTTATTCTTTATTAATTGATTATAAAAAGAGGGAGAGAACCTGAGTGGGGTTTGGGAGGAGGATCAGCGGGAAGGAAAAGCCCAGTAAAAAAAGGTTAAAAAAATGGCAACCTTTTGCTTGGGCTGTCCACTGGGGTGGAATGGGAGGGTGTACGGAGCCTCCCCCCCCGTGTTCTTAAACGTCTGGGTGAGGAGGCTATGGAACATGGTGAGGAGGTAGGGGGGTTATACAGGGGCTGTAGCGGCACTCTGTTCTCCAGCAGCCGTTCCTGAAGCTCCACCAGACGCCGGAGCATGTCTGTTTGCTCACGCAGCAGCCCGAGCGTTGCTTCCCGACTCCTCTGATCTTCCTGCCGCCACCTCTCATCTCGAGCGTCTCTCCTCTCCTCACGTTGGTCCCTTCTGTCCTCACGTTGGTCCCTCATGTCCTCACGTTGGTCCCTCCTGTCCTCACGGTCACTGGCTTCTTTCCTATACTTGCAAACCGTCTCCTTCCACTCATTCAGATGAGCTCTTTCACTCCTGGTGGATTGCATGATTTCGGCAAACATCTCTTCTCTCGTCTTTTTTTTACGACGCCTTATCTGGGATAGCCTACGGGAAGGAGGAGGGAGGCTTGAAACATTTGCACCTGCTGGAGGGAGTGAAAAAAGGAGAGAATTTTTTTAAAAGATACATTTTTCAGAACAATGCTTATACTCTTTCACGGTGTATACTATTCACATTACATAGCACATGTGATTTCTGTGCAAGGTCGCATTTTGCCTCTTAATATTGAGTGCCTGTGGCTTTGCTGCTAGAGATCACAGACGCAGGTCTGGGCAACAGAATTCACCTTGCATGCTGCCATGGTAAGCCACTGTCTTTAGGCTTCTGCGCCCTGCTTTCCCACATACCAAGCAAAGCCCGTTGTGCTGCAGTTTTCCTGTTAGCTTGTTTTCTGCTGCTGAAGGTTAACACCCCCCCACCATCCAATTCTCTGGGATGAGTGCTTTCTCCCTCCCCCCACCGCGTGGCTGGTATCAGGCAAGATCCTTGCAGGAACCAAACTAACACCCCCCCCCCCCCCGCCATGAATTCTCTGGGATGAGTGCTTTCTCCCTCCCCCCACCGCGTGGCTGGTATCAGGGAAGATCCCTGCAGGAACCAAACTAACAACCCCCCCCCCCACCCGCCATGAATTCTCTGGGATGAGTGCTTTCTCCCTCCCCCCACCGCGTGGCTGGTATCAGGGAAGATCCCTGCAGGAACCAAACTAACACCCCCCCCCCCACCCGCCATGAATTCTCTGGGATGAGTGCTTTCTCCCTCCCCCCACCGCGTGGCTGGTATCAGGGAAGATCCCTGCAGGAACCAAACTAACACCCCCCCCCCCCCCCGCAACCCGCCATGAATTCTCTGGGATGAGTGCTTTCTCCCTCCCCCCACCGCGTGGCTGGTATCAGGGAAGATCCCTGCAGGAACCAAACTAACACCCCCCCCCCCAACCCGCCATGAATTCTCTGGGATGAGTGCTTTCTCCCTCCCCCCACCGCGTGGCTGGTATCAGGGAAGATCCCTGCAGGAACCAAACTAACACCCCCCCCCCCCACCCGCCATGAATTCTCTGGGATGAGTGCTTTCTCCCTCCCCCCACCGCGTGGCTGGTATCAGGGAAGATCCCTGCTAGCAAAACGCGAAAAGCTCTGGGCCAATCCTCCCCCCCCCCCTTTGCACTTGGCTAAATGCAGGGAAGGATTTCTTTTCAGCCACAGGCAAACAGCCCAGTAGGAACGGCCACCTCTGTCCCCTTAATTAAATTCCCTTATTTCAACCAGGTTACCCTAAGCGATATCACTCTCCTGAGGATTACACAGCAAGATAAAGAACGGATGTTGCTTGAATGCCAGCAAACACCGGGACCATACGCTGCCAGGCTCTGTCAGGCAATGATACCAGATTACTTGCTACTAGCATGGCGTGGTCAAGTGTCCTACCATGGAGGACGGAATAAGGCTGCACTGCCCAGAAACCTTGTGGCAAGGCTTTTGGAGTACCTCCAGGAGAGCTTCATGGAGATGTCCCTGGAGGATTTCCGCTCCATCCCCAGACATGTTAACAGACTTTTCCAGTAGCTGTACTGGCTGCGAATGCATCCCAAGTGCTCAGGGCAAATTAATAATTAAAAATGCTTGCTTTTAAAACATGTTTTATATTTTAAAAGGTAAACTCACCTGAGGTCCCTTCCATGGGGTCATGGTCTTGGGTGCTGGCTTGGGAGGCTTGGGAGGGTACTTCAGTCAGGGTGAGAAACAGATCCTGGCTGTTGGGGAGAACGGAGAGCTGGGTGCTCTCTGCCAGCTCGTCCTCCTCCTCCTCCTCTTCCCCTTCCACGGAATCATCAGGTGTACCTGATGAGATTATCCCCATCTCGGAATCCACAGTCAGAGGTGGGGTAGTGGTGGCGGCCCCCCCTAGAAATGCATTTAGCTCAGCGTAGAAGCGGCATGTCCGCGGCTCTGACCCGGAGCGACCGTTTGCCTCCTTTGCTTTTTGATAGGCTTGTCTGAGCTCCTTGACTTTCACGCGGCACTGATCTGAGTCCCTATTGTGGCCTCTCTCCATCATGCCCTTGGAAATTTTTTCAAAAGTTTTGGCATTTCGTCTTTTCGAACGCAGTTCTGCTAGCACTGAATCCTCTCCCCATATAGAGATCAAATCCAGTACCTCCTGTACGGTCCATGCTGGTGCTCTTTTTCGATTATCAGCCTGCATGGTTACCTGTGCTGATGAGCTCTCTGTGGTCACCTGTGCTCTCCACGCTGTGCAAACAGGAAATGAAATTCAAATGTTCCCGGGGCTTTTCCTGTCCACCTGGCCAGTGCATGCGAGTTCAGATTGCTGTCCAGAGCGGTCACAATGGTGCACTGTGGGATAGCTCCTGGAGGCCAATAACATCGAATTGCGGCCACACTAACCTTAATTCGGATTAACAATACCGATTTTGACGCTACTCCTCTCGTCGAGGAGGAGTACAGAAATCGAATTGAAGGGCCCTTTAATTCGAATTAAATGGCTTTGTTGTGTGGACGGGTCAAGCGTTAATTCGAATTAAGGCAGCTAAATCCGAATTAAAGTCGTAGTGTAGACCAGGCCTAAGATAATTGCCTTGTGCTAGGGCACTGTACTGTTGCTTTCTGCATGCTGTGGAGGAAGCAGGCTATACAGGCTACTACGTCCCCAACTCACGCAAGGGATTGTGAGTGGCTGTAGATTTGACTACCCATCTCCCATATGTTCTTGGTGGTCTACAGGTCTGTCGCATCTTATGCTGGGGTTATGTTCCGCAGTCAGCGCGTAAAGCGAAAATCGCGTAGAGTCAAAATTACATTGAGTGTAATGGCGGGCGGAATCGCCCGCACTACAGGTACAGTATTAAAATTGTTTTTTTCTCTTTTTTTTTGTTTTTGCCGACCGCATAAAGATGAAATCGCGCATGTTAAATGCGCGTAAGATGCAACAGACCTGTACTTACACTTTTGTGTGCACTGAGGGGCATATAAAGTGCTACAACACATCAGCCAATCACAGTTTAGGGGCATTCCAGAATTTTGAGGAGGCTGGGAGATGGGAAATTGACTCTCAGGGTATATCTACACTGCAGTGTAAGCCCATGCTTGAGCCTGGGCTCAAGGCTAACCCAGTCTTGCATGTATACTGTAATTGCATTAACCCAGAGCAGGTTCCCAGGACTCTGCGGGGCTGGAGGGTCTGAGCTTGAGTCAAGCCAGGACCCAGGGTCGGAGCCCAATTGCTTTGCAATGTAGCTGCAGCCCTGCTTGACTCAGGTCCTAAAAGTCAGCTGGAAGTATCCCTCAGTTCCATGGGACAACTTCCTTAGTCCTCTCTATCCCACCAATCTGTAATCCACTCTATTGAAAACAGAAGCTGCCGCACTCCCCTCATGGCAAATGGCAGGAGCTGAGGTCAGTGTTAACCCATTCTGTTCTCATCACTGATCTGGAAGCACACCATCAGAGAGCCTCCTGAGTTATGGAGAGAGAGAGCCAAGCCTTTTGCAAAGTGAGTTGCTTTCTGGTAATGTGCAGGGTGGACAGTAGAGTTTTCCAACAGTGCACCACGATCTTAGAGCTAGAGCGGCCACATTTCGGGTGAGGGGGAGCTCAGGGGGCTCTGGGTTATGGTTACTTTGACTCAAGTCTGCGTACTCCAGTGTGGATGCCAGAGCCCTAGGTACCAGCCCGGGTTAGAAAAGTCTTAATGTAGGGTTTAGATACAGTGTAGACATTCAAGCCCAGGGTTCCCTAACATAAGTTAGCTGACTCAAGTCCTACTAACCCTGAGCTTACACTGCAGTGTAGAAATACCCTCAGTCAAGTTTCTCCTTCCCAGGCATGCTGCATGCACAACATGCAACACTTTGCCGTGGGCTAGATTGCAAGCTGATGCTCTCGCTCTTCAACGCTTAGCCAGACAGTCGGCCGTACCGATGGTTCGCCGTTTGGTCCATTCCTGCGCAACTGCAAAGGCTTGACGGTCTGAGAGTCCAACATCAGAACAGACTTGATGAACCTATGTAATGGGGGTGATGATCTAGCTGATGATCTAGCCCTTTATTTTCTGTTCATTTATTTTTGTTCTTAAAAATAATTATTTGCTCTTATTTTATTAATTGAAACAGCTTTGATACAGTGTCTAAAGTACACATATTGAAAATTTTATTGAAAGTGTTCTATGAATCATCTTGGTTTGAATTGTAATTGCATGGGCTCACATGATGGAATGGCCTTGCTCCTGTTTTTTGGTTTCTACTTTTTGCACTGGTCTATTGGCATATGTTTAATCCTTATTTTATGGACAGTAGTTTACTAGGGGCTGTATATAGCCAATTTTAAAGGTAAAATGCAGATTTTTTTTGAACTCTTTAAAAATAACTGATTCAGTATAATTCTTAAGAGGAAACATATATACAGCTTTTGTTCAAAATGTTTTAAGAGCAAGGCTGTTGACGCTGTGTAAAGACAGATTTTGATTAGCCAGTTTGTCACTTGTCTATGTATAATATGAATGAGAGTGTGAGTGCTTGTGCAGATGCTTCTCATCCTGTATCTCAGCCAAAAGAGATTAAAAAAAAACAACAAGATATGACAAAAACATGTAACCATATTTGAAATGTGAAGTGGGGGAATGTGTCCATTGCAAAAACTAATACGTTCTTTTGTGCTTGGATATCTCAAATGAGTTATTTTTTAAACTTATTTGCCATGGAATTAGTTATTACTGAGGACCAGAGGTGTAGTCCTGAATGTTTAAGTGCAGGTGCTCCATCCCTGTTAGCCCCCAGCTGGTGTGACACACCACGCCTCCACCCCTGGTTTCTGCCCTACCACCTTACTGCTGAGGATAAGTGATTTTGATAGTTTGGGGAATTTGTTTCACAAATCAGAATGTAAGCAATTTGAATCTGGTATAGTAGCTGTGCACAGTACTTACTTTTGTTATTTTTAATCACTTTGGTTTTAAAAAAAGTTACTCTTTCCCCCCTCCATTGTCTAGGCTACAGCTGACTGGAGAGAGATTCTTCCCTTGTCTTCAATTTTCAGGCTGATCACAGCCTGGAGACAGGCTTCCCTGAGCGTGCCAGCTGGGGGCTCGTCAGCATGCCTCAGTGGGTATTCACAGCTGAGAATACCAAATTCAGGACAGACCACTGAGAAATAGGGCAAACTCACCCCAAACTGATGGTTATTATATCATTAGATTATATCAGGGGTGGCCAAACTGTGGCTCACGAGCCAAATGCGGCTCTTTTACCGTTAAAGTGCAGCTCCCGGAGCCCCGCACGTCCCCTCCATTCTACACCTACCAAACTGAGAGGGAGCTTTGGACCTCTGCCTTGCAGCAGGGTGGTGGGGTAGGGGCTTCTGCCCAGTGGGGAAGAGGGTCTTGGGGCTTCTGTCCAGCGGGAAGGGGGGTCTCTGGGCTTCTGCAGGAGCAGGGCTGGAGCCCCATCAGCCGTGCCCCAGCTTTCGAACTTCAGAAAATTTTGTCTCTCTCTCGGAGGGTCAGTAAGTTTGGCCACCCCTGTCCTATACTATACAGATTTCACGGGGGAGACCAGCGTTTCTCAAATTGGAGGTCCTGACTAGGGCTGTCAAGCAATTAAAAAATTAAGTGCAATTAATTGCACGGTTAAAAAAATTAATTGCGATTAATCGCACTGTTAAACAGTAATAGAATAACATTTATTTAAATACTTTTGGATGTTTTCTACATTTTCAAATATATTGATTTCAATTACAACACATTATAAAGTGTACAGTGCTCACTTTACATTTATTTTTGATTACAAGTATTTGCACTGTAAAAAAACAAAAGAAATAGTATTTTTCAATTCACCTAAAGAAGTGCTGTAGTGCAATTTCTTTATCATGAACTTACAAATGTAGAATTTATGTACCCCAAAAAGCCTGCATTCAAAAATAAAACACTGTAAAATTTTAGAGCCTGCAAGTCCACTCAATCCTACTTCAGCCAATCGCTCAGACAAACAAGTTTGGTTACTTTTGCAGGAGATAATGCTGCCCGCTTTTTTTTTTTTTACAGTGTCACCTAAAAGTGTGAACAGGCATTCTCATGGCAATTTTGTAGCCGGCATTGCAAGTTTTTTTTTCGTGCCATATGCGCTAAAGATTCATATGTCCCTTCATGCTTCAACCACCATTCCAGTGGACATGCGTCCATGCTGATGATGGGTTCTGCTCAAAAACAATCCAAAGCAGTGCAGCCCGACGCATGTTCTTTTTCATTATCTGAGTCAGATTTTCTTTTTTGGTGGTTCAGGTTCTGTAGTTACCGCATCAGAGTGTTGCTCTTTTAAGACTTCTGAAAGTATGCTCCACGCCTTGTCCCTCTGAGATTTTGGAAGGCACTTCGGATTCTTAAACCTTGGGTCGAGTGCTGTAGCTATCTTTAGAAATCACACATTGGTACCTTCTTTGCGTTTTGTCGAATCTGCAGTGAAAGTGTTCTTAAAATGAACAACGTGCTGGGTCATCATCCGAGACTGCTATAATGTGAAATACATGGCAGAATGCAGCAGGGCCGCCCAGAGGGGGGGCAAGTGGGGCAGTTTGCCCCGGCCCCCATGAGAGTTTTTCGGGGGCCCTGGAGCGGAGTCCTTCACTCGCTCTGGGGGCCCCGGAAAACTTTAGCGGGGCCCGGGCCCCTGGAGCTTCTTCCACTCTGGGTCTTTGGCGGCAGTTCGGCGGCGGGGGGTCCTTCCGCCCCGGGACCCGCCGCCCAAGTGCCCTGAAGACCCGCGGCGGGGGGTCCTTCCGCCCCGGGACCCACCACCCAAGTGCCCTGAAGACCCACGGCGGGGGGTCCTTCCGCCCCGGGACCCGCCGCCCAAGTGCCGGGTCTTTGGCAGCAATTCGGCGGCGGGGACCCACTGCCGCCGAAGACCCCAGGCCCCCTGAATCCTCTGGGCGGCCCTGGAATGCAGGTAAAACAGAGCAGGGAACATATAGTTCTCCCTCAAGGAGTCCAGTCACAAATTTAATTAACACATTATTTTTTTAACGAGCATCATCAGCATGGAAGCATGTTCACTGGAATGGTGGCCGAAGCACGAAGGGGCATATGAATGTTTAGCATATCTGGCACGTAAATACCTTGCAGTGCCGGCTACAAAAGTGCCATGCAAATGCCTGTTCTCACTTTCTGGTGACGTAAATAAGAAGAGGGCAGCATTATCTCCTGTAAATGTAAACAAACTTGTTTGTCTTAGCGACTGGCTGAACAAGAAGTAGGACTGAGTGGACTTGTAGGTCTGAAGTTGTACATTGTTTTGTTTTTGAGTGCAGTTATGTAACAAAAAAATCTACATTTGTAGATTTCACAACACGACAAAGAGATTTCACCTCATACAAGTACTGTAGTGCATTGAAAAATACTATTTCTTTTGTTTATCATTTTTACAGTGCAAATATTTGTAATAAAAATATACACTTTGATTTCACTTGCAACACAGAATACCGTGAGTGAGTGAGTGTGTGTGTGTGTGTGTGTGTGTGTGTGTGTGATACATATAAATAAATATAGAAAAACATCCAAAATATGTGATAAATTTCAATTGGTATTCTATTGTTTAACAGTGCAATTAAAACTGCTATTAATCGCAATTATTCTTTTTTAATGGCGATTAATTTTTTTTTTAGTTAATCATGTGAGTTAACCGCGTTTAATTGACATTCCTAGTCCTGACCCAAAAGTGAGTTGCAGGGGGATCACAGGGTTATTTTAGGGAGGTTGCGGTATTGTCATCCTTACCTCTGCACTGCCTTCAGATCTGGGCGACTGGAGAATGGTGGCTGTTGGCCAGGCATCCAGCTCTGAAGGCAGCGCCCCACCAGCAGCAGCGCAGAAGTAAGGGTGTCAATACCATTCCATGCCACCCTTACTTCTGCACTGCTGCCTTCAGAGCTGGGCAGCTGGACAGTGGCGGCTGCTGACTGATGGCCTAACTCTGCAGGCAGCAGCACAGAAGTAAGGGTGGCAATACCATACCATGCCATCCTTACTTCTGTGCTGCTGCTGGCGGGGCACTGCCTTCAGAGCTGGGCTTCCGGCCAGCAGTCGCCACTCTCCAGCTGCCCAGCTCTGAAGGCAGTGCAGAAGTAAGGGTGGCAATATGGCGATCCCCCTAAAATAACCTTGTGACCCCCTGCAAGCAGCAGTGCAGACATAAGGGTAGCAGTACCACAACCCCCCCTCCAATAACCTTGCCTCCACCAACTCCTTTTTGGGTGAGGACCCTTACAATTACGACACCATGAAATATCAGATTTAAATAGCTGAAATAATGAAATTTACGATTTTTAGAATCCTATGACTGTGAAATTGACCAAAATGGACCGTGAGTTTGGTAGGGCCCTAGTCATCAACTACCTTGAAGTGATGATGGTCTTGAAAAAAAATCAGGTGTTTCAGTTTTTGAAAGCTGAACAACTTTTTTCCTCATTTAATAATAATAAAAAACTCTGTGCACATCACCTTTTAAAATAAAAACTTCTAAATTGTTTAAAAATACGAAGGGTTTTGTCTATAGATCAGCAGCATTATCTGAAATGTCTTACCTCATTTGTGTGCAATAGCACCTATAATAGTTTTCCTTCGGTATTGTAGTACTTTAGATAAAGTTTAAACCTGTGACTATAGAAATTTAAGCAGTTTTACTGGACCTTGCACTACTCTTTAAACATTCACATCTCTGTACTAGGTAGTATTGTGAATAGATTATCTGGTGATACTGTAAATTGTGTTTTGTAAAGATATTAATATCAAGCTGATGATTTTCATAACAGAGTTGGAAAAGGATTACCTAAAATAGGGTGGTAACAGTGTGGCTGCTGAGTTGGTTTGTGCTGCTCCCAGAACTAAAGAAAATGTGTAGCACCTGATCCAAGTGCTAACAGCTTCTTGTATTAAAAATTCTCATACTTACATGGTGCATGCTTTCAATAGTCTATTACTTGCATGTGTGCTAATGTTAGAATGTGTGTGTGTAAATTCTAACACTTTTGTGAATGTAGGGTTTGAAAGTGCTGCACAGATGTTAAAGCATATACACACCCTTAGTATGATCAAATACCTATGTTTCTTTAGTTTTGAGTCTAGGTGAGTGGAGCCTTTGACATTCTATATCTAAACATGTTTGGCAAAACAAAACTTAGACACATTTTTGGTGGTAATTTCATAAGAATATTGAGCTAGATCACTCTTGTCTGGATGAACTAAATTGGGCTAGCACTGCACGTGAGGGTGGGGATAGGGTGACAAAGTTAGCATAAAGTCACTTGTGCTTCCCCAATCCTAGAAGTAGCTGAGAGTTGTTCTGATCTGTGCCATATACAGCAGTCCCCTGGGGTCCTTTCTGCTGACTATGGATTGTTTGAACCCGAGGGACTACAACCATGTCTACCTCAGCACATGCTAACATGTTCTCTTTGCTGTGAATGTGTGGGAGTGTGATGTAAAACCTGCTTTAGCCAGGGATTTCCCCTTCTGCTATGGATGTCCCATTATGGCAGCTTTAGATCCCCTTTGGCTCCCATGGAGCAATCAGGAACTGAGGATCTATCCCATTGCATTAACTAACTTGATTTAAAAAGGCACTTTTTTCTTAGCCTAGCCATACTGTCTGTGGTTTTTCTGCATATATTGTAATAGTCTTGTTGACTAACCATTGTGGATCCGTCTTTCATTTTTCATGCCTAGCCACTATAAGGCGGTTTTATTTAAAAAGAAACAAACCCTCACTAAGTCCTGGTTTGAACAAGTGACAAGAAAGTATCTATATGTTGGGGTGGGAGCAGTTTTCAGGTCAGTAGCCCAGGTCAGCTTTCCTCACAATGCATAAGAAATAGTGATGAGCACATATTTAAAATGGTATACAACAGTGGTTCTCAAACTTCTGAACTGGTGTCCCCTTTCAAATAGAAAGCCTCTGAGTGTGACCCCCCCCCTTATAAATTGAAAATACTTTTTTATATATTTTACCACCATTATAAATGCTGGATGCAAAGTGGGGTTTGGGGTGGAGGCTGACAGCTCGTGACCCCCCAAGTAATAACCTTGCGACCCCCTGAGAGGTCCTGACCCCCAGTTTGAGAACCCTTGGTACACAAGGAGTACTTTCATTGTAATTTTTCTCTCTCTACTTTGCTTTGTGGAACAAAAACCTTTTAACTCTTAACATCAAACATTCCGTGTCCAAAAAAAAAAAAAAATTAAATCTTAAATGTTTTGAACTATTGTAGCATCACAGAAGCACATGAAACCTTAGGAGGCTTTTTTAAGGATTTCATTCCCTCTGTTGTTGCAGATAATGTTGTGGGGCTATGCGCTTAGTTTCTAGAAAGGAAGCATCATGATGTGACTATTCTTCTTTATAGCATTAAATATATATTAAAAATTAAGTTAAAAGGGATAGCAACTTATTTTTGATACTTTGTTAAAGAACATCAAATGTTGCTAGCTAATTAGGAGCGGTATTGATATCTGTCTTGAGGTGGCTATGGGCAAGATTCACAAAAGGATTTAGGTACCTAGCTGCCCCTTCAGGTGCTTAAATCCCAGAATCAGGCTCCAGTGGGATTTCCAAAGCCCCTGCTCATTTGCTGCTGAATCCTGTAGGCTCCTAAACTTGCTCAGCACCTGAGCTTTTGCAGTAAAAATTCCCTAGGCATATATGTTTCTGCCTCTGAGCCTGTGCACTGCCGCTTCATCTCCAGATGCCTAAGTCCCTGCACGAACCAGGGGAAGATAGGTGTTCCTCTGCCTAACTTGCCTGTGGGGCCCAATCCAGAAAGTGTGATCAGAGCTCACCTACTGTATCTGGCACCTACCATGCTGGCTCCTGTGAATCCCATTCCATGGCACCTATCACTCCCCATTCATTGTATAGGGAGCCTATATGCCTAACCCAGGCTTTGTGAATCCCAATAGCTGTCAGCTCAGATGAAGCTCAGATGTTTTGAGAAGATTATTGCTGCCACTGACTTTACATACCTCTTGTTGGTTTCTATATTGGCGCAGGAATGGGATAAGGGTATCTGCTTTAGTGGCTAAAATCACATAGCCAACTTCCTAATTAAACTAGTTATGTAGTGAACTGTGTAACTATCAGTGAAACTGCCTCTGGAGTTCCATCATGCAATATTAACAAATCATTCTTGCAGATTTCCTAACTTTAGATGGCACGCTTCAGCTGTCTGAAGTTATAGTTCATAATGTAATTATATGATAATCTTCTTTAACTAGTAATTGTGAATGCCAGAATATTGTGCGTTCTGAAAGTAATGTGGTAAAGTACTATGTAGAAAATTACTATTCAATACCTTGTATTCCTTAAACCACACATTATAATAAAATATATGTAGTTACTACTCCAGAGAATTTTCCTATCTTAAAAAATAGCAGTTACAATTTACGTTTAAATGTGCAATTGGTCTTGATAAAATAGCCATTAATGAATTCACAAATGCTAAATAACATTACAGAGGAACATTGTCATAAGCTTCTCATTCATTACTTCATTCACAATAATGATACACAGATCAAGAAGGTATGTTCTACGCAAAGAAGCTTGTTTAATAAAAATGACTTGTTAACTTACAAATTGAATCATAAAGTCCACTACCATTGTTTGACTTGCTATAAAAATTCTTCATTCTTTGCAGGTTTGGATTACAGCTTAACTCTAATGGTGACTAAACAATTTACTGGAATACCTGTACCATTAAACCTGTGAATTAATGGAAAAGTGCCATAGAATGTTATACAGAGTAGACTGCATGCCTTTGGCAAGGAAATTCACTGGATGTATGTTCCTGAGGGATAAGGAACTTAGGGTACATCTACACAGCCAATGTTAAACCGCTGCCACGGCAGCACTTTAACGTGGCTGTATAGTCGCGGCTCCAGCACTGGGAGAGAGCTCTCCTGGCACTAATAAAACCATCTCCATGAGGGGAATAGCTACCAGCGCTGGGAGCCGCGTATTGTCTACACTGCCACTTTACAGCGCTGAAACTTGCATCGCTCAGGGGGGTGTTTTTTCACCCCCCTGAGCGAAGAAAGTTTCAGCGCTGTAAGTGGCAGTGTAGACAAGGCCTTAGTTATTGCAGTCTGTGTGGATGCTTTTCTTTAAGTGAAAGTGAAGTGTCCCTTTTTATCTGGTGAGTAGATTTAAGGATTGAGGCTTGACTTAAAGTTTTAGTTTTTCCCCTTCACCTTGGAGTTTACAGAAGATCAGAATGTGGGTTTGATTGCAGAATCAATTCCCAAGCATTTACTATTCTGGAGAGATTGGGGTGAGAAAAATATGCTTTCACATTTTGTTTATAGTTCAGTATAGTTCTCCTTTGAGAATTTCCTCCACTGACCCCCATAGATGGGATGCCCTGACATACATTCAGAACTATGTTGAAACGTACCATATGTTGGGCTTTGGGCATGTCCCCTCGTACATGAAATGTTTCATGTAAGGGAACATGCCAGGAACTGTTCCAGTTTTTTCTGCTGCTGGTAAGCGCATGTAGTTGTGGTTTTTTTTTTTGTTTTTTTAATAATTGGATTATCCATCCTGCTCCTGCTGCCTTTTATCTCCTCTCCTCCCCCCCCCCCCCCCCCCCCACATTTGTTACTCTTTCTTCTTTAGGAGAGTTAACGTGGTAGACTGTTGTCCTGCTTGGTATAACTTCTGCTGCTTACCTTGGCTGCTTGATTCAGGCCCATTGAGTTCTTGTCATCTTTGACGATGTTGGTTCTTGATTTGGCTCTTGCCAGTAAAGTCAGGGCTTTCTGTGTGAAAAAGCACATAACTGAGCAGTACTTGGAGTACATTATCTGAAGTTCCTAAAAGGTCTCTTTTCCAGAGCCTGCTTAGCATCCACCACCTTACCCTCTGAGGCTCCTTGGGACTGAGAAGGTTGCTGAAGTCCTTTCCATTAAAGGAATCTTTTACATGTGGCTGGAGCCGCATCCTTTGTTACCTCTGTGCACTTCCCTTCTAGCTCCAGCATTTCATACCTTGCCCAAACCATATTGCCCCATCTATGACGGAAAGGATTCTAGCAGGCAGACTCTTAAGAAGCTCTCCTCATTTCAGGAAGCTGGGGAGTCCTCTTCCAAAGAAAGAGATGTAAGGGGTAGACCTCAATATTGATGCAAAACTGGCTATTACTTTAACATTATAAGAATAATTTTATTATTACATATGTGCCTGCATCTTTACTGAATTATACGAGATACTTAAAATGATTTTCATGGTCATGCTTGGAGGATGATAGCTTACATGCTGATGTTTAGTTGCTTATTTAATTATATGAAATATTCCAGTTAAGGAAATTCCTAGGAAATTTCTGCTTTATCAACCATGGAGAAACACCAAGTGCCAAGGAAGATAACATCTCCTTAGTCATAAGAGGATTGTTTTTAGCTTTCTCACCTACCCCTCACTATTTATTTATTTATTTAGGAACTACGTATTAACAGGTTTAGAAATCCTTGCCATGTAAATATCAGAAACAAAATAATAATAATTACAACAGTGAGCTTTTGTTTAAAGAGACATTATACAGGAATACAGTCATCAGATATGTTTAACAAAATGTTACCATGTTACCACATCAGAGTGAGCATCATTCTAACATCTCTGACATGTCATTTCTAGTGATTTTATTAAATTGAGTGAAGTCTCTAATTACCCATTTAACAGACTAGGCAAGTCTATCCAGTGTGCCTGTTTAAAAAAAAAATTAGACAGGTTTTTGCAGATGAAGGTACTTCATCTGAGTATTGAATAAAAGGTAGCGAAAAATCCAAAGTATCTATTTGTCCTCTGTCTGTATTTCTTGGTACTTAGTCAGTGTGTTAATTTTTCCATAACAACCACCTTCCTTATCTTTTTGAACCATTCCTCTATGGCTGGACTATTTTTCTTTTTCCAGTGAGAGGCTATCAGTTGCTGAGCAGCTACTAGCAGTAAAGAGATGAATTCTTCATTTCCTTTTGTGTGACTGTTTCCACTAGGAAGACTGAGGAGGATGATTTGGGAATAATAAATATCCAATAATTTGTGATACTTGGCTATGGATTGCATCCTGATATTCATAAAATCATGTTTCTTACCTCCCAGTGTGTATACACAGACTGTGGAATGCAACTGTATAACTTCTTTGAGTAGTTGTCCCTATGGATGCACCATTTTAGGTGTGCGTGCCTCACATGCACTTTAGATAGGACATTTTTGATAGCAGTGTTCATACCAGTGTCATCATGTCCCTGTGCTCTGATCTGAGGGCATATAGGGAAGGGCGGACCCATCGCCACTACAGTTCCTTCTCAACCACCTGCAGCTAGAGATGGAGTGTTGCAGTGTCTATTAGTTTCAAAGTTTTAGCTAGCTAACTTGTTTTATTCTTACCATTTTTGTTTTATTTTGTTGTTTTTATTAATTTCTGGCACATGCTCTATGCTTTTGGGAGTCCCCGCTTTTTTGTTTTTGGTGCACATCACATCAGACAGACGGATACTAGAAGTCATTACATCAGGCTATGCCATTCACTTCCTTTATCCCTCCTCTCCTTCCCTTTTCAGGATCCCTTCGCATGTAGGTCTCCTAATGCACTAGGTACAATCCATCCTGTTCATTGGGACAATTCAACTAGTTCTTTCTTCCCTGCCCCCACCCCTTTCATTGGGGAAGGGTTCTACTCCATGTACTTCCTCGTACCCAAGAAGGAAGGAGGATGGAGGCTAGTCCTGGCTAATACCATCAGTAGATCCAGGGGACTGGTTTAAGGCCTTTGGGATTAATATTTTCATATAATAAAGCACATAGCTCATAGAGTTCCTGTGGTTCCTCTTTGGCAAAGATTTCTATCAGTATTTAAGTGCTTCCCTTTGGCCTTGTGATTGCCCCAAAAGTCTTGACAAAGGTCCTGTCAGTCATCATAGCCTGTCTGCAGCAGATGGGAATAGTCCTCTTCCCCTTTCTGGATGACTGGCTTCTCAAGTGTTGTTCCTTTCCTGACATATGGTCAGCAACCAGCAAGCCCCCAAGTCTCTTCCACTCTCTGGAGCTGCAACTCAGTGCAGAAACATCTACTTTAACACCTGTCCATCAACTTCAGAGGGACCACCTTGCACTCCACAGCCACCAGGGCTTATTTACCCATGGACGAGTTTGTTGCTATGTCCAGCCTCATCTCCACACTCCAGTTGGGCCCTCAAACCACAACAGAGGCCTGCCTGCAGTTTCTGAAACATTGGCAGCCTGTATGTTCATAACACCTCATGCCAGACTGCATACCTGATTCATCCAAGTCTGTCTCAGAATCGTCTACACTCCCAACCACCACAAACTGTCCAAATGGGTGTGTATCCCTCAGAGTTCTTGACTCTCTCAGTTGGTGGAAGGGTCCCCCACAAGGTTTGCATGGAAGTCCAATTCTTGCATCCGTCCTCCACGAAGACTGTCACCATAGATTCCTCCCTAGTAAGGTGTGGAGCTTGTCTCCGGGACCACATGGTACAAAGCAGATGGACTCCTAAGGAGTCTGCTCTTCACATCAATCTACTCAAGCTCAGAGCAGTTTGGTACACATGCAACAACTTTCTACCTCAGTCATAGTCATGACAGACAACAGAGCGACTAGGTATTATATAAACCATCAAGGAGGAGTGATATCCCAATCCTTGTGTGCAGAAGTAATAGAACTTTGGAACTGGTGCATAATACACCAAATTTACATCTCACCAGCATGTGTACCAGATTTACAGGGCACCTGAGCATCCTATCCTACAAAAGATGTTTTTCATCCTGGGCTTCCTGGGAAAAGATCTCTTCACAACACTGTCCAACACAAAATATTGGTGGTTCTGCTCGAGGGAAGGGATTCAGCCTGCAACTCTTCAGAAGACACCTTCTTCACTCTTTGGTCTCAAACTCTTTTATGTGCCTGTCCTCCAACGGCGTTGCACCTCAAGTTCCTGAACAAAGTAAAGCAAGAGAAAGCAATAATCATCCTCAACACTAGCCTGGCCTGGCCCCCAGGCCTGATTCACCTGTCTCTGGGGCCACCGCTTCACCTGCCTCTGACAGCAGACCTATCGACCCAAGAATTGGGGACAATAACTCACCCCAGTCTTTCCATGTTACAGCTCCAGACCTGGCTTCTCGATAGCTCTCAAGCATATCAATGGATTGTTTTTTTGGAGTACAGAATGTGCTATTGAATGGTAAGAAACCCTACATGAGCAAGACTTACCAGCGAAAGCGATTCCATTCCTGGTGCACCCAGCAGGCATTATCTCCCTCTGAGTCACACCTCACTCACATATTAGAGCAGTGTTTCTCAAATGCAGCCACCGTGGCTGCATGCAGCCACCAGGGGCGTTTCTTGCGGCCACAGCCTTCTGGGTAGTTATTGGGAGGAGGGGGGAGACACAGAGCTGGCCCCTCTCTGGAGGAAAAAAAAGCTGGAGGAGCAGACAGCCAGTGAGTTTCCCAGGCGCAGTGGGGGTGGCAGGTGGTAGGCTCCAGCCATGGGGCTTTGGGCTCCGTTCCCCAAGCTCACCACCCCTCCCCCCCGCTGCCTTCCCTAGTGCCCCATTGCACCTGGCTTCTGCTGCCTCTGTGCCCACCTCCTCATCCAGGGCTCAATTTGTCACTGGGATTGCCAGGGCTGAGTAAGTCCGCTGTGAAAAGTGATATTTGTGTATTTGTTAATATCACTTTTTACAGCAGACTTAATATCTATCAAGTATTTATTTTATTTATATATATATAAATATATATATATATATAAATAAAAAAAGGAACAATAAGAGGAAAAGAAAAAAAAAAAGAATGTGCAAAGCACCTTATTTGTGTTTCTATTCTGTTTAGGTCCAGTAAAGAATAGAGACAATTGTACATTATTTTTATTATTGAGTCTGAAAAAAAAAAAAGTCCTACATAAATAAATTACAATGATTTGGGCATGTATATGTGCATATTATTTGGTTTTTTTTTCTAAAGTTTATTAAGTATTTTAGGGAAAATGGTCAGAGTGGCCACCAGCAAGAGTTGTCAGTCTTTTATCCCAAACTCACACTTCAAGGGAAGCAGCTAGTCCTCACACTCTGGACATAAGAAGAGCTCTTGCATTCTACCTTGAAAGCACTCAGCCCTTCACAGCATCATCCTAGATTTTTTTGTCTCTTTTGTAGGTAGGATGAAGGGAGCCCCTGTCTCTATCCAAAGACTATTGAAATGGGTCTGTCCTGGTACGTTTTGCATATTATGAAGCCTCTAAAATGCACCCCCCAACCTCCAGGTTGGGTGACTGCCCATTCCACTAGGGCACAATCCACCTCTATTGCCTGCTTAAAAACATATCCGTTATGGACATTTGTAAAGCGATACTTTTCCCCAGCACTGTGCTATTGTTCATGCTTACAGGGCAGATGTAGCCTTTGGTGTGACTGTTCTTCAGTCAATTCTAGTTCTGTCTCCTCAGCACCTCCTCTCATTGTTTGGACACTGCTCAGAAGTCACACAAATGGAGCAAATCTTTTAAAACAGTATAAAACAATAGTATAGAATATTAAAACAAAAGGAGAGGTTACTGGTTTAGTAACTGGAGTTCAAGATGTTTTGTCCTTATGGGTGTTTCACTTTAGGTGTGCGTATGCTCACGTGATTTTGATTGGAGACTTTTAGTAGCACTGTCTGTGGGGTCTGCACCTGCATCTACATTCTCATGCTCTGATGGAAAGGCATATAGGGTAGACTCACCACTGTTGCAGTTCCTTCTTAACCACCAAATCTGGCTAGAAGCAAGGTTTCAGAAGTAGAGGGGAAGGAAAACAGGTAGTGAAGCACCCTAAGACAAAACATGTGGAAGACCTCCAGTTAATGAACAAGTTGTCCTTATCGCTGCTCCGCTTATGACTTCTGAGCAGTGCTTTGTATAAATATTTGATTGGAGTCTTTAACTGCAAATTGGAAATATACAGCAAATGGTAAGTTCTAAGACTAGAAACCATTTGCCAAAAGGCAGGCAAACTAGTCAGAGTGTCTAAGCAGAGAATAAGACAACATCCCTTTTCTATAAGATACCAGTTTGGTATAAATATATTTATTTCAAGATAACAGACTTTGTAAGATATTTGTTTGAGAGAGGCCGGGTTGTGTAAAAGAATGTGGGGATGTTTTTATTCAGAAAATTCCAAAAAGTAGTAATACTTAGTTTATAGCTCTCATAATAGACCTTAAGTTATAAAAATGGGTCTCTTACTACTCCTCCTTTGCAAAGAAACCCCTTAATTTAAACTAGGACAAAGAATTCTAAAAATATCCTTATTGAAACTGATTTCTTTTAGAGTGCTTATGAAGTCTTCCTCCTTTTAACTTTAAGGAGAACATTGATGGTCAGGAATTCCTTGGTCAGGAATTTTTTCCTTGTACGTTCATCAGATAAGGAAGCAAACTAAACATTAATCTCTATCACGGTATAATGCAAAACCTTCATTGCAATCTCAGCAACATTAGCAAATGTTCATAGTTGATATACAGTTTATGCACAAGTTAAGTGTGCTGTGTTATATGTTTGTGAGGGAAGCATGAGAGAGAATTCTTAAAGGTCTCATTTTTTAATTTTACTTCTAAATTAAGCAGCAGGGTTAGTTGAAAATCCCCAGAAAGTTCAACATTTACTGAAATTATATGCTGTAAATTTGGTGAAAAAAGTGTATTCTTCATACAAAAATAAGATTGAATCCTTGCTTTGAGTGGAAAAACGGAACTCAACTTTAATACAGTAATGCTACCATGCCTCTTTAATAAAAGACCATACCAAAAGGATTGTTTAATTTAATCCATTTTTAGTACAGCTGGCTCCTCTTATGATTGGTATGGCTGGTACTATGAGGTAATGGGTGAAGGAAGTTGTCATTTCTCTCTGTGTCAAAACAGGTCTCGTAGAATAGTCAATGAATCTTCATTTGATGCGTCTTAGAAGGTGTAGACTACAACCCATGAAATATTTTGTTTAATTCCATTTCAGATTCAGTATAGATAGAACAAAAAAGAACCAAATACTGTATTTTAGTACCGCTTTGATTTTTGCTTCTGAAATGAAGATCTGTACACAGTACATAGTATGCCAGCTCTTGTTCACTAAACAAATTCATTGGTTGTGATATCTAGGATGAAATTCCTTTGTCACATTTAACTTTTCCTTTAAATTTACACTAGTATGAGTTAAAAATGCATAATACACAAACAGATTCATTTGTCATCACTTTCCATCAGGGAATATGAGGAGAGCTGATACATTCGGTAAAGAATATTTGGGGTGGCTTCTCACAATTAGCTAATGTAAAGATATCTAATTAAATATAGTAATCCAATAACTGTTTAACTGCAGACCTTGGGGACACTCTTAATTACATTCATGTAATCATTAGATGGAATTTAAGTCTTTCCACATAGCCTTTCCATATTAAAAAATATGTTAAAAACAATAAAATAAAATATTATTTTCAACTATTCAGTTTAACCCTAATGTTTTTTTAGTGGCAGGTAATATTTTATAGTTAAGCTTGCAAAGGTATCTGTTTTTATTTATCACATAGTATAATCATTTTGTAGCTGTTGGTAAATATCAGGAAAAGAATTAACTGAAAATCGCATGAGTATTTCTTCCTAAGTGTTTCATCCATTGAAAGAACTAGATAGTGGGGAAGTCCTTATTTCATGTTTAAAAGGCAGTATACTTGTCCTATTTTACCTGCTTAAAAAATATGTATTGCTTTGAGTGGCATGTGACATTTTTGCAGGTACATAGAAGAATGAGTGCAGGCACAACCTCATGTCAGCTTCCACTAATCCAGGCTTTCAGAAATTGTTTGATTTTGCATATTCATTTAACTGCTTTATGGAGTAACTCTATTCCAGCTTTAACACACTCATATAAAACAGCAATTGCTTCTTTGTTTGTTTAAAAATAATAATCTTATGACTGTTTTGTACTCCAATTCTATTCTTCTCACCCCTTTCATTTGGTATTGTAAATACTGTGCTCATTATTTTTATCTGAACCTTGGAGTGGCTGCTGACAATTTATGTTGTGGCATGCAAGACTACTTCCTTAAGCCACCTTCAGCCTCCTTGCACCTTCTAAGACTTAAGAAATCTTTTATTTATGAATTTCAAATTAGTGTACTCTTCTGAAACAATCCCTAGGCACAGTCTTTGTACAAAAGGGAAAAATTATATTTAGGAGTGTGACGTTCCCCTGCTGTTATCTGAACTGGTGATCTGCTAGTTCACTCCACTCTTTGACTCTGGGAGCCAACTCTGCTGTGAGAACCCCCACTGCTGGGCTGTTCACACACTGCCTCTGCCATGTAAGCTGCTCCTTGGATTGTGCAACCGACTGACACTAGCCAATATCTCTGGCCCTAGACACAACCCAAGAACCTCTGTCTTGCAGTGTCCAGTTATGCCCGCTGGATGCTGCAAGGTTATATGAGTTCATCAGTTTAACGAAGAAATTGATATGTACCAGGCTTGTTATCCCAAGGGGAGTCTCTGACACACTGCAAACCAAACACACTGCTTCAGGTAGAATAAACAAATTTATTAACTACAAAGATAGATTTTAAGTGATTATAAGTCAAAGCACAAGTAGTCAGATTTGGTCAAATGAAATAAAAGCAAAACACATTCTAAGCCAGGGATGGGCAAACTTTTTGGTCCGAGGGCCACATCGGGGTTACAAAACTGTATGGAGGGCCGGGTAGGGAAGACTGTGCCTCCCCAAACCCTAACCCTATCCACCCCGTCCCACTTCCTGCCCCCTGACTGCCCCCCTCAGACTCCGCGAACCATCCAACCCTCCCTACTCCTTGTCCCCTGCCCTTAACTGCCCCTTGGGACCCCGCCCCCTATCCAACCCCCCCCACCCCCCCAAGCCCCTTTCAAAATGCGGCCCTGCGAACATGGGCGGAGGACTCAGGAGGAGCAGGGGCAGCCGCGCAGCTGGAGAGAAGCAGCTGGGTTTGTCCCATACATGCCCTGATGAGGTGTGAACTGCCCCTCTGCTCTTAGAGAATTTTTGCCTGGGCTTGTTTTAAGCCATTAGGACATATTTTCAGCCTCATCACTAGATACATGAAATTACAACCTATAACATTACTCTCTCAACAATACTCAGTGCATTATGAGCCTTCTGAAGACACCCGACATGACAAACTTTGCATTAGATATTACACCATCATATTATAAGATGCACATGGGGGTGTAGGGTGTTCCCCCGAGATACAGACTGTCACAAGGAGATATTGTTTACACATAATGAATTCCTACAAGATGGGTTAAGAAATAGTTTTGACTAATCTAATGCCAGGGGCAAATTAATGTTGACCTTATTTTTATCCTCATGCTGGGAAGAGGCTTAGCATTAAATAAACAAATCTAAGACATATGCCTTGAGGTTCTGTGGGTCCTAATGAGCTGTATGCCCTAGGCTCTGTTACTTTGTTTTAAGATTGTTCACTGTTCTTTAGCAGTAACTCTCTAATGCAGTGATTTTTCAACCTTTTTTTCATTTGCGGGCCCCTAAAAATTTTCAAATGGAGCTGCAGAACCCTTTGGAATTCTTCATAGTCTGTGGACTCCCAGTGGTCTGCAGAGCACATGTTGAAAACCACTGTTCTAATACACCATCCTGTCAAAATATTAACTCTTCAAATTGGCCTCCGCCAGACAAGCGCATGTAATACAGCATTGAAAATTAAAATACAGTATCAGTAGAAAGAAAGAATGGGTTATGAAAAGTGCCTACTATGCAGTTAAATATAAAGTTTTTAAAATCCATTTTAACATCATATGTATGGCCCTTCGTTTTTGGTTTTTACTTTATTTAATTCTTCCCGGGAATTTATCAGTGTTTACTACAACAAAAACAGGTGAATGTCAGTGGAAAAAAATATTAATAATTTTTCTGGGTAAATATGGGTTTATTTTGATGAACAGGAAGACAGGAAAAAGTATTCAGTAGATTAATGCTTTGATTAGTGGAATTCAGTGTGGTTTGCTGCAGAACTAAAAAGAACTCAAAACACAATACCACCTCTGAGGTTAAGAAAAAAATACATCACTAAATCTCAAATAAAACTTTTCATTTGAAGAAGCAGTTTACCGTTGTAGACTTAGAATTATTAGGCTATAAATATTTACATTTAATAATTGGGCCACACCATTTGCAGCGCATACACTCAACTTCATTCTTTTCTCCTGTTTTTATTTTTTAAAACTTTCGAATGCTTTGTTGTATTCTGAAATGTATTTTGATACAGATTTTCATTTTCTTCCCATTTTAGTGTCAGATCTTTAAACCGATATCTGCTATCAGCTTGAAATGTATACATGGTGCACGTGAAATTCATCAGTATGTTCAGATACACAGGCACTTCAGAGCTTGCATGCCTGCCTGTTTGTTTTTGTGTATCTTCTAGGCTAATACATAGCTTTACTTCAACAGGCAGCTTTTGAGATGCACACAGATTAATGTATTATCCTAACACACATATCTCATGAAATGTATTGTATTTTCCTAATAAAACAAGTTATTTTTTATATATTTGAATGATACAAAAGCATAGTGAAAATTGGGGGGAGGGGGAGAAACTAATAATACTTTTTGTAAAACCTGGGATTTTTTCGGTAACAATTGATTGAAACTGAAAATGAAGGAGCTTAATCATATGAGATTTGAATAAAGACTTATGGTATAGATTTAAATTGTCTTAATCTCAGTGTTGGAGCATTATTTTTAATCTAGAATTTACTGAAAATTTAAAATATTCACTCTTGATTAATCATCAGTGTTGTTGGGAATTGAATTGAAACATTTTGTTTCCTTACAGGAAGTAAAGGAATATTAAAACATGTTAAAAATAACAAACAAAAGAGCAAGCTGGTAATTGTTCATTTACAAGCCTATGCTAGACAGAGAATTTAAGTGTTAATTTGATTGTTACATCTCACCTAAGCACCACCAGATAGTCAGGATTTCTCCAGGGGTGGCCAAACTTACTGACTCTCTGAGCCACATACAACAATATTCAGAAGTTCAAAAGCTGATGTGTGCCTGCTGCAGTGCAGGGCTGTGGGGTTGGGGGCTTCTGCCCTGTGAGCGGGAGGGGGAGGTCTCAGGGCTTCCCTCCCTGTAGGAGGCGCCTGCCGGGCCCGGCTCAGGGCTTCCGTCCCCACTAGGCAGAAGCTCCTAGCCCCAGCACCTCACCGCCAGGCAGAAGCCCCAAGCTCTCCACCACAGTCTGGTAAACAGAGAATTGGGGCGGGGGTGTCTGCAAACCACACGTTAACTGTAAAAGAGCTGCATGCAGCTCGTGAGCCACAGTTTACCCGCCCCTGGGTTATAGACTAGCATTTTAAGTGCCAAAATGAATCCGCTTCAAGAGGGAAAATTGACTTTTTACAACTCAGTTATTACCAAAATTTAAATTATATGAAAAACTGCATCCCATTGATATGTCACATACTCTGACTGCTTGGCAATGTTTATACTGAGACACTTAACAGGGATACTTTTGGACTCCTAATCATAGGTGCCAATTCTGGACTTCGAGCCTATGGAAGAAAATTAGCGGGTCCTTAGCACCCACCAGCAGCCAAGCTTCCTCCCACCCACTAGCACCTCTCGCCCACTGCTGGCCCTGTTGATCAACTCCTCCCCCTCCCTCCCAGCGTCTCCCGGCCACTGTTCTGTGGCATGCAGGAAGCGCTGGGTGGGGGTGGGAGGAGCAGGGATAGGGTGCACTCAGGGGAGAGGGCGGGAAGATGTGGGGTGGGGCATTGGGGGAAGGGGTGGAGTGGGGCAGGGCCTGGAGCTGAGCAGGGGTTGAGTACCCCCTGGAACAATTGGAAGCTGGCAGCTGTGCTTCTAATCCATTGAGTGCACTATGTAAGAGGTGGGATACCTGGGTTCCTGATGCCTGAATTTGTGCTTATGAATATGTGACAACAATGAATAGATTGTCAGTGTGAGCAGTAAAATATTTATAATTAGTCTATTTAAGATCTAGTGTGGATGTTTTTAATGGAATTTTTTTAAAAATCACTTAGTAGTCAGAAGACAAGACTTGTTTTTTTGGAGGAAGTTTGACAGCTGAATGTTGTAGGTTGGTTTTATTTGTTGAACCTCATAGGAAAGAGCTGAGTGAGAAGACAGGTTGCAATTGAGTGCTGAACTGGAGAGTAATGCTTTTGTTGTCAATACTTAGCACTTGTATATCTCTCTTTATATGTAGATGTCAATGAACTTCACAATGATCTCCATCTATAAAACTGAAATTGTGGTTCAGAGACGTTAAATAATGCATCCAAAGCAACACAGAAAGTCACTATCAGAGCCAGAATAATAAGACCCAAGTCTCTTGACCTCATCTGGTGTCATAGAAGAGCATTTGTGTTTTTAAAAAGGGTTACATCGCTTCATCTACTTTGAAGCAAGTTTTATATATTCCCCAACTTCATTTTTAATGTCTGTCCTATATAGTAAAAATAACAGGAGTACTTGTGGCACCTTAGAGACTAACAAATTTATTAGAGCATAAGCTTTCGTGGGCTACAACCCACTTCTTCGGATGCATCCGAAGAAGTGGGTTGTAGCCCACGAAAGCTTATGCTCTAATAAATTTGTTAGTCTCTAAGGTGCCACAAGTACTCCTGTTATTTTTGCGGATACAGACTAACACGGCTGCTACTCTGAAACCTGTCCTATATAGTGACCATTTTAAAAATGTAGGTGCTTGTGAAATATCCTCTCATTTCGGTTTTTATGTAGTAATAGTAGTATTGTGATGTGTCAGTATGACACCATAATTTTGTGATATAAATCTGACACACAAGTTTAGCCTGTTAGGTAATTTTTAAAGGGGGAGCTCAGGAAGAAGCTATTGACTGAATCAAAAATCTGGGTAGAAGTGTGTGTATTTGGGGTTTGAGCCAAAAATCCTACCATTACAAAATATTTATAAACAGATTCTATCCAGAAAAATTCTGATGCCCAAATAAATGTGATTGTCAGTCTGTCATCTTTCCTTTGTCTTCAAAAAGCCTCTCCTTGAGGCCTGAAATGCTGTTGTAGGTCATGGTGAGTGTTTCTAGCATGAGGTTTTATAAAAGGTGGATATGATCAAAGAGAGAAGGGTTCACCTATGGTAATACTTTTTTTAAAAATGGGATGCTAACTATTGTGTTCAGTGATAGGGTCCCTACCATTCCACCCCCCCAAAAGTTAATCTGTAGAACGTGGAAAGCGTGCAAAGAAAGCAGCATCCCTCAAATATAGACGCTAGCTCTCAGAATAATTGATAACCATCTTAACTTTTATGTGAAATGTGTGGTTGTATTTCTGCTTTTATTATCCAGAACATCATTTATTGTAATTCCTTTTGCCTGTAATGGAGCATATGGGTTGGCTTTCCTTTTCTATGTAGGCCTCTGTCACACAAAGCCCTGATAAAGCTCTTCCTGGCTGGATGCTTACCAGGCTGTTGTATTTGGGCCTTACACACTGGGCCTGTGTGCTCGTAAATTGGTGAGAGTAGCCTGTAACACGGTCTCTTCCCTTGGCTTTTCTGGCACACTTCGTAGGCACAGGCTGCCTATTACCCCTTCAGGGAAATAAGAGCATGCAACCCAGCTGCACTAGGCTCCCAGGACCAGTGCTGACCTGCAGACTCCTCAGTAGTTTAAGCACGTTTCTTCAGAGCGCCAACTTAGTCAGCGTTCTGGATTTACATCTCAGCTCTTCAGGGCCACATTATAGTTGAAAGCAGATAGACGCATATCTTTTGCAAAGATTTCTGAACACAATTACTCTCTACTTGAGCTAGCACAAGAAATATACAAAATAATAAATATATACGTATGCATTTCCCTGCATCTGTTTCCTCACCACTCTTGGTGTTCTTGGTGTACTTAAGTCAGCATAGTCTAGGGAATCCGGGATCCTTCCTCTCTCCCACTCTCTAGCACCTGGCTTCTGCTCTGAAACATGGAGTCTCTATAGATGTAGTAAAGTGGTCCCCAATGGGTTAACTAAATTTCTCAGGGTATCATGGATTGGAGCCATGCTCCACTCCTCCCTTTCTCCTGTTTAGTGTGTTTTCTTGCACTCAGTTATGTAGTTGAATGAAGCAGCACATTCCCAGTCTGCAGGACTGTAAGTCAGGTATGTTTCTTACATACTGAGCTGTCCTTTACAAAACTGGTCTTTTCTCCCTCTCCTTCTAAAATGGCTGCTGAGACCCTCTCTCTTATAACCTCTGACCCTTTGTCAGCTGACTCCCTGATCAGCCTTATCTGGTGAGCAAAGTCCCCATCCAGAGAATCTGTTGCTTAGTTACCTCCCCTCCTAAAATTCAGATTTAAAAAATTGATTGGCGCTGGGTGGTAGCCATCTCTTTGCCCAAGGGTATTCCATTTAAATAGGCAATCATCAGAGTTTAACAATCTTGTTGTTAGCCCTGTGTTACCAACCTCTGGAATTTGTTTATGATGGAGGTGAAAAGCAGGAAAGCAAAGATGCTCAAAGTGAATATACACACAGAGTTCCTAATCACAAACAGAAGTCATCAACTACATATAGATTCATCAGATCATCACATCCTCTTTTTCAGAATTTATTAGCATCCTTGTAAAAGACCATACTTCGTTAACAGCTAAAGAGAGCTAAGTCTCTTGTTAATTCTGCACTCGGTTTCATTTGATGGCTACCCTAAGTAAAAAAAAACCTGCTTCAAAAAGCAATCTAGAAAGAGTATGGAGCACTCATAGCAGAAAACAGGGTTCGGTTTCCCTAAGAGCTACCACCAGTTTTTAGTATGCAGTGTAGTTGTAGCCATGTCGGTCCCAGGATATTAGAGAGACAAGGTAGGTGAGGTAATATCTTTTACTGGGCCAACTTCCGTGGAAGATTGGAGGGGCAGGAATCCCAACCCAGCAGATGGGTCCAATAAAAGTATTACCTCACCCACTTTATCTACCTGATTTTAGTGTCAGTACCTGAATGTGGACTGAGCGATAGCATTCCACTGGCTTTTGAAGGATAAGCTGCACTTAGATATGCTTAGAAGACATTGTGGACCTTGCAATTCTTCAAGACTACTTTCACTGTGGAACTGGGACCTCCTAGACTTTCCACTCCCCTTCTACCTCCTTTCATTTCTGGTGCTTTTGTATACTTTGCAAAGAGCTGAACATAATTTATAACTTCCGTTTCTCTTCCCTGCATTAATGCTTCAAACAAATGGCTCACTCCTCGCTGCTGTAAATTAGTGCGTGTTGATTTTGCATGTTTCTGAAGCTTCCTGTTGGTCACTTGTGTAATGTATCTGTCTACATTTTTAGACTGTGCTCATCATTATGGTATCTGAGCTGTTTGTTTTTGGAAAGTGTTTTGGTCTTTATGCTTTTTTCAGTTTCCTACTCTTAGTAAAATGATTTGGGTATGCCCTGTTTCTCATACAGTTTATGCTGATAAGTAGAGCTGGCTAGAAAATAATTCTGTTCACAGAGAATTTCTAAATTTGTTGTTCTTTTGATTTGGAATGACAAAATATATATGCCACCTCAGAGTCACACTGGTAATTTTTGCCTCAATCATTCCATGTCTTCAGGCTCAAGATTAGTTCATGGCGCTTGACTTGCAAGACACATACTACTTTTGGACTCTTTTGGAGCCTTTTGGACTCTCCACAGCACCGAGGATATTCACATCCACCCATGTGAGGACGTCTGGCTGATCAGAGGCAAATCACAGCAGTAGACAGTGATGAGGCTGGAATGCTTGTTATTCCTACTCAGGTGGGCCCTCCTTGTGAACTACGAAAAATCATTGCTCACCCCATCATAAACAATAGTGTTCATAGGAACCATGATTCACTCCAGATCAGAAAAGGTGTACCTGCTGGAGGACAGGTTCCAGTTGTTAAAATCATTCATTCTCCAACTTGTATAAAATCAGACAGCAATTGAATAGACTTGTCTTGCAGTGTTAGGTCACATTGGCATGCATGCACTTGAGGCTGTTTGCCAGACTTCATCCACAGTGAAATGGCTCTGGCTTGGTTTGGTCTATTCCTCAGTCAGTCATTGAATAGACAGAAAAGTTGGAGTGTCCCAGCACTTAATTACGGAGCTGGCTTAGTGCTTGGATCCCACAAATGCTTGGAAAGAGGTATGCTTTTCAGGCCCTTCCCTGTTGAAGTTTTTGTCCAGGAACTCATCAGGGACAGACTAGGAGACCCGTTTGGGCCACCTGCAGCTTCAAGGGACATAGTGTCCAGATGGCATGATGAGGATGTCCTTGAGCTTAGAGCTATCAGACTAGCCTATGTGGCATTATTGTCTGTTCTCTAAAACTCAGTCGTGCGAATCTTCAGGCAACATGACAACCACATACTACATAAATAGGAGGGCACCCGTTTCTAGTCTGTTTGTCAGCCTTCAACTTCTGGTCATGATGCCAACTGAATGCAGTGACCCCAATGGCCCTTCATCTTGTGGGAGTCAGCAACAACCCAATGGATTTCCTGAGCAGGCAGTCAGTAACCAGCCACAAATGGTCCTTGCAGAGGTCTGTCATAGAATCAGTGCTCTGCCACTGGGGATCCCTCCTCATAGATTTGTTTGCCCCCAAGGCAAATGCCAAATGTCAGAACTTTTGCTCTAAGAGAGGACTAATCTCAGGATTGCTACTAGATTCTTTCCCTCTACAGTGGAGCAGAGGCCTGCTTCCTGCCATTTACCCTGATAATCAGGGGAATCTCCAAAATCAGGAGATATAGAACCACTGTCTTTCTCATTGCCCCATATTGGCCGAGGTAGTTTTGGTTGACAGACCTGTTATAAATATCCATTCAACCTCCTATCAAGCTTACAGGCCATCCGGACCTGATCTCACAGTGCCATAGCTCAGATACTCCATCCAGACCTAGAGTCACTGCACCTGATGGCGTGACTGTTGGCTGGTTAAGTACCACAGATAGGACTGCTCCTTACGAGTCTGGGAAATCAGAGCAAGAGACTATTTACCAGCAGGATGTACCCAACTGAATGAAAAAGGTTCTCGATATGGGTGGCCCAACATGGTCTGGTCATCGATGCCAAAAATCCTCAACTACTTATTGCACTTAAAACAGGCCAGAGTTTTGTTCAGCTCTATTAAGACCCACCTACAGGCAATGTCAGCTTGCCATCCACCTGTACAGTCAGTCTTGGTCTTCTCACCCTATGGTATAGAAGTTTCTCAAGGGACTACTATGCACTTATCCAGCAATCAGAAACTCTATTCCTGCCTGGGACCTCAGTTTAGTCCTCCTGAGGCCCAGGGAGCCTCCTTTTGAACCTCTCTTAAATGCTCCCTTTACCATCTCATTCTAAAGTCAGTCTTCCTGGTGGCTATCAGTCCTGCCAGAAGAGTGAATGAGCTTCAAGCACTTATGGCTGAAACCCCTCCATATGCTGTTCCATAGGGACATGGTAGCGCTAAGACTCACCTAAAGTGTATTCCTGAAGTGTTCTCTTATTTTTATCTGAACTGGTCAAACAACCTACCTGTCGTCAGCCTGAAACCATACTCAATACTGGCAGAAAAGGAATTGCATATACTGTACTAGTTATGTCTAGGACCCTGCTTTATTATGTTGGCAGGATCAAACCATTCAGATTGTTGCTTTTGTCTTTTTATATCCATAGCCATATGTTCTAAAGGTCAAGCCATCTCTTCACAGATATTGAAATGGGTAACACAATGTATCTCACTATGTTACCAGTTGGCTGGTGTCCTCTCTCACTGAACATCAAAGCTCACTCCTCAAGAGGACAAGCAGCATCCTCCACCTGCTTCAAGAAATGTGACCATACCAGAAATCTGTAAGGTGGTAACATGGAAGAACCATTACTTTGTTTTTTTCAAACACTGTGCCTTGGACTTAGTGGCTAGGTCATATGCCAAGTTCAGAAAAGCAGTACTAGAATCACTGTTTGATGCAGCTGAAACTCCTCAGTCCCACTCTTCTGAGGCAATACTGCTTGCTGATCACCTACAGCAGGATCTATGTTGACACATACTCTGATTCTGAGGCCAGAAGGGACCACTGGTGATCCTCTAGTCCAGCCTCCCGCATAACGTGTCCATAAAACTTCCACAAATTTAATTCCAGTTTGAACTACAGCCTATCTTTTTAGAAAAACATCCAATCTTCATTTTAAAATTGCTGGTGATGGAGAAACCACCACAACCCTTAGTAAATTGTTCCAGTGGCTGATTACCCTCTCTGTTAAAAACTTGAGCCTTCTTTCCAGTCTGAATTTGTGTAGCTTCAACTTCCAGCCATTGGCTTTTTTGTTATACCTTTATCTGCTAGATTAAAGAGCCCATTTTGTTCTCCGTATTTTCTAATCCTTTTCATCATTCTTATGGTTCTTCTCTGAATTTGTCAATGTCAGTTTATCTTGAATTGTGGATACCAGAACTGGACACAGTATTCCAACAGTGATTGAACCAGCGTTGAATACAGAGGTAATATAACCTCTCTACTCCTATTCAGGATTCCCCTGGTTTTATGTATCCAAGGATCACATTAGTTCTTTTGCTCACAGCATCATACTGGGAGCTCAAGTTCAGCGATTGTCCACCAGAATGCCCAAGTCTTTTTCAGAGTCATTGTTTCCCATGATAGAATCCTCTGTCCTGTAAATTTGGCCTACATTCCTTGTTTCTTTGTTTACTTTACATTTTGCCACATTAAAATATACATTGTCTGCTTGAGCCCAGCTTACCAATTGATGCGTATCACTCTTTATTAGTAACTTGTCCTCTTCGTTATTTACCACTCCCCCGACTTTTATGTCATCTGCAAATTTTTATTCCTTCCATGTCATTGGTAAAAATGTTACGTGGTTTAGGGACAAGAACTGATCCCTGCAGGACCCCACAAGAAACATACCTGCTTGAAGAGGATTCCTTTTTTACAATTACATTTTGACACCTGTCAGCCAGTTTTTAATCCATTTAATGTGGAAGAAGAGTGAATGGTTGGTTACCCTACAGTAATTGCTGTTTTTCAAGATGTTTTAATCAGTGTTGAGCCCACGACCCACCCTCCCTCCCCACTCTTTGGAATTCTCAATCAACACAGTTTTGAATTACGAGAGATCTGAGGGAGGGTCGCAGCTGTTCTGCCCTTTATGTCCTCATATGGGTATGAAGAGGCACACAGTGCATGTGTGGGCCTGACAAATACTGCTGTTAGTCTTATGTGCATGAGGTGGTTGTGTGTCTACAGTGGAATCCACACTGACTACAGCACCTCGAAGAACCATGGTTACTGTGGGGTAAGTAACTGTTCGTTCTGTGAACGGTAAACACCACACACAATGGTAAACAAAACTAATAAAGAGCAAAACAAGTTGTACTTTCCACATTTAGTTTGAAACCAAACAAATTAAAGAGTGGTGGGGGGCGAGGGGAGGGGAGGGGAGGGGAAGTATGTCCCTACCCAACTTCTCCCAACTCCCTCCCAGACTCCAGGGAGGCATGATGCATGAAAATCCTTTCAGCAGTGCCTTCATCCTCCTCCCCATTTCCAGCCATGGCTTCAGGGTTCTTCCACTAGGCAGCTGCTTGTGTCTTCTGTCATGCTCAGGGTGTGTTCCTGTAGAAGCCAGTGTCTGTCAGAGGCAGTGTGGCCTAGGCAAAAAAACACTGGACTTGAACTCAGAAGACCTGCATTCTATTCCTAGCTCTGCCAATGGCCTGCTGAGTGATCCTGGGCAAGTCATTTCCCCCCTCTGTGCCACCTTTTCCCCATCTACTCTCCCCCTCTGTCAAGCATTTTGAGATCTATTGATGAAAACTGATGAACGGAAATCCTTTCCACATTCCACTGGAGACTATAGTGCCTGCTATACTAAAGAAGCTCTTAATGGTGGTCTCAGGTAAAGCTGGCAACACTTTCTGCTTCAGATATTAATAATGGTCTGACTCACTGGGCACCAACAGCTTGTAAATATCCTTCCCCATCCTCAAATTCCTTCATATGCAACTGTAACCCCGCCCCCCCACATCCTATATCATGAGCGGGGTGGAACCCTGAACCTTCAACACTTACTGCACAGAACTCTTCTAATTGAGCTACAAAACTAACTATATTCGCTAATGGGAGAAGAATGTTGCTATTCCAGAAGAGAGACAGGCCACTGGGTCATATGCTGTTTCCAGGGGGGAGAGCCTGGCCCACCGTGGCTCATCCTCCCTTTCTCTCAACAGAGGCAATGACAGATGGGCCGCTGTGGCAATTTGCTGGGCCTAGGGGGATTGTCAGAGTGCAGTCCAGTTCTTTCCCATCTTGTTGTTCCATCTCTCTCCCACTACAGCTACTCCTTCAAAAGCCAGGCTGTATGCTTCCAGTGTTGAGAGTGCAGTATCGTCTGCTGCTGCTGCTTTGGTGGCATGTGGACCTGGCCTAGATTAGAATGGTCTTGTTTCATTATTTTGGAATGCAGCCAGAATTTTGCTGACATCACAGATGACATAGGTAGTGGTTTTTCAAAAGTTTGTAACTCTGCTAAACCTGTATGGAATAAAGAAAAGGCAATTCTCTGCCCCCAGGGATTTCTGCCTAATAAATTTTAAAGTTCTACCACAAACAATGGAAGTGTTAGATCTTCTCAAAAAGAAGATTGCAAGAATCTTTTATAAAGGAAAGTGTTAGGTAACCTAAATATAGGTGCCACTAACAGTTCCCTCTAAAATAATCTTTTTGCAAGAGACCACGTGAGAAATTTGAAGCAGAAAAGAAGAGGATAGGGTTAAGAGGGAGAAGGACTGATTATTTCTGTTTATAAACAGATTTAATGAGTTACAACCTTGGGTTATGTCAACACTCCATAGCCCCCTATTGTAGAAGCAGTCTACACTAACAGTTTTTCTGCTGGTATAGGAGTACTACCTCCCCAAATGACATTAGCTATGCTAACAGAAGCTCTATTCTGTCAGCGTAGCTCCCTCTACACTGGAGGTTCTGTCGGTGTTGCTGGGCGTATGGTTTTTTTCACACCCCTAGCCAACATAGTTATGCTGGTGTAAGTTTTAAATGTAGATCTGGCCTTAGCTATGAAATCACCCACACAGTCTTGCAACCTTTCATAATCAACCATCTGCTCCGGATCTGATCTTCACTAATTTTTGTCATAATCATAGAATTTAAAGCCAGAAGGGATCACCACATCTAGTCTGACATCCTGTATATTACAGGCCACCAACACCACCCAATGCCTGCACACTAAACACAACAACTGAAATTAGATCAAACTATTACAGCCCTTAGGAGACCAGACTGTTATGTGCTGCCGGGAGAGAATAGGAGGGACTGAGGTGCACCAATGCCCAAAGCTCCTGCAAAGGTAGGGAAATCATTAAGTGAGAAATACCCAGATAATTCTGGCAAGTGATGCACATCCACACACTGCGGAGGAAGGTGAAAAAAACCCCAAGTCATTGACAATCTGACCTGGGAGAGAATTCCTTAATGACCCCATATTTTGCTATTGGACCCTGCACATGTGAGGAAGAACAAACCAGCTATGTACCCAGGAGAGAGAACGCTTGGCGCCACGTCAGAGCACTTGTCCACCTGATCCAGTGTTCCGTCTCCAGCTATAGCCATTTCTAATCTTTCAGAGAAAGGAGACCAAAAAACACCCCCAGAATACATTGCAGGGGAGGTGAGAATCCCTTCTTGATCTTTACAGGTGGCTGGCTGATACTCTGCATGAAGCATAAACTTTAGGAATATAAAGCTGTCTTTTTGGTGGGAGAAATTAGTGTATTTAATAGTTACACGTAGAGTTCGCATACCTTTAGTGTTTTTGTTTTTAAACACAGCTCTGAGACCAATATGGGATATGCAAAATATTTTGACTATCACTGCACATTGCGAAAACATTTGTCACTTTTCCGAAAGTTTGACAAGCTACCTCCAAAATCACAGTAGTTCAAAGACCTTCAGGCAATCCTGCCTTTGAAAAATTGCCATCAGTAGAGAGAACACAAAACTTTGATCATCTTTATGATTCTTGTCGTATATTTATAAGGACCGCTGTGATCCTCGGGCATTTGACATTTCACTTTAAAAGATTTACAGAAACTTTTAGAACTTAAAGAAAAGGCAAATAAAAGTCACCAGCCAAGAAGACTATCTAGATTTGTATTTAATACAATTCAATATTCTCAGATGTAGAGTGTAACGATTTCTAGGAGAAACCGTCTTAAATCCTAATTCTAAGTGGCAACAAATCTGTTTTTTGAAAAAATTATGGAATGACTAACCATTCAGCCAGTATCAATTTTGTGGGATCTTCCTGTTGGAAGAAGCTTAGCAACCTTATACTCTTAGTGGCCCCTCGTCACCTAAGAGAGACTGGTCCTCAGTACTGGCTAGAGAATTAATTTCAGACACATTACTCCACAATGCCCCAGTTAGCAATGTACTAGAGTTTAGCAGTATCAGGAAAGGATGCAGGGAGCCATGCTACTGAGTTAAAGAGATTAATGGGTTTTATTATGTTACAAAAATCTGGGCCCAGCTGTAATGTTTTCATGAATTTGTTTTCTTCCATTCAGCTGGAAATATTTTTTGACAGACATTCCCCCAGTAGTGTTTGTAATCCAAACATTATAGCTTTGGTATAGCATAAGAACTAGAAAGAGGTTATGGATGGAAGGAGGAGTGTTGTTTGTTCCGTTTCATCCTCTGTTGCTTTTGTGGCTGTTCATACCTCCTCTGGTGGCGGAAGGGTTGGGGTGCTGCTCTAGGATTGTAAGGTTGCCTACGATATTTCCTCTTTGATTCTGGCATGTATATCCCCCTGGAGTGGAGGGTTGGTCTTGAGTCTCCATGGGAGTAATGACTATCACTAAGTTGATTCTGCCAAAGAGCAAGTTCCGCTGCAGATGGGATTCCCCAGGGAAGTTCAGAGGAATGGAGCCAGGGCTCCCTGATGGATGATGACAGCAGTCACCATGGATCATGAGGCTGTTTCAGCTGCATCTACTGAGGCTTGTAGGGGTGATCTTTCAATCAATCTACGCTCCTCAATCAGGGCTTGAAACTGTGCTCTTCCCTCCTTATGAAGCTTGTCTCTGAATTCCAAAAATTTTAAGTAAATGAAAACATTCCTACTTTGAAAGTAATGCCTGACAATTGAAGTAAATACTTTTCTTCTGAGGAGGTCCAATAATGTAGTCTCTTTATCCGAAAAAAAGGACCTTCAGTGCTGTTGCCTACTCCTTTCAGTGGCAACCTGAATAACTAAAGAGTTTGGGGCAGAATGTGTGAACAAAAACTCTGCTCCCCTGGCTGGGACAAAATACTTCTTTTCTGCCTTCTTGGGAGTAGGTGCACATGTTGCTGGAGTATGCCACATGAATCTGTCTGGCTCCAGAATGGCCTTATTAATGGGCATCACAACCCTAATAAACCCTGCCATTCTACCTACAAAGAACAAAATCATTTAGGAAATTGCTTAGGCTGTTCGTTTCCTTGGCAGAATGGATGAAGGGAAAAGCAAGCCTTCTCAAAGGCTTTCTATGTGGATTTCAGGCTGTATTCTGCTGTGCTACCAGTTAGCAGATAGTCCTTTTCCACATGGTGAGGGCCTGCTCTACCAGAGCCAAGATAGCTTTGGTAGCATCGCTTCAAAGAGTTCCACTAGTTGACATCTATTAAATGGAAACATGGGTTCGCTGCATGCTTTCACAAGACATTATGCCCTAGTGCAAGCTTCCACAAATGATGCATCCTTTGACTCAGCGGTTCTTTGGTCATCAATACTGCATTGGTCCTCACACCTTCTTCCTCAGTGAGAAATGCTTGTTAGTCACCCACAGTGCAGTATATCAGCACTCAAAGAAGAAAGAAAGGTTGCTTACCTTCTATAATAACTAAAGTTCTTGGAGATGTGTGGTCCCTATCAATATTTTATTACACTCTGTCCTTCCCTTCTGCTTTAGGATCTTTTCCTCGTGATTTGCAGTAGAGAAGGCACTGGAGAAGCAGTTGGGCTGCTCTGCTTCATTATCAAAGCTCTGTGTGCCTTAGTTTTCAACACTCTTATTTCTGTAAACATTGTTTGCACCAAAGAAACCAGATCTGAGTCGGGGTCAGCTAGTCAGTGCTGGGGTTCTATAATCTCTAAGGTTATATGGTTTGGGGGTGGGGGGGTATATCTGATCATGTAATTTGAGTATCAGTGCTTACAAGGGGAGAAAGGTAAGGTTGTGCATGCAACATTAATTTGGCATTTCCTGACTTTTGAGTTTATAACCATGTGCGATTAAGTGTCTTACTAGTTGATTTGTTTTTTTTCTTTTGTACTGACAAAATTCATTCTTTATCTGAAGTAAATTATCACACATGGCTGCTGGCTCTGTAGCAACTTAAAGCATTTTTCCAAACTAGACAGTGTTAATGTGGTTTCATTGATTTTAATAGACCTCTGTTTGTGGTGAAATTTTTAATATATGAATGTTATCAGTACTCTGAATAGGAAGCTAATGGAGAGGTGGCAGTTACAAAAAGCAGTGAAATCGAGCAATAGGAGAAATGTATTTGGCAGCACAACCAGTAGAGGTTCAGTCAGTTTTTTTCATTGTGAACTGCCTCTTTGAAAGATTTATAACAGGCCATTTTAATTGTCTTCAAGTTTAAACTTGGCATGTAGATTCTTTGACGTGGCAAATTTATTTTTGCAGAATTTCATTTAAATTAATTATTTTGGAAAATACACCTCTTTTTCTTGCTCATGGCCATAATCTGAGTAGGGTATTGTATTTATTGAAAAATTACTTTTTGCAACATGCCACACTTTTATCCCTATGGTGTCCTAAGACAGCCTGAGTGCCACTTGAATGGAATTGTTTGTGGTAAAATGAAAGTTTTTAAGTCGATTCTAATATTCTTACTGTTTTCCTGACTTGGGTTGAAGAAAGCAGAAGACAAAATGCAGTAACAAAATAAACTGTATTTCAAGATAAAACTTTTTCTGCTAAAGAATGGTGAGCAGCTGATAACTGTGGTGATTTAAAGTTCCATCTACATTGTAATTACCTTCATGCTGGGAAACCCAGTTACAGCATGGTAGTACTCTGATATGTTAAAACATAGTGTTGGTTATGCAGCATAGACAGGGAGAGAACCATGTTATAGCACTGGACTTCAGCAAGGCTGTAGAATAGTTCAAGACTGATAGAGATGTGGCTCTGTCATGTCTACACTGCAAGTCTAAAACTCATTTTCACTGGGTAAAGGGACCCCACTATGTTATAATGACATCCTCCAACATAGTGGTGGTTAGCTTAGACAGACCCATCATTTTTTTAGCTCTTGGGGAGAGGAGATTAAGATCCTTTTTAAAACAAAAAGTCAGCTAATTATGTTTCCCTTTCAGCATTGTGGTTTTACAAAGCAGTAATTATTTTAGCGCTGAAGGTGTGAATTATTAGCTGCTCTTGGTTTACTTTTATAAAATATACCTAATCAATGTAGTTCAGAATGCAGGTGCACAATGTCTCTTGTGCATAGACTTCATATCAAAGACAAAAGCAAAAGGACAATACCACAAAAAACAATTCCCCTCCCTACCTTCCCCAATCACCACCTTACATTTGGATGCCTAAGAGTGGACCTTGTGCAGTGCTCTGAAAATGCACAAAATGACATTTGTCAGACTAGCTTGAGAAGCAAATCCCAGTGAAGCAAATCCCCTTCCACCCCCTGTGATGTGGTGCTCTATTCACTGAAGGTATGGCACCCATTCCTGCAGTTGCACTGTCCCTCTGCCTCTTTCTCTTTGTCTGAAGCCCCTCTCTTGCCCCAAGGGCTGCTGCAGCCTCCTCGTGTCTCAGCCCTCCATCTAGGTCACTATTGTGGTTCCCCCTTCCGGGGGTAGGGAAGTCTTTTGTCAGAAACAGGCTCAGGCAGTCTTCTTACTCACTGCCCTGCCGATGCCACTTCCTCAGTGGCTGGTTGGGGAATCTGGGTACACCCTCTCTGCTGGGTTCCAGCTCAGGGACCCTGTAGTCAGCAGTCTGACCTGTACCTTGCTGCATTTCCCTGAGCCCTGTCCTAATCTTCTGGCTCTCCCTTCCATCTTTGGGTCTGCCCGCTTCACCACTCCCTCCTCTGAGGGAGCAACTGCAGTCTACGCATCTCTGCAGCCTCCAAACACTCCTCCCTCTTCCCAGGGGGAGAGACTGCAGCCTTTCCCAGCAGCCTCCTCTATTGTCAACCTCCTGGTTTATATAGGCCCCGCCTGTTCCTGCACTAGTGAACTGCTTCTAATTAAGGCTTCTGTCCCAGTCTTAATGCCCCCCTCAGGTTGCCACCTAATAGGGTAATTGGCCTCTCTAGCCTACCTTAAAAATCACAAGAAAACAAAAAGTACATGAATGATTAAACAAAAATCAGTCCTTTTCAGGTCACCTAAGATTCATAGAATTTAAGTTGCTTTTGTGGGAGACATCCCTATTAAGTGGATTGCACTGTCTGTGGTGGGGAGGTATTAAATCTATCTTTCTTGTTTGTCTGTCTTGCGCACATGCACCCAGAAAAAATCACCACTGCTAATGCAGAATTATAACATTCTAAGATTATTACACAGGCAAGCAACCAGCCAATGTAGACAACATTAACTATAGCCGCTGTGCCATTGATGTTTGAAATCACAACCACCTCTGGTGAAATTATAACCCTGTAATTTACTTAATTGTTCTATACAGTATAATATAACAATTTTTTGGTGGCATCATCAGCTTTGAATGACTTATGGGGAGTGCAGAGGGAGAATATTCTTCTACAAAATCTTGATGACCTAGTAAGTGGATGGTCTTGGGCATATGTTAATTATTTAGAGAGGTGGAATAAATGTTCTGTTTTAATGCCATGAGTCTATTCTGTGTTATCTGGACCAATAAGAAAGTTGAAAATTGGCTAGAGATAAGAGTACATTTAATTCTCTGCAATTTTTAAAAAAAGACACTGTATGTGTTCAGTGGTGATCTATTGTCTGAATAACAATTTCATATTATGATCTGTGTTGCCCCCCAATGGGAAATCTGTAGGTATAATGTATGGGTTTTTTCAGATTTACATAAACTTGATAACATGCTGTGATTAATTCTAGCAACAAATATTTTATTTTATAGAATTTTTGTTACTGTATTGAATTTGGTAAATGTGCATGTTTACAGGTGTGATAAAAGAAATCCAAGAAACCTGTAAAACTCCTTATTCGTGCTTATTCTGTTTATAAAAATGTATTTTAAATAAAGTATGTTCAAGATTTGTTGTAAGATTTCATGAAGTATATGATTTCTACTTAAAGTCCACTTTATAAAATGGTGAACAGGTTTTCCTACTTTATTTTAAATGAATAAAATGCATTCTAGTTTTTTGGGATGTGGTAGTGCCTTCCAGTCTCTACCATCCCTTTTTAAGATGGTTGCTCTAGTTCTGACAGGTTTTTTTAAAGTATATATGAGTCATGTGGACTCTGGGTTTTTAAGAAAAACAAACGTTTCAAATTACTTTTCTTAATCTCAGTTATATATTGAAAATTTAAGAACTGCTTTGATGAGAAAAAAGCAGAATTTTTTCTTTTGCTGAGAAGAGGGACTTGAATATATTTATTCCTCTTCTGATTTAGTTCATTCAAGTTAAAGGTAGGAAAAGAGACACAAGTGTGGGTTTTTTCCCCTTGTTAATTCTCTGTGAATAGTGAAAAGGCTAGCACTCTTAAAAATTTTCAGATGTTTTTATTCTCAGAGGGGAAATATCTACTACTTCATCTGAAATTGTCAACTTGTAGTTACATCAGTGATAAATACTTTGATTTGCAACTCCGCTATCTGCCGCTGAAGTCTTCCTACCAGCTTGAACATGTTCGTTGGTCAAGTAGAAGCTTTTAGATCTGTTTTTTTGTTTTTATATTTGTAATTTCTTGATCTTTTATATGCTTCACTCTGTGTGCTGTCAGATCACCTGCTGTGATCAGATCACCACTTCCAGTTGTCGTCATCTTATTTAAACCACTTATTTTCCTGCCGTTCAATTGTTGCAGGTATAGTAAAGAAAAAAAAAATTCCTCCATGCTCCACTCCCTGAAAATAAAGATCAGCACAGGCAGGGATTCTAAATGTAGTCCATGCACTAAAGTTAATGTTGCTGCCTTTGTCTTTTTAAGTCTGGAGGATTTTGAATTTCCTATTGGCAAATCATTGATTCTTATTTGGAGAAAAGTTCTTTTTTGTTCACACACTGTTCATTTGTGTTATGTACTGCACTTTTGATGATGCCAAGCCTGTGTTCATACCTAAATTTTTATTTCTGTTATTTATGGGACACAGCACTATATCCTGCATTTCCAAATGTTTGATAGTTTGAAATTAAATGAAAAGTGAAACATACCACCCACTAGCACATAAGACTATATATCCCATAATTAACACCCCATAATTTATTCACTAAATTATGTACTTTTGTTTTCTTTCTCTTCAAAATCTTCTCTAAATTCTTCTTTTCAGTGTACAGAATAACTATTTTCAAATTGTTGAGAGAGAAAACCAGTGAAAGATGTACTTTTGTAATAGTGGTTTACCATTATCTTCCTTGGTATCAAGACTCTTGTTCCTGTCCACACAAACAGTACAAGGAGAGAGTAGGCAGCCTTATCTAGCCAGAAAGGTAAGAGTTGAGAATGTTGTCTATATGTACAAATTGCAGGTTGGCTAGTTTATCATAAATAATATGCAGGGCCGGCTCCAGCTTTTTTGCCGCCCCAAGAGGCGAAGCAAGGGAGGGGGGGGGAGATAAAGCTGCAATCGGCGGCACTTCGGTGGCAGCTCTACCACGCCGCTTCGTTCTTCGGCGGCAATTCGGTGGCGGGTCCTTCCCTCCGAGAGGGACTGAGGGACTTGCCACCGAATTGTCGCCAAAGACCCGGACGTGCCGCCCCTTTCGATTGGCCGCCCCAGGCACCTGCCTCCTTCGCTGGTGCCTGGAGCCGGCCCTGATAATATGGCTGCATTAATAAAAATGCACTTTAACTTAAATGTTGCTTTCTGTACTTTCTAAAATGTTTTCTCCATTTAGAAACCTTTGAAGTGGCAGGTTGAAGTCTGAAGAAAGCCATTGTGTTAATATGCCCGCTTTGACTGGTGAAACTCAAAAGTTTTGGTGCTAATTTGAATTGCCAAATCTTTTGAATTTCTCCTCTTCCTCAGTCATTAAAGTTGCCATAGTCTCCCTTCTTCTGACACAGCTCCTACCATCCCAAAAAGCCCTGGCTTCTCCCAAAATTTATTTGACCTTTGTTGGCTGCCACCTTCCCCAATAAATACTTCTGATAGGAGTAAGTGGAATGGTGGAAAGTTACAGGGGAAAGAGAGACTTATCTAATTTTCAAGTAATGGAATAAAAGTACTTATTTTTGAGTGGTTTGCCCATCTCTTTTTGTTCTGAGTGGATGCATTGTAAAAAGTTGACTCTAAGATTTGTTACTCTCTATTTAAAAAAAAAAAAATAAACATGGTAGCAGCAAAAGGTTTAAGGCAATTATCTGCAATAGGCAACTCTTCCTTAAGACTGATTAATACTCCTTTAAGATTTTCTGAAGAATTCCCTATAGGTCCAGGATATTTCAGAACCAAAATATAAAATCTTATAAATAAAATGGCATTAATGTTTTTTAAAGAACTAGAACTGGTCCTAGATTAGAAGATCATCTGTGCCCAGAGACTCATTCTGATCTTACAAGCCACTCTTTTTCTAACTGTTCATGTACCTGTTTTGTTTTCTTTTTTTCTGGAAAGGAAGTCTTTAGCATGTTTATCACTACTAAGTAACTCTCAGGAGTATAATCTTCTCTGGAATATCCTACATTTTTAAGCTCCTATGAACACTAGCAAACTTTGCTGTACTTAAATCTGATGCTGAGAGATCAGTCCTAAATGGTCATTTTAAAAAATAATTTTCTGTAGCCACAACTCCTCCCCCTTTTCCTCCCCCACCCCCAAAAATCTCTGGCCTCATTTCTCCAAGATTAGCAGAGTCAATTTGTTCCTAAGTGTCTCTGTGGCCCATTTTAGAACCAGTGGGCCCTGGGTTATTTGTGCTCCTTGGTTTGAGTGCAGGTAGCAGCTCTAAACTTGCTGATTGTGTTAAATTATGGATAAGGTACAGTGTCTCCTGTGAGAGGCTAGGTGAATAAATAAATATGCAGCCCAGATGCCCTTTAAGGCAGTTAGTTATTGTCTTTTATAGAAATCAAGGACGAAGAAACAACACATTTTTAGGAGAAATGAAAGCATGAAATTAAAAGACTGGCTATAGGCAGAGTCAGGAATAAAAGAAAAAAGCATGGTAGTCGGGAGTAATTTGGTGTATGCAAAGAAATAACTAACTCCCAAAGCAATAATCAGTTGCTTCCTCTATCAAATAACAATCCTCCAAACTGAATATAATACAATTAGGGTTCCTTCTTTACCTTTCTGACCAAAAGCAACTTGAGAGGCTGTATTTCCTCCTCCTGATACTGCCAATTGCCTTACCCCAAACAATGTGCTGGGCTCAGCATGCATGTCAGGACTGTTCTAGCCATGTGCATTCTATGGTATGGTGTGCCAGTACAGCTCCTAGCCCAGTCATTCCTCCTTCTCTTCTCTGGCCTGGCTATCACCAGCTGGCTGCTTCTCAGGCATACAGGTTAGGCAGACCTTTGGGGTGCTGAGGGTACTTTTGCTTTCTGGAGAGTCCTGATGGGCTCCTGGCTCAGAATTGTCAACCATTTTATTTTGTGTCACTTTTCTCAGTTGCTGTTTCTGGGCTGATGTCTGTGCGAGCTGATTTTCATAGGACCCAAAATAACAGGGTGGGGATCCATTTATTAGAGTAAGCACAGTTTTACAATTTAGTCTTGCACATCAATTAAGTACCTAGTTCCAGGGTGGTGTGTCTCACACATACCATATATAGCATAACTAGATGGTGCCTTTTTCATTGATTTTGTATGAGGTTCTAGAATCTAAATCATACACATTTGTAAAATACTAGGAATGTGTCTGTCATGGATCACAGTGTGTGCTATTTCTTGTACCTCTCTGCAGTCTCTCATGAGTGACCCTTTGCAGGGACAGGCTCTGGGCCTCCAATGCACTTAAGGAGGAGTCCCATGACTTTGCTACTCTTAAACTGGATCCGTAGGTTTCAGCGCCCCGATTTCTCACCATGGCTCATTTAGGAAGACCAATTTGGTTTGGCTTCTTGCAGTAACCTTCTCTCTTAGGAACTTTATGACCAGAAAATATATGCAGTGATACAGTTCAGCATTTTCAAAACGAAGTGTTATTAATTAAACAGGAACACAGTAGTCAGAGAAATGGGTTAAAGTAACAAAAAAGGCCTACACACATAAATCTTACTTAAACTGAGTTCTTCCCTTGCAAATTTTGGGTAAGTTCCACTTGGCCTGGGCACCCCTACTCCTAGGCTGAGACAGCCAGCCAGCCCCTGCAGCATTCTGTTACTCTATCACACTCACTTGCAGCTGTTGCTGCCTGCTCACCCCCCTTCCTCTGTAGGGACTGTATAGGATTGCATGTAATAGGAAAGTCACTTAAGGATACTGGACATTAATGACTTGCGTGAAAAAAATCACATTTGCCCCTAATCCAAAATTCATTTATTTTCAACTAAAACATGATGCTATTAAAACTCAGGTGAACGTTCACAGAATCCTGACTAGCATACAATCTACAGCTTCATTAAAGTTGACTTGAAAAATATGTGTGTGTTTGTTTGCAGAGACAGTGAGTGCATCCTTAATTGGAGGTGGGTCCCTGTCTAGGTTTTTATACTACAGTTACCACCATGGTATTAGAGCATCTGTATGTATGTCTGTCAATTTTTCAGAGTAGCATGCAGTTTCTGGATATTGCTGGATTAAATATCTTTGACTGACCCCGAGAAATTGTGGGTAAGATTCTGTGCTGTGCCTTTGGGAGGTGAAGCACAAATTTGCCTCCCAGAGGGAAGAGGTGCTTCCCAGTCCTGGGCTGCTCCAGGGGCTAAATTACTGCAGTTACTCCGGGCTGCCCTATTTGCTGTAGCACTGCTCAGAATCTCTGCAGTGCTGGGCACTGCCCCTGACATTCTCCGCCTGTTTCCAGCCCCGCCCCAACACACCCCTCCCATCCGGGCTTGTTAGGGGGTCCTCAGGGGACATCCTGTGCCTGCTGTTTTCTTCTGTTCCTGCTCAGGGTGAATTCTTCCTTAGTGATAGCTGGAATTCTTAGAGCCCTTTAAGTGGCGCTAGCCATTTTACCTGTCTTAAATGGACCAGAGTGGAGCTGAGGATCTCATCCACACTCTTGTGTTGTTTTTAAAATGGAGCTGTTCTTCCAGAGGATATAGTAATGATTACAAACTTAATTTGGTTTTCTCCCAGTTGAAGTGTTTATGTATTGTTTAAGCTTCCAAGTGCTCTTATTTGTTCTGAAGGTTATTTGAGTAAATAATAAAGGAAATATAATTGATTGTACATAGCTTTTGTGTTCCAGGGTATATTTCCGAAACCTATCAAAATGAGGCACTATGTACTCAACGATCGTAACTGGGAATTTAAATTAAAAGTAATTGCCGTGGCCAAAACTGTGTTCTTACAGTGCTGACCATTAAAAGTCAGCACTTGCCAATGCATCATTCATCAAAGCATCTTTTGAGTATATCTGTGTTAATAGTGGGGGAATGATTGGAGAGACTGATTTTGAATGGCCTCTGCTGTACTACTTTGATTACATAAGTACCCACTGTAATTCCATTTTACTGCAGGAATAGTCAGTCTGTTTTGACAGCAGAACATCCACCTGTGGATAATAATACATAAGATAAATATGCAAAGTTGGACCATCGTGGATGCCTGTAGCCTGAGTTGCCCCAGTTTGGAATAAAAACAACAATGTAGTAAAGCTGCACAGACTAAAACAAAAAAACTTTGTTTATAAGACGACAATTTGAGGGTTAACTAAGACTCCTCATAAATCTAAACATGATCTTATCATTACAGCAATACAACAAATAATATGCAAAGAAAAATAATAGCATCAAACGTACAGATTTCTTCAGTACCAAAAGGTACATAGGCCACAAATCCTAAGCATTTAAAACATGCACCACTGATTTGGCATTTATGTCACCACACACTGTCCTGAGCTGAAAAAGCAGCAAACACCCAGTTCTTTGAATAGGCTGGTATCTTTCTCCTTGTGGTTATCTTCTTGCTGCAATTAGTAAAAGCAGGCCTGTGAGCATCAGCCCTCAGGGCAGAAATCTTTTTCCCCCCTCAGGTATGGCTCTGTCTCAACTAATTGAAGTTTGATGCCTTTTTTTTGTATAAACTTGGGAGTGGAGTTAGCTACCACCCTTGGAAATGTCCTACTGAGCATGCTCCAAGGGTTTGACTACCTACGCACCCCACCCACATTCCCACCTAGGGTGGCCAGATGTCCAGATTTTATAAGGACAGTCCCGATATTTGGGGCTTTGTCTTATATAGGTGCCTTTTACCCCCACTGCCGTCCTGATTTTTCACACTTGCTGTCTGGTCACCCTACCCCCCGCTAGCCCAGACTGGCTGGAGTCAGTGGACAGGTGCTGTATTCTTCTGGCAATAAACGTGACTACTACCATTTAAAGGAAGTGTGACAGAAGCGTGGATTACACATGCGTAGCTGGGTATTACAAAACTAATGAACCTTAGTATGTAGTAGAGTAAATCAATTTTTCAAAATATGGTATATAGTTTTTTAAATAATCAGCTAATTCTATACTTTAGAAAAAGAAATAACAGCTGCTGTTGTACTTTCCCACTAACAGATCCGATTTTGTGCCTTTACTAATGTTTCAGAAAAATTGTTACCTCTTTCCAGAAAAACAGTCTCTCGGAAAAGAGAAAGTGACTCATTGCTCTCTTGCCAATTTTGGTTACAAAGGCTAAAGACTATTTTGGAAATAATGTCAGATGTCAGCCTTCCCAAAGAATATGTCCTTTTTTCTTTACTAATTGATCTTTAACTTCTTGGTATTGTACTATCAGTTTGTGATCAAGGCAACTAATATAACACTTTTCATTATCTTCCACAGATCTGAAGAGGGAAGCCAGTATCTGTCACATGCTGAAGCATCCCCATATTGTTGAATTATTGGAGACATACAGTTCAGATGGAATGCTTTATATGGTTTTCGAATTGTAAGTTTCCTCCTTGGTTTTTATCATGGTTATTTGAGTAATGACTAGAGCTGGGCAACATTTTTCAGGTGAATAGTTTCTTTGCCAAAATTGCAGTTACAGGGCAACCAGAATTATTTGTGAATTCATGTAGAATTCAGTAAATAGTTTTGGCTAAAAAAAAAAGGAATTTTTTTAAAGTCAAAACATCTTTTCAACATTTTCAAAACAAAATGTTTCAGCTTTTCATTTTGAAACATTTTTAGAAATTTAGCTGGATTTATTTCAAAAATAAATAAAGGGTAAAACAACTGGAAATGAAATGAATCAACAAAAAGAAAAAAAAATTGTTCAGATGAAACAAAACCATTTTAAAAATTTGTTTGGTTTGGCCTGCAAACTGAAAAATGTATTACTTGCTCAGCTCTAGTAATGACATGTTAAGCATAAAACATTATAATCTAAATCATTCCAATTTTTAATTTTGGTTGTAGATTTAAATTGAGATTTCTCAATTCTTAGTGAGTACATTTAAAGTGCTTCAGTTTTTGGTGACACTTTCTTTTAAAAGCAGTATGTTTTAAGTATAAAAGTTAATTTAGTTTGCAATGCTTCCTCGAGAGGTATGCAACAAAATTATTCTGTTGAATGATCATCCAAAAATTGATCTAAATTCACTTTACAGCAGGCTGTTTCTAAATTATTTTTTAAAATTATACCTGGAAAAAAGCAATTGGACAACATTTTTCAAACCTAGATATCTAAGGTTTGTCTCTTCAATACATAGATAGCACCTGCATAAAAGTGGCCTAATTTTCTAAGGCTAGGTCTACACTACAGCGGGGGTCCGACCTAAGATACGCAACTTCAGCTACGTGAATACCGTAGCTGAAGTTGCGTATTTTAGGTCAGCTTACCTGGCTGTGAGGACGGGGGAAAGTCGACCGCTGCCGCCGACTCTGCTGCCGCCGCTTGCCGTGGTGGATTTCCGGAGTCGACGGCAGAGCGATCAGGGATCGATTTTATCGCGTCTTCACTAGACGCGGTAAGTCGATCCCCGATAGACCGATTGCTACCCGCCGGATCGGCGGGTAGTGAAGACAAGCCCTAAGACATTGAGTACCTGTAACTCCCATTGATTTCACAAGTAGATCAGCTTTCCCAGCACCTTTGAAAAATTAGACCACGTGTTTAGGTATCCGAGTATGAATTTAGGAGTTTGACTTTAGGCACTCCAGTTTAAAAATATGGGCCATTTCTTATCAAAATAATGGCTATAGTCCATATCAATATAAACAGCAAATTTTAACATTTTTTTCAGAGGCTTTGAATTAGTTGTGCTCAAACACTTTCAGGACTTCACACTTCTATCAACAGACTTCAGAGCAAAACAGACATGTACAGTAACTCCTCACTGAAAGTCATCCCAGTTAATGTTGTTTCATTGTTCCATCGCTAATCTATTAGAGAACATGCTCGTTTAAAGTTGCGCAATGTTTGCTTATAATGTCTTTTGGCCGCCACCTGCTAGTGGGTGGGGACTTGGGACCAGGGCGGGCCCCGCAGATCAGCAACTCCCCCCTCCCTTCCCGTGCCCGCTCGCAGCAATTGGCTGTTTCCCTCTCAGGGAATGGGGGGGAGACGGGGACGGGGGAGGAGTGAGGACGCGGCGTGCTCGGGGTGAGGGGGCTGGATTGGGGGCAGAGCTGGGGGTTGAATACCCCCCATCCCCGGCACTTTGGAAAGTCTGTACCTCTGCAGCTGTGCATGCGCCGTCCAGAGAAGGGAGTGGTGCGCTTCAGCGGGACAGTGTGTTTTCCTCATCATGTTCAGTTTCCACAGGGAAGTGTTTGCAGCCACTGCCATGCTGTGTCTCCTCCCTCCCTTGGTGCTGCGTTGTAGAGTGTGAGGCTACATTAACAACATGTTAACCCTTGCGGGCTCAGCCGAGTGTTAGTTCATCATTTAGCAGCAAGGCATTCCCTGGGAAATATCCCACCTGATATCGACACGGTTGCTTTAGGAGAAGCTCAGGGAGCTCATGAGCAGTGCCCCAGACATCCTTTGATTAGAACTTGTTTAAAACTTATACTGTATATGTATATAATGTCTTTTGTCTGGCAAAAAAAAATTTCCCTGCAACCTAAACCCCCTATTACATTAATTCTTATGGGGAAATTGGATTCGCTTAACATCGTTTCGCTTAGTCGCACTTTTCAAGAACATAACTACATTAAGCAAGGAGTTACTGTACAAAAAATGGGAGTACTTGTGGCACCTTAGAGACTAACTAATTTATTTGAGCATATGCTTTCGTGGGCTACAGCCCACTTCTTCGGATGTAGCCCACAAAAGCTTATGCTCAAATAAATGTGTTAGTCTCTAAGGTGCCACAAGTACTCCTGTTCTTTTTGCGGATACAGACTAACACGGCTGCTACTCTGAAACCGGTACAAAAAAATGTAGCTTTACATTTCTTTGTATTCTCAATGTAGAGCTAAATGGGCAGAGAAGATTGGTCTTAGCCTCTAAGGCTAGGTCTACACTACAGGGGGGGTCGACCTAAGATACGCAACTTCAGCTACGTGAATAGCGTAGCTGAAGTGGCGTATTTTAGGTCGACTTACCTGGCTGTGAGGACGGCGGCGAGTCGACCGCTGCCGCGCCGCCGTCGACTCCGCTTCCGCCTCTTGCCACGGTGGATTTCCGGAGTCGACGGAAGAGCCATCGGGGATCGATTTGATCGCGTCTTCACTAGACACGATAAGTCGATCCCCAATAGATCGATTGCTACCCGCCGATTCGGCGGGTAGTGAAGACGTGCCCCAATTTGCAAGTGATCACAGGAAAGAAGACACATATGTTGGGCATGATATTAGCATCACACAAATTTCACCATTATTAAAATAATTGTTTTTTGTGGTTTGTCATCACACATTAGATTATTAATTTAAATGTGTAATGTCACAAATGTATATAAAATCCCAAAAAGCAAAGAAATGAAGCAGAAACTGTAATGTGTACTTACCTAAAATGAATTCCTGCAAACTTTCAGTAACTGTTTGATACTCTCCTTTTTCTGCCCTCTTTTGATATTTTTTGTGTGTTTTGTTTTGTTTTTAAATGTGAGGGAAAGTTTTGCTAACATAATGAAGGTAAGTTTATAAAATGCTGTTACCTAATGCTGGGAAACACTTTTTCAAAGTGGGAAAGTTCAGGATCGGATGAAGATGACAAAAATTACACTTCATTCATTAATGTGTGTCTACCTCCACCTACTGGTTAGAAGAGATGTTACTCAGGAGTCTGGAGTGGTATAGGAGTATTCAGTTTTTAAATATACAAATACATGTCTGTTAAGTACAAATATTATATGGGGGTCTTGGATACAAAATAAAAACATGGAAGTATTTCTTTAAATCCCCCATAATAGGGGTGGCAATACTATTCAGTGCTGGGTGTGAGGTTCCTAGCAGAGTGCACCTGGGAACAAGCGTCACCCCAATTAGGAATCTGTTTATTGGGTGGGGTCTGCATTTTGTGTAATGGGAGGGCAGGAGGGATGACAAAAGGGGAAATAAATATATGGAAACCACCTTTTGACTGTAGTTTGAGGCATTGTTCATGACTCTAAAGCTATACATTTTCAAATCATTTGTGAGCATTTCTTTGTTTTTATGTTACTGGTTTTAAAAAAGAAATAAAAGTTTACTGAGGCAGTTTAGATACTTCTGTTAAATTGTAAAACCATTTCACCTCATATGAAAATATGTATTTGGTTCTTTTAGTTTGAAGATAATCAGTTTGCCCATATTGACTTATGGGAGAGCTAAGAAATAAAATTTTTCAGCAGTTTACAATCTTCTTGTTCAACAATAACTTTTTTAAAATGACTGAACCCCCCATCTCATTTGTGTTATGACTAGGGCTACATCTACACTACAGGGGGGGGGTCGATTTAAGATACGCAAATTCAGCTACGCAAATAGCGTAGCTGAATTCGACGTATCGCAGCCGACTTACCCCGCTGTGAGGACGGCGGCAAAATCGACCTCCGCGGCTTCCCGTCGACGGCTCTTACTCCCACCTTCGCTGGTGGAGTAAGAGCGTCGATTCGGGGATTGATTGTCGCGTCCTGACGGGACGCGATAAATCGATCCCCGAGAGGTCGATTTCTACCCGCCGATTCAGGCGGGTAGTGTAGACCAGGCCTAGTTCTCATGAATTAAGTCTGATAGCTAATTTGAAGGGGGAGACTCAGTTACAAATGGTAGAAAAATCACCCCTGAAGAATGCTAAACTGAGCATCTTCTACAAGTTTATCAAAGCTTGTAGTTTGTGTCCTCTGTTCCAAATGGTAGTGTCCCTTCCTAGTCTGACCAAGGACCTGGTGAGGACAGGAGTTATGGTTTTCAGGCTTTTGGGATGATATTCAAGAGGGGAAAACCACACACACACAGAGTAAAATAATGCCTTTGCTTGCTCTCTGTCTTCTCTAAATCCTTCCAGGTTCACCTCTTCTCCCCATCCTGCATACCTAGAACAATGGGGATTTCATTTTCTCTCTTACCACTCCCCTGCGCACACATGCCATGCATGTACATATGCTCTTGCCATCTGCTGCTTTTCTTTGTCTCCCTGCATTCTATTGATCCATGTTTATGGTTTAGGCCGCTACTGGCCTACCCTGCTTACAATAGATCAAGCCACATAATTTCAATATGTGTTGACACCCCCACCAATATCTAGAATTGGACTTCACATATGTGCTAATGGAATCACCTCTACGTATGGTAGGGTTATTACTGAAGATGAGAATCAGATGATAGGAGGACAGTAAAGATGGGGCCTAAGAAATCATTGCCTGAGATTTGGGTTTTTTTAAAGCCATGTCTGTTAAATTATGGTATGTTGACTGCAAAATATTTTTTCTTTCTAAGCAATAAATTACATGCAGTACTGATTGTGGTGCTTTATTTATTCTGTAAAAGTCCCAAAGCATGGGCCAAGGGACTTAATTACACTATTATAAAATGATTATGTACACCTTAGGGACACTCATTGTGGTAATTAATAAGGATTTAAAAATTTGGAAATGGAAACAAGGGTTTACATCTATTTTTACCATTCCAGTAGCTCAGAATTATGGTACAAACACTCTTAATTGGCTTTTTAATTGCATAATCTTATTACTATTTAATATTAATATACAAAAAACTTCACTGTGAAATAGTTAGGTTTGCTACACACATAACATAGCTGACTCAAATCCAGAATGGAAGGAAATGAAAAGGGAAGTCACCAAAAAGTAGATACCCTGTCGTTCACCCACAGACATTCCTTACTGTCACCACAACTACTGTACACTGCATGTGCTGTAACTGTAACTCTGCCCTTCCCTCTAGCTTCCCTTTTCCATATACTCTTTACTAAAGTACCCACTCCTAACACTATTTTTCGTGGATGTTTAGGATGTAATGTGTTGTGCTGGGGAAGGGGGTGGAGGGATAGTTTGCTAAAAGTGGGTAATGGAAGGCTGGCATCCATAGCAAGTTAAGATTGTGGTGTGTGGTATGCAGTATATGGTAGTTGTGGTAATGGTAAGGTGTGTGCCAGGGGGTAGAGGAAACGAGGGGGTTTACTGTTTGGTGGTGTGACACTGCACCCCATATTCTTCACAGTGATATTATTATGATATAATTATGGCATAATTATGATATATTTTGTACAAGATGGGTCATGTGAGGTCATTTGAAAAGTTATGATTTGCTGAATGATTATCCTATTTATATGCATGAATCATTTTTGTATCTGAAGTTATAAATATTGACTAGGGATCTGTATTTCAACTGGGCTTAGTCTGGAAAACACCCACAGCCAGCCTTTCAGGTACAACAGTGAAGAAGCCAGACAGGGCTGTGGCCCATCAGCAAAGACAATGGACTGTGGAATAGCAGCCATTGCTTACAGCCTGGCCAAAATGCCCACAGGAAGGTTAAACTATACCACAGTCCATTGTCTTTGGATTCCATCTTGGGATGTCAGTATTTTTCCACAAATCGATCTGGGAACCAAGTTGTGAAACAAAGGGTTCCCACCATATGCTTAAGCTATATAAGGCAGGGAGTGACATCATCTGTCGTTCTTCACTCCCCACACAAGAAGACGCCTGGAAACACCTGAGGAGCAAAGACTGAACTGGGGGAAGTGCTGAACCCAGGCAAAAGGGATTTCTAGCCTGTGTGTGAAAGACCTGGGGATTCCAAGCTGTAAAGCAAGTGCAGCTTGTCCCTTAAGAATCTGCAGCCTGCTTGTATCATCCGTCAGGGTGAGAATTTGCTAATTCATATCCTATCTTTCTAGTATCTTAGACTTAATTTGTATTTTGTTTATTTACTAGGTAATCTGCTTTGAGTGACTTTGAGTGAAATGCATGCAACATTGTAGCTCAAGGGGCGAAGGCTGTTGCATATTCCTCTCCACATGGGAAGGGGGGCGAACTCTATGAGCTTATGCTGTACAGTTCCCTGTGCAGCGCAAGACGATATAATTCTGGGTTTATACTCCAGAGGGGGTCCCAGGCTGGGAAGCTGGTGGTTATTTTGGCTGTAGCCTCTCTATTGTTGGTTAACATGCAGTGGCTGGTCAGAGAGCCTGCATGTAACTGCAGCTAAGTGTCCCCCTACCTCTGTGTATGTTGGTAGAAATGTAAGACCAGGAGTGTGTCTGCAGTTTGCCACAGCAGCACAGTGAAAGAGGGAGCCCAGGCTGCTGGGTCAGAGGGCTCAGTGGTACCCCAGTCCAGGTGGGGACATTTGACCTAGGGGTTCCCAACTTACAGGCCCCAACCTCTCAAAAAACGGTTTCCTATAGCTGCCTTTTCCTGTTGAACTGAGAGATACTAATTACTGGATGAATCACAAACCTCATTGAGATTGATGGCTGTGAACTCACCTGTCAGTTAGTAGAGGTTAATCACATCCCCCCACTTAAGACAAAAGGAGTTTTGGACTGGATGGCTGAAAGTTGCTATAATTTGTGAGTCATGAGTGGCAATTTGATTTGGTGGAGGTGGGAGAAATGTAAAGTATTTCAGTGAAAAAAATGAAACGTGAATGCTTCCTTGGTGGGGAATTGGTATGAGGGGGGCAGAGGAGTGGGGGACTAGGGGAAAAGAGGTTTGGGGCTCCAATTAGAGAAGGGGGGTTGTGGGAATGGGGATGAGTATTAAGGTAGAGTAGAGGGGTTGGGGGCTCAGGTTAAGGAGGCATGGCATTAAGTGGAGAGGAGAGGTGGGACATGGGGCTGAGTAGAAGGGGGACTGAGGAAAAGAAGATTCAGGAGCACCTGTCAGCCCCGCATGCTCCCTTTCTGTGTGTGCTGAGATCTGGGCAGCTCTTGCCACTCTAGAAGGGTCTCAGCCTCCCTTCCTTTTTTACTCATATGAACTGGGATGGGGGGGCTTGCCCCTCTGAGGGTCTGAAGCCCTCTTGGTGCCTCCCCTATGTGTGCCAGTGCTCATCTACAGGGGTTGGACCTTCCATATCCCACTCATGTGAACAGAGTTCTGGGGCTCTTGCCCTTTTGGGAGGGTCTGAGGCCCTCTCTTTGCCCCCACTAAAAGCCAGGCTCTGGGGAAGTCCTGCCCCTTTGGGTGGGGAGCTGAGATTGGGTATATTTCATGCATGTCACAGGCTGTAAGGCACTTATTTAGGAGGGTGATGGGAACACCCACTGAGATTAATGGAGTGGTTCACATGTCTCTGAGATGTTGTTTCAGGTTGAATTCACCATGGGGTGTTCTCCTTCAGCTGACAACATCATATAGAGATAATGGGACACTACGCATCTTTCTGAGCCTCCTATGCTGCAGATGGATATGCAAAGGAGCCTTTTCCTCCATCATCCCTCTCTACTTCCTGTTCAAAGGACAAGGATTCTAAGTGCTCCAAAATCTGCATGCTTGCATGGGTTTTCTTGAAATTTGTAATGCCTTGTGGGAGTGCAGAGTGGCATTACTGTGACCCAAATTTAGGATCATTTGAGCCAGGAGTTCTGGAGATATCAGCTGCCCCCTGAATAGTCATTTTTCAACAAGTTTCTAGGGCCAGGTCTATACTCAAAAGTTAAGTCAACCCAGCTACCTTGCTCAGGAGTGTGAAAAATCCACACTACTGAGTGAAGTAGTTAGGCTGACCTGACCCCCCCCAGTGTCAACAGCGCTAGGTTGATGGAGGAATTCTGCTGTTGACCTAACTACCAACTGTTGGAGAGTGGATTAATTACACCAACAGGAGAATCTCTCCCGTTGCTTAAGAGAGAGTCTGCACTGAAGCACCACAGCAGCCCCACTGCAGCTGTGCCTCTAGTGTTTCAAGTGTAGACAAGCCCTAGGTTTGGTTCGGGGTGTGTGTTTTTTTGGACAGAGATAGAGATCAAACTATTGCTGTGATGCAGGTCAGTTGTTACCCAAGGCAGGGCTTGGCACCCACTAAATCTTTGGGGGACCCAAATACTGAACAGTATTTAAGGACAAGATAAATTCTTTGCTTTCATAGATGTGCAGTCTGGAAGGATTACAATACACAGGCACAAATAAAGAGAGAGAGAAAAGTTTCTGTGCAGCCACTTTGCCTACCTGGGTAGGTTGAGGGAATTTGCTGCCATCACTGATTGACCTTGTGAACACACTGCCATTGACGTTTCTAGTCTGAACCTTTGATCACCTGTGCAGTAAAGATTTAATAACTCATTTTGCTTGCTACAAATTCACAGTAGAATAGTCAGTAGACGGGCTCACCAAAATTTTTGTTTAATTGGGTGGGGATGTGAGACACGACTTTGCGGGTGGGGAGGGGAAGGACAGGACGGGGAGGGCATGCAGCTGTAGAGGGTGATTTTTATGCAGATTGCCAGCACACCAGTATAATTCATAATCTATAGTGGGGGAAAAACACTCATCACGATATTGTCAACCTCGGGGGTTAAAAAATTAAGATACACCCCCAAAACCATGAGAAATTAAGGAACAAATTTTGGGTTCTTTTTATTTGCTTCCTATTTTTGTGCCCTTAAGGTACACCAGGTTTCCTTTCTTTATTTTCTCTGCAACCCCAAGTACTAGAAGCACACTTTTTAAAGAATGAAAGGTAAGATTCTCCTGTGTTTGCAGGGCTGCAGAAGCTGGGGCTTAAAGAAAAGTGGGAGGTTTTGCAACATTTGTGATAAAAATGGAGAGATGGTAAATCTGCATTCTAATCTATTTATTTTTTTCTGTCAGCTGAGATGTTTGCAGTAATGTGATCTAAGTACTTTCTAAAAAAAAATACAAAAATGCTTAAAAACATAAACCTTTAACGAAATACAAGGGTAGACTTTAAAATTACAAATTCATTACCACTGTGCTGTGTTCAAATGTCAAATAACAATTGGAACAAATAAAATACATGACAGTCAGTCAGGGGTGAAAGTAACTGAGAACACTTACCGGGACGGGACGGGGCGGCTCCGGCCCCCGGACGGGGCGGGGCCTTGGGCGGAAGGGGTGGAGCTGGGGGTCAGCATCCCCCAGCCAGCCCTTCTAGGCCACCTGTCCCGCGCTGCCTGGGGCTCCCGTATTGATTTAAAGGGTCCGGGGCTCTCGCTGGCCCCAGGGCAGCTGCTCCCTTTGTCGTCCCCCCCGCCCGCGGCCGGGGGGTGGGGCGGGGCAAAAGGGGCAGGGGTTAAAGCGCTGCAGGGTCCTTTGCCGCAGCAGCGCTTTAACATTCCTGCGTGCCCCCCCGCCCCCAGGGGGAAGGGGCAGCGCTGGGTCCTTTGCTGCGGCAGCTCTTTGAGAATCCACGGCAGCGCTTTAATGTTGCTACCCCTTCCTCCCCCCGTGTCGGCAGCCCTGCCGGTACGGACCCTACCAGCAGGGCCGCCGATGGGGAGGCAAAAGGGGCAGGGACATTAAAGTGCTGCGGCAGCGCTTTAATGTGGGCTGGGTGTGGGCTGGTGTGGGTTCTTACCGGTACGGAGTACTGGCCCATACCAGCTCACTTTCACCCCTGCAGTCAGTGCTGTGGGAACAGTACTCCTCACAAAGGTGAGGCAAAGAACGTAGACCAGGAGTTCTCAAGCTTATTTTTCAGGGCCCGCCTTTGAAAATATTTCAGGCTGTGATGATGTCGTTCCCCCACCCCACAATGGTACCGGACATAGCTTTCATGGTATCCCTGGAGATCCCTACAGAGCTAAGTTACGATGCCATGCCACCCTTACTTCTGTGCTGCTGCTGGCGGCAGCACTGCCTTCAGAACTGGGCATCCAGCCACCCAGCTCTGAAGGCAAGGAAAAAGGACGAGCAAGGACCAAAAAAGAGCCCATGTCTGGGAAAACCTGGACATATGGTAACCCTATTTTTTGTGATTGCGCAACTCCCCCCCTAGCCTCCCACAATAGCCTTGTGACCGCCTTTTGGGGCAGGACCCCCAGTTTGAAAAATGCTGCATTAGGCCATGCAGGAAGTACACTTACCTCCCTGCAGGCCTGATACTTGGGAGAAGATTGTCCCAGAGGGTCTGACTATATTTTTGGAGTGGTGGTATTACTGTGGTTGAATGAGATGGCGTAAGGGGTTTACAGTGCTCTCTCTAAATGGAAATGAGTTAAGCACTCCCAACAAAATTCTAAAGCTTGTCCTGATTAAGACCTAGAATCATAGAAGTGTAGGGCTGGAAAGGACCTTGAGAAGTCATCAAGCCCAGCCCCCTGTGCTGCGGCAGAACCAAGTAAACCTAGACCATCCCTGACAGGTGTTTGTCCAACTTGTTTTTAAAAGCTTCCAATGATGGGGACTTGACAACCTCCCTTGTATAAAATATATCATAGTTATGCCATAATCATATCATATATAACTATCTCTCTATGAAGAATATGGGGGCATAATGTCACAATGTGTATATAAAAACAGCTTCCTAACAGAAAATGCAGTGCAGACAGAGCCTTAATATTTAAGGTAATGAACACAGTAGAACATCTAGGAGCAATTTGTGCATAGACCCTAAAATTGTTCAGTACCCTAGAGCAGTGTTTCTCAAACTCTGACTTCAACATGTTGAATCATCAGTCTGTCTTAAGTAATTTCATTAGTACATTTGCAAATACAGTAACTCCTCACTTAAAGTTGTCCCGGTTAACGTTGTTTCGTTGTTACGTGGCTGAACAATTAGGGAACATGCTCGTTTAAAGTTCTGCAATGATCCCTTATAACGTCTTTGGCAGCCGCCTTCTTTGTCCACTGCTTGCTGGAAGAGCAGCCCATTGCAGCTAGCTGGTGGGGCCTTGGAACCAGGGTGGACCGGCAGCCCCTCATTAGCTCCCCGCTCCCCTAAGTTCCCTGTGCAACAGCCGCCCAGCAGGCTATCAGTTGCTGTCAGTTCAGCTGTCCCTCCCCCCACTGCCATGTGCTGCTCCTGCCCACTACCTTGGAGCTGCTCCCGGGAGCCTCCTGCTTGCTGTGCGGATGTGTGTGTGGGGGGGAAGGGACGAGGGGGGGCTAATGTCAGGGTGTCCCCCTCCCCCCTGCTCCTGCACCCCGCTTATCCCATCTCCATAGAGCAGGGGGGACACATGACAGGGCTCAGGACAGAGGGAGCTTCCTGGCAGCAGCTGCGTCTCAGCTTGCTGATTAACTTAACAAGGCAATGTACTTAAGAGTGGGGTCAGCGTACTTAAAGGTGGAAATGCGCATCTCTCTCTCTCTCTCTCTCTCTCTCTCTCTCTCTCTCACACTCACACACACACACACACACACACACACACACACACACACACACACAGAGTGTGTGTCTCTGTCTGCCATGCTGTCTCCCCTCCCTCCATTCGTGCTGCCTTGTAGAGTGTGAGGCTACATTAACAACAATGCGTTAACCCTTGAGGGCTCAGCCAATTGCTAGTTCATCATTTAGCAGTAAGGCATTTCCTGGGAAATATCCCACCCTCTTTCACCCTCTGACCTCATCACCTCAACCAAGCTTCACAGTCATCATTGCTGTGTAGAGTATTAAATTGTTTGTTTAAAACGTACACTGTGTGTGTGTGTGTGTGTATGTGTATACATGTATATACACCTCTACCCCGATATAACGTTGTCCTCGGGAGCCAAAAAATCTTACCGCGTTATACCGAACTTGCTTTGATCCGCCGGAGTGTGCAGCCCCGCCCCCCCGGAGCACTGCTTTACCGCGTTATATCCGAATTTGTGTTATATCGGGTCGCATTATATTGGGATAGAGGTGTGTGTGACTATATATATATATACTTTTGTCTGGCAAAAAAAATATTTTCCCCTGGAAACTAACCCTCCCATTTACATTAATTCTTATGGGGAAATTGGATTCGCTTAACATCGTTTCGCTTAAAGTTGCATTTTTCAGGGACATAACTACAACGTTAAGTGAGGAGTTACTGTATAAAGAAGACACAGCCCACATTGAAATGTTACATAAAACATAGTGTTACTCAAAACCCTGCTACAGAGTATTTCCTACTCCCTGTATGAGCACCATCTCGTGCCATCACACATTTGAGTGCTGGGGATATACAAGGAAGTGTTGCCTTTCAACTACAATGACATCTTTCTCTCCACATCATCAATGTGTGTCGAGGACTCTAGCTTACGCTAGATTCTTTCTTAACCAAAACAAAAAATAAACATTTTAATGGAGTGTAGCATACGTTGGTTATTTTCTGAATTTTTAGACAGTATTGCATGCTTGGCCATCAAGGTATTCTGGCATGGCGTTGACATGGCCTATCCCAACCTGAAAAAAACTGGGGGTTAAGACTTCTTGCACCTCTATTTTTCCAATATCTCAAGTCCTTAATACTCTCATAAAATATAACTTTCATGTAGCGAATCCCTCTAGTTTCTGCAAAAATTGTGTTTTAGTTGAAGTACAAATTGAGATGTTGCTATAATGATTGGTTTACTGTTTAAGCATATTGAATTTTCTGTGGTTTACCATAGAAGAGACCAAGATTCCATCTCGCAAACTCCACAGTAACAAAGACTTTCATCATAAATTTTAAACTTTAAATTCAACTCTTACAGTAAGCTTTCGTCATGAAAGCTTATCAGTTAAAGTCTCAGTGAGGAAAAAATACAGACACAGTATGGTTGTGCTAGTGAGATTGATGTAGTTGAACTGATTGAATAAAATGTAGAAAGCATTACTGCTCACATGCTGTAGCCCATTTTAACAATATCAGGACAATTTCAAATTGACTTTAATTTTCAAAAATAAGGGAGATTTTCTTCTCACTTTTGAAAACTGCCATTTATCTGTAGGAAAAGTATTAAAGTGAACACATTTATTTTTGGAGTAGTACAATCTTAAAGATAGGAGTGTATAGGAGAAGAGCTTTTGAGGACACAATGTATTATAGATGTACATATTATTGTAAAGAAACTATTACTTGATGCTGTGTCTGATCCCTCTTCTTGGGGAAAGTTTGTTTTTAAAATAGTTGTGACTGGACAACTCTGGTAGTGTAGGGAATCTTCAAATTTCCCTGACCTCAGTAAATAAGGTTTTAGGGATGGCTGTAGGATGGAAACTGGTGGTGGTATTCAATTATCTACACTATGGGCACTAGTCTGTTATCTCATCTTAGTCATACATGAGGGGAAAGTGTCCTTAGTGATTCTTTTAGCTCTGATGCCATTGCTCTTTGACATCTATCTTTGATACCACTGGATTTTGATTCATCTGCAATTCCTAGCAGGTCTGGATAGAATCACTCTTGTGTGGCTTCTATACTCCTTCGTGAGAGGTCTGAACATAGTTATTCTGAAGAATGTCATGCCAAAGACCCTTCAGGGTTCTACCTTGTCACTTGTCTAGCTCAACATAGACCTGTAGGAGGGTTAGAAGGACGCGTTGGCAGAAATGTCTCAGGAGAGCTGACGCCCAGCTTTACCTCATCTCCACTATATCTGGCCATGGCATTGCAGTACAGAGTGCCATGCATGACACTCTGTGTAAAAGATTGGGATTTGCATAAGGGCAAATTAAGACTGACAAGACTGATGTAATATTGCAAATATAGGGAAAACAACTAGAAATACCCTAATATAGTTTTGCAATTTGTAGGGCTAGTTAACTCTGACATTGCTGCTGGATGCTCAAATAGCAGCTGTGGCCAATAGGATTTTTTCCTGGTAAGATGAGTGCAAGTTTCCTTTGGTTGCAGACTTTTTACAGTTATCCATACTTTTGTCCACTTACAGCACACTCTACATACGGGTTCAGCTGAAGTTGGTGTAGGTTACATCTGTGCACTTAAGTGGAGCTTTGTGTTGAAAGCACGGTACTGTGATCTGAACTGGATGCCTTTTAGTTTCTGGCTGGCTTGCAAGGTGTTGTTTGAAACTATAAATGATTTAAAATCTGGATGCCTGAAAGTCTGCCTCTCCCGTGATGCAGTGCCGATGCAGTTGTGATCAGTTGGAGGTGCTTGAATAATACCTCCTCCACTTTCAACCACCCTAACACTTCAGCCTCCCTTTCGAAAGGCCTGAGAAAAAGAGTCGTCATCGGATCACAACTGCAGAGGCACTGCATCAGGGGAAAGGCAGACTTTCAGATCACAGCGACCCTCTAGAAAACTGCTTACAGGTCACTTTCCATACGGGGTCTTCTATGCTGATACTTGCTTCTCTCTTGGTCTGCTAAAGCTTGGATGTGTAAACTTTGTAGACATGCTGTTAAGCAATGGATGTACACTTTGCTATAAATCTCAGTCAATCTCCTTAGTTCTGGAGAATATTGTACTGCTGACAAATGGAAGCTTATTTATAGTCTGATGTTTATAAAAGCAATATTTTCCATGAATCCACAAGTGCCTTACTTCTTCTAATTGAAAATTAGATTACCTTACGGCTTGTGTACACTTACAGTGCTGCAGCGGCACTGCTGTAGCACTTAATGAAGACACTACCTAGACCGACAGGAGAGCTTCTCCCGTCAGCATAGGTACTCCACCTCACTGAGAAGCGGTAGCTATGTCCACAGGAGAAGCCCTCCCATCGACATAACTCTGTCTACACCAGGGGTTAGGTCGGTATAACTGTCGCTCAGGGGTGAGGATTTTCCACACCCCTGAGCAACATAGTTATACCAATATAAGTTTATAGTGTAGACCAGGACCTAGAGAGTATAGGCAATTAGTTGTAGCCATGTCAGTCCCAGGAAATTAGAGAATATCTGAATACCTGAAGAAGAGCTCTGTGTGACTCGAAAACTTGTCTCTCTCTCCAACAGAAGTTGGTTCAACAAAAAATATTACCTAGCCCACCTTGTCTCTCGATGGGCAGTTAGGTAGGAAAAAAAACAAGGAACCAGTGAACAGAGTCAACAATGCAATGTGCACAGCCATTGTTTGCGAGTGAGGGAGCCTGTAGGGGGTGCTAAACTATCTGATTGACTTCTACATCATCCCTATGGAATACTAGCTGGAGAGACTGTTGCCTTTTTGGAATATATGGCTGAAAGTTTCTATTTAAAATTCATTTTCAATAGAATTCCCTCCTTGGAATACAGTATCTGAATGAGATTGCCTTGCATACAACTGCAGTCCCTGGTGTAAATACAGTTACACTTGTGTAGCTTCATTTTTTCCTCTGTGAAAGGACTTGTAGGATAATATGTAACTGGATGTTTGCTTTGAGGGTCCTGTTGTGTATGGTACCATAAGATTGTCTTTTTCACACCTCTTGTTCAGCGTATATACAAGAGCAGTAAGGGAGATGCAGATTTGGTATGGATTGCACTACCCGTAGTATTTTGAGAACACTGCTGTATATTTTCATTTAATTTGACTCATGCTTTGGTTGCTTAGCTTCCCCTGTCTCGCCAAGATTGAGGCTTGAATGAAAGCTAGATGGCTGAACCTAAATCTGAATAAGATAAAGTTGATGATTTGGGGGGAAGATGGAGTACTGGCAGATGTGGTATCTGCCCCTTCAACTAAGAGTTGGGATGTGGGCCTGCAATTTGTTGTTAAAGTTTCTAATCTAGGGGGCCGTGGACAATCTCCATCCAAGAATATTAAAGAAACTAGCACACGAAATTGCAAGCATAGGTGTTGGAACTAGGAATGCTGCTGGTGCTGCCGCACCCCCTAGCTTGAAGTAGTTTCCATTATATAAATGGTTCACAGTTTGATTGAATGGTTCTCAGCACCCCCACTATGAAAATTATTCCAGTCCAATAGCAAGGATGTTTAATGAATCTGGGTCATACCCTGTGACTGGAGAATTGCTAATATAATTTCTGTTTTTAAGAAAGGAAAAAAGTGATCCAGAAACGACAGGCCCGTTAGTTTGACTTCAATTGTATGCAAGTTCTTGGAACAAATTTTGAAAAAGAAAGTAGTTAAGGACATAGACGTTAGCGGTGAGTGGGATAAAATCCAACATGGTTTTACAAAAGGTAGATCGTGCCAGACCATCCTGATCCCCTTCTTTGAGAAGATAACTGATTTTTTTTTTTTTTTTTTTAGACAAAGGAAATGAAGTAGATCTAATTTACCTGGATTTCAGTAAGGCATTTGATACAGTTCCACATGGGAAATTATCAGTTAAATTGAAGAAGATGGCGATTAATATGAGAATTGAAAGGTGGATAAGGAACTGGTTAAAGGGGAGATTACAATTGGTTATACTGAAAGGTGAACTGTCAGGGTGGAGGGAGGTTACTAGTGGAGTTCCTCAGGGATCGGTCTTGGGACCAATCTTATTTAACATGTGAAAAAGGCTAATGCAGTCCTAGGATAGAGGTATTTCCAGTAGAGACAGGGAAGTGTTAGTACCATTGTACAAGGTACTGTTGAGACCTCAGCTGGAATACTGTATGAAATTCTGGTCTGCCATGTTTAAGAAAGATTAATTCAAACTGGAACAGATGCAAAGAAGAGCTACTAGATGATCCCAGGAATGAGAAACCTTCCTTATGAGAGGATACTCAAAGAGCTTGGTTTGTTTAGCCTAACCAAAAGAAGGCTGAGGGAGATGTGATTGCTCTATAAATACATCAGAGGGATAAATACCAGGGAAGGTGAAGTTATTTAAGTTAAGCGCCAATAAGGACACAAGAAAAAAATGGCTATAAACTGGTCATCAACAAGTTTGGGCTTGAAATTAGGTGAAGGTTTCTAACCATCAGAGGAGTGAAGTTCTGGAGCAGCCTTCCAAGGGGAGCAGTGGGGGCAAAAAACCTAACTGGCTTCAAGACTGCGCTTTGATAAGTTTATGGAGGAGATTGCCTACAATAGCATGTAGGCAATTTGCGACTGCTAGCAGTAAATATCTCCAATGGCGGGTGATAGGACACTAGATGGGGAGGGCTCTGAGTTACTACAGATAATTCTTTCCCGGGTGTCTGGCTGGTGGGGTTTGCCACATGCTCAGGGTCTAATTCATTGCCATATTTGGGGTCGCAAAGGAATTTTCCCTTGGGTCAGGTTGGCAGAGACCCTGCCCTCTGCAGCATGGGCCACAGGTCACTTGCAAGTTTAAACTAGTGTAAATGGTGGATTTTCTATAACTTGAAGTCTTTAAACTATGTTTTGAGTACTTCAGAATTCAGCCAGAGGTTAGGGGTTTATTTCAGGAGTAAATGGGTGAGGTGCTGTGGCCTGCAATGTGTAGGAGGTCAGATTTAGATTATCATGATGGTCCCTTTTTATCTTAAAGTCTATAAGTCTTGGGCCCTCCAGCTGTCTATCCAACTCCAGATAGCATCAGTGGCCAAGAGGGCTTTTTCCATTTGCTCTGAAGTAGGGGATTGCAGCCATTTGTCCTGGACATGGATCTTGCCATAGTCATCCATGCCTCTATTTCCAGCTGAATTACTGTAAAGCACCCTACATTGGGGTACCCTTTGAAGATCACTTAGCTTAAGGTACTACAAAACGTGGACACCTGCCCTTTTAAAGGAGCTTCCCACATGTTGAATATTACATCATCAGTGCTCCAGAACTGTGCTGGCTTTCTAGTTCATTTCTTAGTGTTGTTCAGGTTATTTATTTCTAACCTATAAAGTCCTCCTATGGTCTGGGGCCTGTGTGTTGGAGAGACTGCATCTAACCGTGGCAGATGAGATCAGTTGGATTGCCTGAGCAGACAAGTCCTTTGGCCCTCAGGGACCAGCTGGATGCTTTTGTTGGCAAGATGTTGGTTCTAGAATTAGTTTTCCCCCTAGGTCTGACTGAGCCTGAATCTGTTGACGTTAGGGTATGTTGTAAAGCGCGGGGGGGCAACCTACAGCCCACGGGAGCATTTCAGAAGGCCCACGGCCTGCTTCAACACTATATACTAACAGCTGATTCATTAGCATTTTGTCATCATGTTTACATCATTTTAGTTTACACAAGTGTATAAATAGACAATACTGTACATAGAAACAGCCTATCTAAATACATCCAAAACAAGCTGAACTTAAAATATAAATCAATACAGGTGACTTTAAATCTTATTAAAATATGTAGAATCTGTTTGGCCCACACAAGTGCGTGCTTAGGTTTGTGTGGCCCTCCTGTGCAAAAACTTTGGGCACCACTGCTGTAAAGGCTCGCTACTTTCCCAGACTTTTAATGCGGTTGGTGTAGGAGTGAGAGTGTTGAGCACCTGAGATGTTTTGGATTGGAGAATTTTTAGTTGACATGACAGTTTGGATATAGTTGCTAAATGAGTTTTGTTTAATTATGAATTGTACATGCATCTAAAGCACTTTTGATATGAGCATTATACAAATGGAACATATTTCTGAAATATTTTACTGTTGTTTGACTTGGCAGCCTGTTATCTGTTTTCTTACAAGAACATTTTTTATATCTTTCTATCTACAGTATGGATGGAGCAGATCTGTGTTTTGAAATTGTAAAGAGAGCAGATGCTGGTTTTGTGTACAGTGAAGCCGTAGCCAGGTATGTACTCTAATTTTTAACTAATCCCTCGGGGTAAAGAGGAGGGGGTGGAATAAGTAATTTCAGTTACACTAATTTGTGGTTAAAAATAGAAATGCTATAAATAAGTCTGTTTGCACAGATTCTTATAGGGCAGGGGTTCTCAAACTGCGGCTCATGACACCCTAGGTGGTCGCGAGGTTATGATGTGGGGGTCACGTCATAACCCCGAACTCTGCTTTGCCTTCAACATTTATAATAGTGTTAAATATAAAAATTGTTTTTTTTAATTTATAAGGGTGGGGTCGCACTCAGAGGCTTGCTGTGTGAAAGGGGTCACCAGTACAAAAGTTTGAGAACCACTGTTATAGGGAGATCTGTAGTAGAGTGTTTTAAAGGAAACTATGTATAAAAATGGTCCCTCATACATGAGCTGTGCTTCTCAATGGTTGATGAGATTGTTGGATTGCTATTTCAAAGTCAATATTTAAGTCTTTGTCTTTGCCTTTTTATGAGTGTCACACTGGGTGGGGTTTGATGGCTAATGGGCCTGGTGGGACTAAACATTTCATTTTACTGCTGGCACGCTCAGCAGCTTTTAGTAGTGTCAAGCTTATCCCCGTACCTGTGTTTCTAACCCATTTAATTTTTTTAATTTTTGTAGTTGCATGGTAGGCTAAAATGAAAGTGAACTCAAAGCTGTTAACGGACAATGAAATCCCATATTGCTAATATTCAATTGAACATTCTTTTTAAAATGTACGTACTTCCACGGACTCCTCTTGGGTACCTGTAGGACTCTCACCTGCCAGATGCCCCGTTTTGGCCAAGTATTTTAAAAAACAGTCCTGAACAACCTGAGCTACCAGAGGTTTCACTTTAAACCCTGGTTTCCTGCCACTGTTCGGGAGTTGAGGCACACCTCTGACTGCTTCTTCACTCCCTGCCTCGGCCTAATGCTTTTTTGGCTTCTCCACTGAATTAAACTGCCTTAACTTGCAGTACTGGGATTCCTCTCTTGCAAACCATAACAGTTCCATGCATGGAGAAGCGATGGAGTAGGGCTGAGGAGGGAGTGCTGGTAAGAATGAGGTGGTATGGGGCTGTGAGGAGCAAGTCACAGGCAAGGGCTATGTGCAGCAGCAAAGAGTAGCGGGGATCACCTGGGGATGGCTAAAGAGCATTGAGTGTCTTTCCCTGCTGTAGCACTGAACACTTTACTGCCTTTTCCACTTGATAGATCTGCTATGGTTCTCAGCATGAAGATTCCCCTCTAACAAGCCATAGTAGGTCTGTCAGGTAAAGAAAAGTGCTCGTGTCCCCTGCCTACTTATTTACTAATGTGTTCATCCTGGCACGCTCTGCTCCCTGTAGCCCATGCTGAGCTTAGTTGGCTTCAGTGACCATTGACTCCTGCTCCTTTTTTCTGTGCCAGGAGGCCCATAGCAGAGAAACGTTCTCCATCTGCTTCCTTGATATCTGAAAAAAGTATGGCAGATACTGTCATATCTTTGTTTAGACTTCACACTTTTTTCCCAAAAATCCTACGATGCTGGTATGTTTTACAGGATTAACTAATGCAGAAAATTAGAAATATGTAATTGTTGGAACTAAGCCATACAGACCCAAAAACATTAGACTAGTAGGGAAAAAAAGAATTCCAAAATAAATTATTCATGTTGAGAATTCTAAGCAAACTACAACTGAATATACTATGAAAATTATCTAGAATACTGATGTTTATCCTTATTTAAATGTATGCAGGTTTGGCAATGATCTGTGTGAGGTTTTAACAGTAATTTAAGGGATTTAAACTCTGCTTTGTGTAAAACATAATACAGTCTTCACTATGGAGCTGCTGGGATGGTCTCAGCAAGTACTTAACAGCACACAATAACATTATGCAACAGTTTAGAACAAGAAATACATTTTAAAATATATTGTATTCAGTTGAAACAATAGCATTTGGAAGACAAGGAAGCAGTTATTCAGACTATAATTTAGCCAGGCTATTGGGCCTAAATTCCTTTCTTAGGCCTGGTCTACACTAGAAAATTAGGTTGGCATAACTACGTCGCTCAGGGTATGAAAAATCTACACCCCCGAGTGGTGTAATTAAGCCGACCCAGGTCCCCATGTACACAGCTGTAGGTCAACAGAGAACCCCTCCCGTGTTACAGTGGCATAGCTGTGCCCCTGTAGTGTTTTAATTGTAGACAAGCCCTTAGAATCTTTAAGGACCACAGTGGGTAAGGACACTGATTTTACTTGTTGTTCCATAATCAGCAGCACTTAACACTCTGCTTGGCATTAGTTCAGTGTGGGGCAAGAGTGCCACCTAATGAATCAAACTTGTAGGGAAAGGGCTTGTTTTAAGCATAAGTAACATAGGCAAGTTAGCCTGCGGCACCAAGTAGGCAAAATGACAAGCAACATAGGTTGCTTCCATTTGCAACTTTCTGTGAAAAGAGCTTCAGGCAGATTTACACTGACTAGTAGTAGTCAGTTTTTATCTATATCAAGTTCTTTATACTGAAAGTTAACTGCAAAGACAAAGCAATAATTCTAGTCAGTTTCTTTTTGCAGTCAGCTCTGCCAGTAAGGCCTTTGAATCATGCAGAAATTGATATTTCGCTTTGAGGTAAAGGCTATAAAGGTTTATGTCCTGGAAGGGGCTACAGAAAGAAACTGATTAGAATCATAGAATGCTCTGCAATGGAGTTTAAACTTGATGTAGAATGAGAGACGAAGCCAGCAGAGGGGCTCCAGGGAGGCTGACATGATCAGAGTGTTGGGAAAGAAAAATAACTTTTAAAATTGAATGTATTTGAGCTGTAAAATAAGAGATGAGGAGGCTGGAAAGGAGAAGGTTATAGTTTTCTAAGTGAGAAATGATAGCATGCAAGAATATTAGCAGTGAGAGTGATAAAGTAGCAAATTTGGGAGCTATAGGAGGAGAAACGTCTGCACTTGTGTTTGGCACATGTCTAGATATGAGAAACAAAGGAGGTGAGTAGAGTTGAAAATGACCAGAGCTTGACCAGGAAGGTGATGAAGTTGTAAAAAAGAGAAAGTGAAAATAGAAACAGGAGAGGTTTTAAAAGAGAACAAGATGCTCAGTTTGACTTTTAACTTGAGAAAATGGTGTGATGTCCAAAAAAATATAAGTGAGAAAGGAAGTGATACGAGATTGGACCAGAGGGGCCAAGTTCAGGAGGGGAGATGAACAGTTGAGTTGTCAGCAAAAGGTGGTAACTGAAACCGTGGGCATAGATTTTTGTAAAAATCTGTTTGAGTGATAAGGTAAGTCAGTTGGAGTTGGGAGTGGAACTCATAAATTCTGGGCTTCTAGTTCTGCGCTCATTTTTCTAGACCTTGTAGCTTCATAAAAACTTAGTTCAGTCTGTTGGATTCTTAAATGTACACACAGTATTACACATATAAATAAAAAAAACATACTTCATAGTTCACTGAATAGCCAAAGCCTCTGTAGACTGAGCAGAAAACCTAACAGCAGTCTGTAGACACCAAACTGTAGACACTAAAGAAATTCTGTTATGTGCACTGAAGTGTGTGCGTGCGTGCATGCGCGCAAAATAAGCCTTTCCATTGAAATTCTCCCTGATCTCTATTGATTGGAATTTATATCTAATCATAGAATCATAGGACTGGAAGGGACCTTGAGAGGTCATCTAGTCCAGTCCCCTGCACTCATGGCAGGACTAAGTACTATCTAGACCATCCCTGACAGCTGTTTGTCTAACCTGCTCTTAAAAAACTCCAATGATGGAGATTCCAGAACCTCCCTAGGCAATTTATTCCAGTGCTTAACCACCCTGACAGTTAGGAAGTTTTTCCTAATGTCCAACCGAAACCTCCCTTGCTGCAATTTAAGCCCATTGCTTCTTGTCCTATAAGAGGTTAAGATGAACAATTTTTCTCCCTCCTCCTTGTAACAACCTTTTATGTACTTGTGTAATCTGACACTTCTCAGTGAATTATTTGCTGTTGCTGCTTTGGAAGACTGTTCTTTGGAGAACTGCATATGTGTTGATGTGAACATAAGGTCTGCCAAAAGGTGGCTCTAAATCCCCACCATGTTGTAATAAAGTGAATTGAATGACAAGTATTGGAGAGACTTGTTGTTTCCCTAAAATATATTATTTTATAATGTGGTCTCATTTCATTAATATGCCCTTTAAATGTGCATGATATATTGGGTTCTGTGAGTGGTCAAAGTGCTAAACATGGGATAATCACAGAATGTGTGGAACCAAGATCAGAACTTGTAATGAATCCTGTGGTCATCCATTGGATCTCTATAAATAAAAAGTATTGTTTACTTCTTAACGTAGACTTCTTGAGGCTGTGACTGTCCCTTCCTCTATTTTGTAGGAATGCTGTCAACGAAGTCATTTTAATATAACTTCATTTCTATCATCATACTTTTGACTTGTTGTCAAATTTTATGTAAAATTGATTCTGACAGTAGTGCATATTCTGTGTTGTGATGGTCATGCAGTCAAATAATAGCTTACTTAGCTTATTTTACAGTTTTAACTATCCAACCCTAAATTTTAAATTGACTCAATTTCAGAGACTAACATTCAAAATATTTGTCCTTACTTGCATGCTTGCCTAACTTTGTCACTGAGTATAGACTCCAGTGAAATAAGTATGTGATAAATCTGTCCTGCTTGAGACAAATACCATGTACAATTTGCAAAGAAGTGTGAGAAACTTTTAAATAAAAACAGTTCATTGCTAAGTGAGTGTAGATTTTTAGAATTTATTACCTCAGTATACGTGGCATCTCTGCTCATGTGAAATGCATGGAAGCTGATAATTTGTCACTTTGTCTACAAGAAGATCCTATTACCATATTGCTCTCTCAAATACAGTGGAAGATCCAAAAGTGTCTTCACTTGTTTAGCGCTTTTCATGCAGTCACTTAACTCAATTTCTAATTTAGAAATACAAGATTAAGATAAATTGCAGAGAGGGTTGCCAACTTTCTAATCACATAAAACCGAACACCCTAGCCCCGCTCCCCACTCATTACATTCCCCCTCCCTCGGTGGCTCGCTCTCTCCCACCCTCACTCGTTTCACTGGGCTGAGGCAGGGGGTTGGGGTGCAGGAGGGGGTGAGGGCTCTAACTGGGGGTGCAGGCTCCGGGATGGGGTCAGAAATGAGGGGTTCAGGGTGCTCCAGGCTAGGGCAGGGAATTGGGGTGCACAAGGGGGTGAGGGCTCCAGCTGGGACTGCAGGCTCTGGGGTGGGGTTGGGGATGATGGGTTTTGGGTACAGTAGGGTCCTCCAGGCTGTGGGGGGGTGAGGCAAGGGATTTGGAATATGGGAGGGGGCTGTGGGTTGAGGCAGGGGGTTGGGGTGTAGGAAGGGGGATGTGCTCTGGACTGGAGGTGTGGGCTCTGGGGTGGGACTGGGGATGAGGGGTTTGGGATGCAGGAGGGGGCTCCGGGTTTGGGGGGGCTCAAGGCTGGGGCAGAGGGTTGGGGCACGGGGCACGGGGCGCGGGCTTACCTCGGGTGGCTCCCGGTCAGCGGTGCAGTGGGGCTAAGGCAGGCTTCCTCCCTATCCTGGCTCCGCACTGCACCCCGGAAGTGGACAGCAGGTCCGGCTCCTAGGCGGGGGAGGAGAGGGGGGTAGGAGTCTCCGCATGCGGATCTTGCCCGCAGGCACTCCCCTCCCCCCCCCAGCTCTCATTGGCCATGGTTCCTGGCCAATGGGAGTGTGGAGTCGGTGCTCGGGGTGGGGAGCTGCAGGGGCTGCACCTATGGACAGGGCAGTGCGCAGCAGAGCCGCCTGGCCAGGCTTCCACATAGGAGCCAGAGGGGGGACATGCCGCTGCTTCCCGGAGCCGCTTGAGTTAAGTGCCGCCCTGAGCCTGCATCCTTGAGCCAACCCACTGCCCCAGCCTTGATCCCCCTCCCACCCTCTGAACCCTCAGTCCCAGCCCGGAGCACCCTCCTGCACCACAAACCCCTCATCCCCAGACCCTGCACCCCCAGCCAGAGCGCAACCCCTCCCCCCCCGCGCCCCAGCCCTGATCCCCCTCCCTTCCTCTGAACCCCTCGGTCCCAGCCCAGAACACCCTTCTACCCCCAAACCCCTCATTCGCAGCCCTCACCCCCGCCCAGAGCCTGCAGCCCCAGCCTGAGCCCTCACCACCTCCCACACTCCAGCCCCAATTTTGTGAGCATTCATGGCCCACCTTACAATTTCCAAACCCAGATGTGGCCCTCGGGACAAAAAGTTTGCCCACCCTTGGGTTAGGTAGTGGTGTGAAGCCCTCTGTTTTGACTTTATCTGAGATGTTCTAAGTTGGAAAAAGAAGCACAATATACTTTCATTGTTTCATTATGCACTAATACAACTTCCCTTGTATGCATGCTCTATGTTGTCTCTAGTGATAGAGTTTAATTAATGTATTTTGTGAACTTGAATTTTTACCTAAGGCCTTGGCTACACTTGAGAATTCACAGCGCTGCCGTGGCAGCGCTGTGAAGCACGAGTGTAGTCGCGCCGAGGGGAGTAGCTTGCAGCGCTGTGAGCGAGCGTGCAGCGCTGCAGGCGCTGATTACACTGGCGCTTTACAGCACTGCACTCGCTGCGCTCGGGTGGGGGGGCATTTTCACCCCCCCGAGTGCAGCAAGTTGCAGCGCTGTACAGCGCCAGTGTAGCCAAGGCCTCAGAAATGCTGCCAAGTAGTTTATCAATTTGACTTTTACTATTGACTATTCTAGTAGAAAATCACGCTAGCATGCTGTGTCCATTGTGGTTGGATTAATTTTAAGGGGCATTCTGCAGAATAATGTTGCAAAGCAATTGAGTGAAGGGAGAGAGAGAGAGTGAAAATCTAGGACCATAACATCTAGAGTCAGGTATAAAAGCTTTTGGGATGGAAAGGGAGGGGCTGAGTTAGAAACAACTGTCTGAAGCAAAATGATCACTTAGTTAAAACTACCTAAAAATACTAATAATTCACTATACAATTCAGTATAATTTTCATTGCTTATATAGCATTATATAGTATTGTACATTGATAGATCTGAAACCACATTATAAAAGTGAATAAATATCAAAATATTTATTTCACAGATGGAGAAACCAAGGTGTTGAGAGTTTCAGGCCAAAATTTAAAGAAGGGTTCCTTCATTTTTGGGTTCCCAAATTGAGATATGCTGACAACCTACAGCCCCTAATGACATCAGTTGAATTTGTGAGTGCTTAGCACCTTGTGGATATCAAAGTGGAAATTAAAAAAATTAACTTAATGTATTTGAAAATTTGAGACATTATTATTTGCCCTCAGTCATTCCAGTGAGCCAGTCGGAGAGCTCAGAATGAATCCAGGTCTCCTGATGCCCAGATCAGTGCACATTTTCCAAAGAGATCTGTAGAATTGAGGAAGGGACATTCTGTAGAATTTAATAAAAGTTTATGCAGAATTCCTGTGCCCCTATTATTAGCATTCATTACTGTTCCATAGGGATTTAAAAAAAAAGTGACATTGAATCAGGATTACAAGTCTAAAATACAATCCCACAGCCTGAAATGAATCCTGCTTGAGGTTATAATTTAGTGTATACTAAATGTAAAATAAGCAAATATAACGCCTATTAAATGTATTCATGGATTTGGCAAATTCATGTGTATATGTATTGTCGTCACAAAAATGTAATTGTTCACAATGTAATTGTTGTAACTGGCTGAATGCTCCTTTACTTAACTAGTTGATTTTCAGTTTTCCTCTGTACCTTAACTGTTAATCTTTTACATAATATTTTGATCTTTTCTTTGTGTATTTGTGATTTGCATGTATTGATATGCAGTGTGTTCATTCCTATAACAGTGATTCTGTTTCTTTATTGGATTAGTAGAAATAATTGAATATTAGGAAAAAAAGAAAGTGAACTGTAATAGTAATAATATTGTACTCTATTTTGTTAGCATAAACTTATTTTATTATAAATTACATTTTTAACTGGGTGGGTGGTTTTTTTCCTAAAAAAAAAAATAAAAAAAATACTTAATGGTCAAAATACCCTTCAAATTTTGAAATTATTAGAGACATTAGTGTTCACAATTTATTTTTATTATTCATTCTTATGAATACATAATTCCCACTCTAACACTTGGCATATTTATAATTGTGGACTTTAAAGGTAAGTTTTGTAATGATAGTTTTGTAGGTGGGAGGCTTAAAACTGAGTGCACCGTATTTATATAGTATTTTTTCACAAGTTTGTTATATAGTCTTAGACATATTTTGTTTTTACAGTCATTACATGAGACAGATACTGGAAGCTCTACGTTACTGTCATGATAATAACATAATTCACAGGGATGTGAAGGTAAGTCTTTTCTCATTTCCACAATAAACATCCTGCCTGCTTTGAAAGCTCTCTGTAATTTAGGGTAAAATGGGAGTTTGTATGCAGGAGAAACATAATTGGTGCTAGCAATGTTGATACTTTAAGGAAAATCTCTTGATTTTGTCAGCATAAAAATATTTAATAATTCTTTATTCACATGTTAAATATGTATGTGACCTGTAATTTAATTTGAAAGTCATTATATGACTTCCGAGTGCTGAATATTCACATAATTTCTGCTTGTGAATTTTCTTTTAAAGAACATTTGAGATTTACTAAATTGTATAAATTAAACTGAAATTGGTAGAAGATTTAATTACTTCATCATTTTGACAGCCTAGTGACCGTGTTCAGCAAAAACTAAATCTCCAGAGATGTTTGTGCTTAAATGAAATGTCTGTTATATTACCTTTTTTTAAGCTAGTCAACCTATTTAAAATACTCTTCTAAACATTTCACCAATTATCAATAGATCCTTTACATGTGCACACATTATTTGGAAAAGAAGAATTTTTCATTTTAAAAACAATTTATGTACATAATCAAAATTCCATGTTTTCCATGTTCATTAAACTAATCTCTGGAGTGAGTTTTGGTCAGTTCCTATTGCCTAGCCAAACAGGGCCCTGGTTCTGATCAAGGACTCTGGTCATTAATGGTAAATAATAATTTATTGCTTGCTATTCACATAAAAGGTTGTGCTAGTGAGAAAGACTGGAAGACTTTTTTTGCGAATTTCCTTTTTAAGATGGATATTTCCACCAGTCTTCCCTAATAGGTTGTGTCCATCCATACTGAGACAAGGGACAGTTCAAGCACTTTGATGTGAACATAGAACTGTAAGCCATCACATTCTGCTTCCTGACCGAAACTTCTTTCCAAACTTACGTAGATAAAACACATCAATTCAGGAACTGTACGCTTTTTTACCCTTTGTATAACATACAAACTGTTAAGGCAAGCAACTTTGAGAGTCATCACAGAAAAAAAATAGCTGCATCTTTGTAGAACTACATAGCTCTTCAGATACTGAGCATGGTTTCGTTTGGTAGTGGTGGTAAGTCATAAAAAAAAATCTCAGGTAAGAAAGGTTTGACTGTTTCTCTTCATCAACACCCCCGTTCTGTACTGTTGAGGAGAACTGAGGAGTGAAGGAAGGGAAAGGGAGGATAAGGAGAGGAAATAATAAGTAAAATGTGAAGGGATATCACCCAAACCTGTTTGTTTCTTATTGAAGGAGCCCCATGTGGAACACCTGTTTTTTCTGAAGGATTCATCTGCAAAGGATTAGAACATAGTTTGTTATAATACTTAGTCCTGCCCTGAGTGCAGGGGACTGGACTAGATGACCTCTCAAGATCCCTTCCAGTCCTATGATTCTATGGTTTGGGAATGTTTAGCTCAAAGACCAGCTGGTTGCTCTGCAGATGTCTCCACGCTGATCCTCTTTCTGCCAAAGAAGCTGCAATAAAATGGATAGAATGAACTTGGATGTGCTTTAGGGAGGAGTTTCTCTGTTGCTTTTTAGACTTCACTGGTAACAGTAAATAATCTCTCCAGTGAGGATGGCTTTAATGCTTTGCACCAGGTTAACTTATTTTGGCAGTGAGGATTTTTGTATTTTAACACCAATACACTAGGAGTGACATTGAAAGAAAGAAAAATATATATATTTTTTTTTTTAAAAAAAAGCTATTCTCCTCAAAGCTAAATTGTGCCCTATTTTATTTCTGGTGTGTAGGATCTGGGCAAAAAGAAAGGAGTATAGTCACTTCGGATGTGTAAACAAGAGCATTTACTTTTTTAATGGAAACAAGTCTACATGGGGACTTAGGTCGGCTTAGCTATGCCACCCAAGGGTGTAGATTTTTCACACCCCTGAGCAATGTAGTTATACCAACCTAATTTTCTAGTGTAGACCAGCCCTTAGTTAATATTGGAATACTATCTTCAACCATAAGGGGCTAGAAATAGGAAGGAAGGAGCAATGCAATTGTGAAGCTATGATTTTTTTTTTTTTTTAATTGCGGCAGTCATGGAATCCCATGATACACTAACAAACAAATGAAGAGCCTTCTGTTCAGAGTATTGATTAGTAGAGCTGGCTGAACATTTTCTGATGGAATATTTTAAACCTGACAGTTTACAATTCCAGTAGAGTTCTTTCTTCATTGGACCAGGCCCCCGGCATTGTCTAATTTTCTAGATGAACACTTCATGCTAGCAGACTGGTATCTGATGTGATCATTGACCCCCGTTTCTTGCAAGTCTAAGGCCTGGTCTACATTTAAAATTTAGGTCAACATAACTACATTACGTAGGAGTGTAAAGAATGCACACCCCTGGCTGAGATAGCTATACTGACCCAACTCCGGGTGTAGACACAACTAGATGGACGGAAAAATGCTTCAGTCAGTTGGGGAGGTGGAGCTCCTGCAGCGTTGGAAAAACCCCTTCCAGTGCTGTAAACTGAATCTATGCTACTGCAGGATTATGCAAGTATAGCTCAGCACCATAGCTGTGTCACTATAATTTGTTCAGTGGCCTAGGTTGGGAGACTGGAATTGTGGGAGAAACCTGTTAACTGGATGTCTTTGCTAAAATGCTGAACACTGAAATAGCTGCTAACTAAATAGTAGCTGTTTGGTTTCAGAGTTTTTAAAAAAAAAACTAATTGAAATGAATGGGGCAGTTCAAACCTCTCATAGCTACTGTTTATACGGTATGCAGACTCAGAAAAACAACACTGGATCAGTTTTCACTGACTCCATTCATGTTTTTAGTTATCTAGAAACAAAAAAACTTATATTCCACAGCAAAGGAAAGGGCAGAGATGCCACCTCTTGCAACAGAATTGTGAAATTCCTGGGGCTCTGGCTATATCCTTTTAAAGTCAGAATAAGTCATTCATATAAATGGGTGGCGGTGGTGTTTAAAGTCAGTAAAGAAAAGAAAGAATAGCCATTGTGTATAACATTAACCTCACCTTTAAGTGTCCCAAGTCTAGTAATCTGCTCTTTGTTTCAGTGGCAGAACTGTTAGTTTTTAGTATTCAGGGGGAAAATCTTGACATAAAAAATTATGAAGCACTGAGGGCCAGATTCAGTAAAATAACTATTTTCCATGTCATCTGGCTTTAAAAATATCAAAATCAAGCAGTGTTTTTATTGAATCTGGTGCTGTGTGTTACAATATATCAATCTGATTGCATGGTTGGTTGAACATTTCTAGTGTTCCAATCTGCCAGTGAATGTAATTTACACTTTACCCCAAAAAAAAGTTCTTCAAGAAGCTATTGTGGAAATATAGTAATTACATGTTCAGGGGTAGAATCCTATCATAGATTTAAAACATCTAAGAAAATAAAAATAAATGAACCACTCTCTTCAATGCAGAGTAGTTAAAAGTGAGGTGTTCCTAAGATTGTTACTAACATGTACAGTGTGTTACCTATTCACCATCTTCTACATTTATAAAATAAAGTTAAGTGGCAAGATTTGTCAGCAACACACAATTATCTGATTAGTAAAATCTATGGAGGAGAGTAAGGAACTGCAGAATGATCAAATAAACGGAGTGCCTAGGCATCACTGTTTCCGATAAAGTTCACCATAGACAGGTATAATTAACCGCAATAAATAATTTAAACTGATTTTGCATACTGAGTTCTCAGTTAACTGCAATACCTCAGGATAGAGCTCTAGGTATCACTATACAGATAATGTTTTAAAAGGAAGCTAGCAGTCTAAATGACCAATGTCCATTTTACCTGAATAGATTGTGTAAATATTGTCTATAAAGTGGAATGAGGCGCATGTGACTTTTGGTAAATAATGTAAGATTACCAGTGCTCTATCCACTTTGCACTTTTAAAGTTTGCACTTATTGGATTACAACTCACTCAGTAAAATCTGGTGTACACCTGAAAGTTATACTGGTATAACTGTTGGGTAGGGGTATGAGTTTAAAAAAAAAAAAAATCATGTAGGCATACTTGAACAAGCCCTAGAGTGGATGCAGTTATACCAGTATAGTTATTCCCTATTCCTGTGTGAAAATAACTGTGCTGGTATAAAGTGCCTTTCTACCATAGGCATAGTTTGACTGCTATATTTCAGGGGGCGGGCAGCATGCACGCTCACTGAAGCCAGTTCCCCTTTCTCACTGGTTCTCTTCCTCTGCCTGGGATGGTACCTGCGCTGCCGGTGCTGGGGGAGGGCACGGGACAGCTTAATGGGAGAGCCCAAACTGCTGCTGTCCGCTGTGGCAACCTGAGTGCGGGAGTTGCGGCCACTCCGGCACCGGCTGTTGCAGTGGTGCTGCCTTACTGGTGTCTTCAGGTGCTGCAGTGGCCATTTTCCTGCTGGAGCTGCTGCTGCTGCCAAGGGGAGACTGCATGCTGGACTCCTGCTCTCCCCCTCCCACCCACTTCCTCTTCCCACGCCACTTCCCTTCTTCTCCTCACTGTCCCTGCCCTATCCACCTCCCCCCTGCCCCTATCCCCTTCTCTTCCCCCTGCCCCTATCCCATCTCCCTTCCCCACTGCCTCTTCCTCCACCCAACCTCCTTCCCCCTGCTTCCCTTGCCCTGTCTTCTTCTCTCCCCCCCCCCCCCCTCCAGGCACTCACCATTGTACAGAAAACAGGATAGTGGCCATGAAGGATGCCCGTAGAAGGCAAAGACAATGGGTACTAGGGACCTGGTGGGAGGCGGTGTCCAGCTACAGAGGCAGTGACCCAGAGTGGCCACCCTCGGCAGGAGAAGCAGTTCTGTCCTGCCCTCTCTGCTCCCCACCCGGCCCTGGCTGTTGGGGAGAGGGGCCGAGCGAGCCGGAAACATGCCGACAGGAGTCGCAGCGCGGAAGGGCAGAGCCCCCAGCGGGGCGAGCAGAGCAGCTTAGCGCTCACGGAAATTGGGGGGTGAGGAAGGGCAGTCACGCGCCCCACATGCACCCCTCGTGCCTCACTTCTGTTTGCGGGGACAATGCTTCCTTGCCCCACCAAACTACTCCCATGCTTTATACTGTTATCACTGTATCCACACTGAGGGTATGTCTACACTGCGGGATTAATCCGAATTTATATAATTCGAATTTGGGAAACAGATTGTATAAAGTCAAATATATGCGGCCACACTAAGCACATTAATTCGGCGGTGTGCGTCCATGTACCGGGGCTAGCGTCGATTTCTGGAGCGTTGCACTGTGGGTAGCTATCCCATAGCTATCCCATAGTTCCCGCAGTCTCCCCCGCCCATTGGAATTCTGGGTTGAGATCCCAGTGCCTGATGGGACAAAAAATATTGTCGCAGGTGGTTCTGGGTACAGCCTCACCCCTCCCTCCCTCCCTCCCTGCATGAAAGCAACGGACGGCAGACAACCATTTCGCGCCTTTTTTCCTGGGTGAACACTGCAGACTCCATACCACGGCAAGCATGGAGCCCACTCAGCTCAAGACAGCAGTCATGAACATTGTAAACACCTCGCGTGTTCTTGTGGAGTTTATGCTGAGCCAGGACTAGAAAAACGAGGTGAGGAGGCGGCGGCAGCGCAGCGACAAGCGTGATGAGGACATGGACACGGACACGGACACAGAATTCTCTCAAACCGCGGGCCCCGGTGCTTTGGAGATCATGTTGTTAATGGGGCAGGTTCTATCCATGGAACACCGATTCTGGGCAAGGGAAACAAGCACAGACTGGTGGGACCGCATAGTGTTGCAGGTGTGGGATGATTCCCAGTGGCTGCGCAACTTTCGCATGCGTAAGGGCACTTTCATGGAACTTTGTGACTTGCTGTCCCCTGCCCTGAAACGCCAGAATACCAAGATGAGAGCAGCCCTCACAGTTGAGAAGCGAGTGGCGATAGCCCTGTGGAAGCTTGCAACGCCAGACAGCTACCAGTCAGTCGGGAATCAATTTGGAGTGGGCAAATCTACTGTGGGGGCTGCTGTGATGCAAGTAGCCAAAGCAATCACTCAGGTGCTGCTACGAAAGGTAGTGACTCTGGGAAATGTGCAGGTCATAGTGGATGGCTTTGCTGCAATGGGATTCCCTAACTGTGGTGGGGCGATAGATGGAACCCATATCCCTATCTTGGCACCGGAGCACCAGGGTACCCAGTACATAAACCGCAAGGGGTACTTTTCAATGGTGCTGCAAGCACTTGTGGATCACAAGGGACGTTTCACCAACATCAACGTGGGATGGCCGGGAAGGGTTCATGACGCTCGCGTCTTCAGGAACACTACTCTGTTTAAAGGGCTGCAGCAAGGGACTTACTTCCCGGACCAGAAAATAACCGTTGGGGATGTTGAAATGCCAATAGTTATTCTTGGGGACCCAGCCTACCCCTTAATGCCATGGCTCATGAAGCCATACACAGGCAGCCTGGACAGGAGTCAGGAGCTGTTCAACTACAGGCTGAGCAAGTGCAGAATGGTGGTAGAATGTGCATTTGGCCGTTTAAAAGGTCGCTGGCGATCGTTACTGACTCGCTCAGACCTCAGCCAAACCAATCTCCCCATTGTTATTTCTGCTTGCTGTGTGCTCCACAATCTCTGTGAAAGTAAGGGGGAGACCTTTATGGCGGGGTGGGAGGCTGAGGCAAATCGCCTGGCTGCTGATTACGCGCAGCCAGACACCAGGGCGATTAGAAGAGCACACCAGGAAGCGCTGTGCATCAGAGAAGCTTTGAAAACCAGTTTCATGACTGGCCAGGCTACAGTATGAAATATCTGTTTGTTTCTCCTTCATGAAAACCCGCCCCCTTTATTGACTCATTCTCTGTAAGGAACCCACCCTCCCCCTTCCCCCAGCTTGCTTTCAAACCAAATAAAGTCACTATAGTTTAAAAATCATTTATTCTTTATTAATAGATTATAAAAAGAGGGAGGGAACCCAGGTGGGGTTTGGGAGGAGGATCGGCGGGAAGGAAAAGGCCACTAAAAAAAGGTTTAAAAAATGACAGCCTTTTGCTTGGGCTGTCCACTGGGGTGGAATGGGAAGGTGTACGGAGCCTCCCCACCCGCGTTCTTACACGTCTGGGTGAGGAGGCTATGGAATATGGTGAGGGGGGAAGGGGGGTTATACAGGGGCTGGAGCGGCACTCTGTTATCCTGCTGCCGTTCCTGAAGCTCCACCAGACGCCGGAGCATGTCTGTTTGCTCACGCAGCAGCCCCAGCGTTGCATCCTGCCTCCTCTGATCTTCCTGCCGCCACCTCTCATCTCGAGCGTCCCTCCTGTCCTCACGTTGGTCCCTCCTGTCCTCACGTTGGTCCCTCATGTCCTCACGTTCACTGGCTTCTTTCCTATACTTTGAAACCGTGTCCTTCCACTCATTCAGATGAGCTCTGTCACTGCGGGTGGATTCCATGATTTCTGCGAACATATCGTCTCGCGTCTTCTTTTTCCGACGCCTTATCTGTGATAGCCTTTGGGACGGAGGAGGGAGGCTTGAAGAATTTGCAGCTGCTGGAGGGAGGGAAAAAAGGAGAGAATTTTTTAAAAAGATACATTTTGCAGAACAATGCTTATACTCTTTCACGGTGACCAACACTATTCACAGTACATAGCACATGTGATTTCTGTGCAAGGTCGCATTTTGCCTCTTAATATTGAGTGCCTGTGGCTTTGCTGCTAGAGATCACAGACGCAGGTCCGGGCAACAGAATTTGGCTTGCATGCGGGCATGGTAAGCCATTGTCTTTCGGCTTCTGTGCCCTCCTTTCCCACATACCAAGCAAAGCCCATTGAGAGCTGCAGTTTTCCTGTTAACCTTCAGCAGCAGAAAACAAACTAACCCCCCCCCCCATCCAATTCTCTAGATGATCGCTTTATCCCTCCCTTTAATACCGCGTGGCTGGTATCAGGGAAGATCCCTGCTAGCCAAACGCGAAAAGCTCTGGGCCAATTTCTCCCCCCCCCCCCCCCCCCCTGCGCTTGGCTAACTGCAGGGAAGGATTTCTTTTCAGCCACAGGCAAACAGCCCAGTAGGAAGGGCCACCTCTGTCCCCTTAATTAAATTCCCGTATTTCAACCAGGTTACCATGAGCGATATCACTCTCCTGAGGATTACACAGCAAGATAAAGAACGAATGTTGCTTGAATGCCAGCAAACACCGGGACCATATGCTGCCAGGCTTTGTCATGCAATGATACCAGATTACTTGCTGCAAGCATGGCGCGGTCAAGTGTCCTACCATGGAGGACGGAATAAGGCTGCACTGCCCAGAAACCTTGTGGCAAGGCTTTTGGAGTACCTCCAGGAGAGCTTCATGGAGATGACCCTGGAGGATTTCCGCTCCATCCCCAGACACGTTAACAGACTTTTCCAGTAGCTGTACTGGCTGCGAATGCATCCCAAGTCCTCAGGGCAAAGTAATCATTAAAAAACCTTGCTTTTAAAACAAGTTTTATATTTTAAAAGGTAAACTCACCTGAGGTCCCTTCCATGGGGTCGTGATCTTGGATACTGGGTTGGGAGGGTACTTCAGTCAGGCTGAGAAAAAGATCCTGGCTGTTGGGGAGAACAGAGTGCTGGGTGCTCTCTGCAAGCTCGTCCTCCTCCTCCTCCTCTTCCCCGTCCGCAGAATCCTCAGGTGTAGCTGATGAGATTATCCCCACCTCGGAATCCACGGTCAGAGGTGGGGTAGTGGTGGCGGCCCCCCCTAGAACTGCATGCAGCTCGGCGTAGAAGCGGCATGTCCGCGGCTCTGACCCGGAGCGACCGTTTGCCTCCTTTGTTTTTTGATAGGCTTGTCTGAGCTCCTTGACTTTCACGCGGCACTGATCTGAGTCCCTATTGTGGCCTCTCTCCATCATGCCCTTGGAGATTTTTTCAAAAGTTTTGGCATTTCGTCTTTTTGAACGAAGTTCTGCTAGCACTGAATCCTCTCCCCATATAGCAATCAGATCCAGTACCTCCCGTACGGTCCATGCTGGTGCTCTTTTTCGATTATCGGCCTGCATGGTTACCTGTGCTGATGAGCTCTCTGTGGTCACCTGTGCTCTCCTGTGCTGGGCAAACAGGAAATGAAATTCAAATGTTCGCGGGGCTTTTCCTGTCTACCTGGCCAGTGCATCCGAGTTCAGATTGCTGTCCAGATCGGTCACAATGGTGCACTGTGGGATAGCTCCCGGAGGCCAATACCATCGAATTGCGGCCACACTAACCCTAATTCGAAATGACAAAATCGATTTTGGCGCTACTCCGCTCGTCGGGGTGGAGTACAGAAATCGATTTTAAGAGCCCTTTATTTCGAAATAAATGGCTTCGTTGTGTGGACGGGTGCAGGGTTCATTCGATTTAACGCTGCTAAATCCGAATTAAAGTCATAGTGTAGACCAGGCCTGAGTGGTACCACTTTAACTATATTGGTATAGTTAAAGCAATACAGCTTTCTAGTGTAGACAGGGCCTAACAGTTGCAAAGCCTCTTATGCATCCCAGGTGAGATTCTGGGTTGTGCCTCTAATAGATTCAGCAGAGAACTTACGGCCCAGAGGGAGTATGGGGCTAAAGTAGCTTCAAGACACTTTTGTACCCTCCTGATTCTGGCCTGTTTTGGGGGCTGAAGTGCCCCTACCATAACTTAGCTCCTGGGCCTGTCTACATTATGGCAGCTTGTTTCCAGCTTCCTATAAGCAACAGTGCTACCCAGAATCTCTGCACTGCTAGGTGCTACATCCCAACCTCAATGCATCCCTCCTGCCTCCAGCCACATCCCTTATTCCAGGAGGTAAGACTGGGTCCTCAGAGGGTAGGCTGTGGCTCTCTTCCTCATTTCATGCTGTAAGGGGATATCACCAAATGCAGATGACATCAAGAGAGAATATGCTGGGGTATCACCTTGAGCATGAACCAGTCACTGGAGGCTGCAGGCATTTAAGGTATAAAGAAGCTGTTAAAACCTTCATCAGTTGTATTGATATGCATAAAGCACTCAGCTGCTATCATATGCCTACATACTATACACGTTTTTGTTCCTCATAAATATTGCCTTTTTTTGATGGGTTTCCCAGGAAGGATGATGGGAGGAAATCCATCCACTGACAGCATCTGAGACTACCAGATGTTTCACAATGAAGTCTACAAAGCAATTGAGCATAGGTCCCAGATGCTAGGCACTAAGGCTTACCCCAAGATTTAGCAATAGGGTTGGGCGCAAGCCCCAAAATGATTTCACTATGTTCTCCATAATTGAAATAAGTCTGGAATCGTCCTCTAAAAGCAGGAAGTACCAGGGTGACTCTCTTACAATTCATAACTGTCAGAGATGTAGCTAATTTTTTAAAAATATAACTATTCCTTCGTCTGCCTCCACAGTCTTGTGTTTCTCATTAACAGCTGGGATTTACAATGTTGAAAATAGTACTTATTTTACTAAGGGCAGGTCTACACTACGGGGTTAAGTTGACCTTAGTTATGCAAAGGCAGTTACATGAATAATGTAGCTGGAGTCGACGTAGCTTAGGTTGACTTATTGCGGTGTCTACACCGTGCTGGGTCGACAGGAGAAACTCTCCCATTGACCTACCTTATGCTTCTTGTTCCGGTGGAGTTTTAAAATATTTCTGCAGTAAAACATGCACGTTTACTGTTTATTTGTTTAACCTATGTATTTTTCTCGAACTAAGATATAAACATATAACATTTTGTGTTTCTGCATATTCTGTAAGCTCATGTAATGAAAATACTTTTTAATAGTTCAAATATAAGAATGGATTAAGGTCATAGCGAGAACCTTAACAGTAAATTTCCAGATTTTTGTTCATTTGTTTTGCAATTAATGCTCAGACTTAATGTGGTACATAGAGTGTGGGGGCGGGGCTGGTGCGTGTGGGGGCGTGCACGTGTGTTGAATAAAATAATAGTGTACAGTTAGATTATCTGAGTGTCTTGGGTGACACCCAAACCATCAAACAATTGATGTTTTGTCAGATGAATTTGGCCTTTATACAGAGCTTTGATTTTGGTAATGAAAATAAATTTAATGTAACCTAGAGTTAAGAAGGGTTGTGTTTGTTTAAACTGTGCAAAAATCCAAAGAGTAGCCAGTGAAACAGAAAAATCTGCTAAAGTATAATCCACAATGTGTAGGCTCCTGCCTTCTTCAGATAGCAAAAAATGCATCTCAGTAGCTCTGAAACTGATGGAACAGAAAATGTTTTTTCCAAAAAGTACAGCTACATATTATACTGTTACATGGCACCTCCAAAAATCCGTATTTGAGGCAGTGGGTTATTGTATACAGATGGAAGTATAGTTTTTTGTGTTAAACTTGTCAGGACAGTATTTTAAGATGAGAGAACCAGACTCTTTTTGTGTTGAACAAGTCCTGATGCTTTTTTGGTGTCTAAATCGAGTATAGAGGTCACTGTAAATATATACACAGTATACTTAAAAGAAATAAAAATCTCTCTTTAGTATAAAATAATTGTCTTTCCTAGATTCCACTTTTGTTTTCTATACTTTGGAGGCAGTTAGATGTTTCACTGATCACCAGAGTTGAAACAAGATGGACATATGAGGGGCTTTGCTCTAAATTCCATGGTTTTGACGCTTCTCAAAGACAGGATTTTGTTATGTTCTCGCAGTGGACATGGCATAATATATCTGAGATACTAATAATTTTGCTGTAGAGGATTTGATTTTACTCCTGTTTTTTTGACTGACGTAAAACAAAAGAACAAACAAATTTCTGAGCTTCACAGGGAACAATTTTGAGAAAAGACACAAAGAAACAGTGCTTGTGGATTTTCAATGGTGTGGTGGTGGTTCTCTTGGAAATTTCTATAAAGAAAGACTGTTCTCTTAGTCTCTGCAGTGAGCATTATAAAGTAAATTACTAGGGGAAAGTATTTAATCCAGCAAATAATTGTTTTTAAAATGTTCTAATCGTTTGTCAAAATTTTAATTTAAAATTACAGCCTTGAACTAAAAAGATTAATATAAAAATCAAAAGGAAAATATTTGATTTACTGCTACTTTACAGAATATTTGTCGTGTTCAGGGAAAATAGTGTGAAGTTTGTAAGAAAACAGACTTCTGCATGTATGTGTATGTTGAAATAACAGGGCATCACTACTTTGACAAGTAATGGTGATTCTGCTAAAATGTTAGTCCAAGCTGATTGATATGCCAGCCATATTTCACCATGAATAATCCCATACACTCCTTCTGCATCTTCATTTTTATTTTGCCTATTCATTTTTATTTATAATGTAGCATGATGATTTGTTTCCTTTTGTGTTCTTCTTCTTAGTAAGAAGAGAGGGAAATTAAAGTATCTTTTACTATTAGTTTTGTTTATAACTGAATGACCTGTCTGTATCAGTAATGCTGGTTTATTTGTCTCTGTGCAGAAGGTCTGGAGAAACCTTATCCTTTTCAGCACAAGTGAACTTGTGACCTGCTCAAGAATTATTATTCATTTTTGCTCTTTAATAAGGTCTTTCCTTCTAAATTCCTGAGAATCCTGTCAGCAGGCTCTCACTTCCAATATTCTGACTTCAAAGGAACCTTTTTGTTTTACCTGGGGATGAGTGGTTCTGGTACCAACTACTATGTGAGACTTTTATTCCCAAAGATTATTAGATTTCCAGATCAAGAATGTAATCTGTCCACTAAATATGTGTGTGTGTGTGTACATATATATTAAATTACACGCAAACTGTGTTAAAAGAATGTTAAAGTTGCAAAGTCTAGCACTCAAAAGGTAGAAAATGCCAGAATTAAAGTTCCCCATGCAACTGCAATTTTGCCCCCTTGTACATTTGCTTGGTGATGCAGTATTTAATTACATGATTATGTAATATTTTTTTCCATAGGCCCCCTGCCTCATTCAGTGCACAGGTTGGATGAAGCTCACTGAATAAAAGCTCACTGAATAAACAGTATTTTGTATTCTTCCCATGGTTCAGTGTCACAGGCCTTATTTAAACCGTGCACATTGTTTAAACCCTGCTTTAAAGACAGAATTAATAATTTCCTCATCTGCTTTTCTGTAGTATCTTCATAAAGACTGACTAATTTATTCTCACAACATCCTTGTGAAGAGAAGGGGTATTACTCTCTCATTTTGCAGATGGGCAGAGGTTAAGGCCAAAATTGTAAACGTGTCCACTAACTTTGGGTGCCCAATTTTAGATGGTTAGGACCTAATGTTTTCTGAGTGCTTAGCATTTTATAGCACTTTATATGTTCAAAGTACAGCCTCCCAGTGATTTCAGTTGCCGCAGTGAGCGTACAGCCCCATGGTCTCAAGTTGGGTACCCATAAAATGAGGAAGATAGACTACCTCTGAAAAGTTTGTGACTTGCCCAGGATCACACAGGCATTGTGGCAGAGGCAGGGATAGAATCTATTTCTCCAGAGAAACATTCAACTGCCTTAACTATGAGACCATCTTTTCTCATCCTGCAATCCCCTTCCTCATTTACTGCATACCTTCTAACTTCTGCAATGAATGTGGCCAGGGTCCTATGTTGCACAACCCTGATTCCTCTTCAGAGCAGGCTCATTCTGTGCAGTGTTGTGACACAAATATGTTGTGGCTAGTAAGGTGCATGCATTGTGTATCTGTAATTTTGTTTGACTTTTGTCATTTGCCATTCAGACACTGTTTCCTCTCTCGAAAGATGAGTTCTTTGAAGTACATAGGTCCCTACTGTGAAATCACATGACCTGTCACTTCTCCTTCCCAATCCCTTCTTTCATCTTTTGGTCCCTCTCCTCACACACAATTGAGACTGGTGTCATAGACAAATGGAGAAGTATTGCGTTGTATGGTCTACCACACCAACCAGTAACCTTCAGTACTTGACTCTGTTAAAACAAATAAAAAAAAATAAAAAATAAAAAGTCAATTTCTGTCAGATATACTATTCTAATAATGTATTCTACAGCAGGGACCTACTGCATTTAAAAAAAAATTATAAAAATTCCATTATATTGCAGAGACATGGTTGGTGAGGTAATTTTTTTTATTGGACCAGTTTATGTTGGTGGAAGAGACAAGCTTTCAGGCTACACAGATCTCTTCTTCAGGTACTCGGATTATCACAACTAAATATAAGGTGGAACAAATTGTTTAGAATAAGTGGCTAATTTATATTCTAAGAGACCATTCAAGTTGAAGTGGCCTGTTAACACCTCTCCGGTCATAGGGGAAAAAAGGTGGGCTAGTGGGTTACAGATTGTTGTAATAAGCCATAAATTCTGTGTCTTTATTAAAACCATGATTTTTAGTGTCTTTTGAAGGTGTTGTGCAGGTTTCCTTTGAGAATGGGGACTGATAGGTCAGATATGGAGTGATATGCAGTGTTGGTCTTAGGATTTTAGAGAGACAAGGTGGGTGAAGTAATATCGTTTAGAAGGAGAGCTCGGTCTAAATCCAGAAGTTAGTCCAATAAAAGATACTACCTCACCCACCTTGTCTCTCTAGATATGGAGTGATTGTTTTGTGAAAAGTTTTCACTCACGAGTGATATGGTGTTTTTGTCTTTTATCATTTTTCTGTGTGAGTTCATTCACGAGCATAGTGATTATCTGGTTTCACTCATGTTGTTGAGGCATTTAGTGCACTGAATGAAATACACCACATTGATAGGCAAGTGCAAGACCTGTGGATCTTGAAAGGTGTGTTGGGGAAGGGGAGGCATTGGTCAGGGGGGTATTGATCATTGTAGCAATGGAGATATGTCTGCAGGTCTTGCATCTGTTATGACAGTGTCTGGTGCAGCTTTGACTTGGTGGGTCTTGGTGCATGTGGAGCTTGCTTCTGGTGATGAGTTTGGCAAGGCTCGGGGTGTTTGAAGGCCAGAAAAGGGGGGCAAGGAAAGACTTCTTTCAGGATGTGGTCCCCATTGAGTATGGTTTGTAATTGTTTAATGATACCCCATATGGGTTCCAGGATGGGGTGGTAGGTAGCAACTAGGGGTGTGTGGTTGGAGGGTTTTTTTTCTGTATTGAACCATGTTCTCTCAGGGTATTTGGGTGTCTCGTTCCATGATGCTATCTGTTTCTCTGTGAAGGGTCCTTGTGTGATGAAGACAGTTTTAAGTGTGTTACGGTATGTATCCTGGACCTCTCAGTCCTCATCCGCAAAGGATCAGAAGAAGAGCTCTGTGTAAGCTCCAAAGCTTGTGTCTCACCGGTGAAGTTGGTCCATTAAAAGATACAACCTCACCCACCGTGTCTCTCTAATACCCTGGAACCAACACAGATACAACAACACTGAATATAAGAAATTGACAGACTTCTATATTTTCATTTTCCAAAATGAGAGAAATGCAAAAGTGAACATATAGTATAAATAATAAAAAAATATTATTGTGTAATTAATATTTAAATTATTAAAACAAAGTATTTTTAAAATCTAAGATACTGGTTGCAATATCTAAGCAAATTTGTTCTTAAACTAACTGATTTTTAACCTCTTTAAGAAATAGAGAATGTTAATTGCTTGTCTTAATACAAAAGCTTTTAATGGTTTACAGTTAAAAATGCAAGCAGTAATCAATTTTAATATAAATAAGATTAGAATTAATAGCCAAACAGTAGTGCAATTTCTTATTTACAAAACAATACATATAGATTCTGTATCCTGTTTTCACTATATTCCCCTTGTTCTAAAAAGTGCACAAATGTTTTCTTTAATTTTTGGTGTATTAAAACACTTCCCCCCGTGTGTGTGTGTGTGTATACACACGAGCTAGATCTGGAAGCCATTGCAGCAAACATGGAATCTCACAATATATTTTTACATGTTCTATTTTAAGAGTTTAACTGCATTTTGTAGTCAAATTAGCAATAAAGACTGTTTTCGAGGGAAGCGATACTGCGTGGTTGATGGTGAGCAGGAACTCAAAGGGAAAGGGACAGCAGATGAGGGAGGGAGCAGAGGAAGGGCATGTGTGTGTAATTTTTTTTTAAACCACATATTTAAAGTGTAATCAATATGTTGTGGATTTTTTGTACTGCCAGGCCTGCAATCTGAGTCTGGGATCTTGGGACTTGAAATCTAGCTTGATATTTTTCTGGTTTATACACCACTATTATAAAGGTTCTGCCAGAAGGGTCCATGTCTCGCACACACACAGAAAAATGGAGATGACCAGCACGTGCAGCAGTTTCAGTTTGGATTCCAGAGAGATGTTCTTATTCCTCCAAATTGGCTTTAGCTTTGCCTCTGTTGCTGTCGTTTGCACAGTTCTTGCCAGAATTACGGCAGAACTTACGGAAAAGTTCCCTTATGGCGGAACTTGAACGGAAAATACAGGTAGTAGAGATGAGATACTTTTGTAAAATCCTGGGCATCTCCTACTTCGATCACGTCACTAATGAAGAAGTCCGCAACATCATCACCCAATGCGCTGGGTAATATGAAGACCTCCTGAAGATCGTGAAGAAGCGCAAGCTGAAATGGTACGGCCATGTAACAAGATCATCTGGCCTATCCAAGATCATCCTCCAAGGGACAGTACAGGGGAAGAGAAGAAGGAGGTAGACAGAAGAAGAGATGGATTGACAACTTAAAAGAGTGGGCAGGAATGGACTTCGCGGCGACTCAAACACTGACACACAATCATCAGGGGTGGCGACAATTGACTGATTGCTTATCAGTGATCAGGGCCGGCTCCAGGCACCAGCCCACCAAGCTTGTCCTGTACTTGGGGCGGCACCTGGAGGGGGGCGGTGCGGCGCTCTGGCCACCGGGGAGAGCGGGGCCACGGCCGGGCTCGCCGCCCTCCTCCCAGGGCTCCGGCTGCCCTCCCCCCCGGCGCCCTCCCCACGGGGGGGGGGGGGGGGCGGCCGGAGGCTTCTTTGCTTGGGGCGGCAAAAAAGCCAGAGCCGGCCCTGTCAGTGATGGTACCCCAACGACCAGTGCGGTTATGGGAGTGGTGGTGATGATGATTATAAAGGTTCATTGTTGATTTAAGTATTTTAAATTTGCATAACTTTTTCACTTAAATTGTGTTCTGGTGCCTCTTGAATGAAATCCTGACCCCATTGAAGCCAATGGGAATTTTGCCATTGATTTCAGTTTAACCAGGATTTCAAACCTGGACCTTTTTTCTGCAAGTTATCTGAACTAACAGCAGATGTTGCATAATTTTTATTGCATTGGCTGTGATATTGTATGAAGTTGGTAATAAACTTTATGTAATAGGCTAGAGCAGTGGCTCTCAACCTTTCCAGACTACTGTACCCCTTTCAGGAATCTGATTTGTCTTGCATACCCCAAGTTTCACCTCTCTTAAAAACTACTTGCTTACAAAATCAGACATAAAAATACAGAAGTGTCACAGCACACTATTACTAAAAAATTGCTTACTTTCTCATTTTTAACTATATTGTAAAATAAATAAATTGGAATATAAATATTGTTCTTACATTTCAGTGTATACTATATAGAGTAGTATAAACAAGTCATTGTCTGTATGAAATTTTATTTTGTACTGACTTTGTTAGTGCTTTTTATGTACCCCTGATTGAAAACCACTGGGCTAGAGCACAAATGAGTTTCAATCAAAACGCTTGAAAAAAATAGATTTTTGCATGTAAGCATTTCTAGAGTGTCCATTACATGGATATTATTTTTGAAAGAGATGACATTGTATTGCAGTTAAGTGGCTACTCTTTTACACAGTAACAATGAATATACATTCAGTTAATGCTGAACATGTTAGATGCTATGTTTTTGTATTTTACAGTGGGTTTGTATTGCCTACAGTGAATTAGTATGGTGGAGGAAGAAAGAGAAAGTGCAGGGGGAAAAAACTTTTAATTTCAACAAGAAATCTAAAGATCCTCTGTTTATAATTTCTTTTAAATTGCTACTTAATATTGTTAGTTTTTCTCCATGATCCTCAAACTTCTGTAGTGAGAAACCTCATAGGCAAGCTGTGTTACAGCTAGAAGTGTACTCTGTGATTACCAATTGATTATCCATTAATTGTATTGTTCAGTCACATTGTTAAATGCCTTTATTTTGTCCATCCTTAAATGATGAACCTTGATGAAGAGTCAGTGTCATCCTAATTAAACCACACAATTTACCTAATTTAAGATTAGAGTGGACAAAAGAAGACCTGTAGTGGAGGATTATCTGTGGGCTAGTATTGAGTTCAGGTACATTTTGTGTGCATTTTACTGTTCTCTATTTTGCTTAAGCTTAGTTTTTGTATATATTAGGATACGTCAGAATATTGTACATACATTTATTTTATGCAGTCTTTTTGTTATATATTTATATGAATCATCTCTTTGGTTATGATCATTCTTGTATAAATTAAATATTTTAGATTAATCTGTGTGGTAAAACCAGCTTTTGAAATGAGACAAATAACATTCACTATTAATTATTTATGTAACAGTAGGTGGGTGTGCACAGCATTTTACAATAAATCCATTGTCCCAAAAACAGAACTATGGCTGCAAATGGTCATTCAAGGAACACAACTGCTATGGATGGGCTCCTACATGAGGATTTCCAGAACAAACTAAAGAAAACATCTAAAACAATGTCCCTCATTCCATCTTACAGATTTTTTCCTATTTCTGTGGGTCTCTTACCCCCATAGGTCAGTAACCACCATCAAACCCTTGTCAACCTTGTCGGTGTTACTGTGTAATTTCATCCCATGGTCCTTGTCAGAGGCAAGAATAAGATCAGAAGTTGATCACCCCTATGAGACTCCCAGCCTTTTCATACAACCCTATTATAAGCCTCCTCCCACTGAGGCTAGGATGGGGCCTCATATGGTTCAGACAATACCATTCCTAGGGTGATGGACAAAGTTTAAGTAAAGAGTAGGAAGAATGTTTCTTTATTCTAAAAACTCAAATATCAGACTAATCTTCCCTCACACTTCCTGTCAGTTTCATTGCTCAATCCGTGTAATGGACTCATTCCAAAAGACAAGGAAACCACCTTTCCCCCAGTACCTCTGAGCAAAAAAACCCAAAACCCTGTTAATTCCAAATTCCTGGCTAGCTCTCTGCAAGTACATCTATATTTCTCAGACACTTGATTTAATTATACCATAAAAACTACCCATGTCTAGTTTGGTTTCTTTTGTTTAATTTTTGTCCTTGTAATTTAACTAAGAGAGACCGTGTCTGAAACCGTAGCCTATTTATGTGACGATACTGGAGAGCCAAGTTATTACCTTTGATCTATTGTCTGCTCTCTTCACTTTCCTTATCTTTGGTTTCTCCAAGGACTGGAATTAATCAATGTGTATAGTTCAAACATAAAATGTAATCCCTTTTTCATTTTGTGTAAGCAAAATCATAGTGCACAGTTCATTGTAAGAAGTATAAAGGTTCATCAAGCAACAGCAAATTTGCAAACATGAATTAACAGTTCAAATGTTCATAAGCAGGTTTTTTTAAATTCTATACATTCATCTTTTATCTGTAAATTTCATTTTCACTGTGGATAGAAAGAATTTTTCTGTTATAGGTAGCTATGTTTGGCAAAAAGGTTTTTGTCCTAAAATATGTTCAGTTAAGATTTTTACTTATTCCTTCTTCATATTTGTGTAGTCTCTTCAATATCAGCTGTATGCTTGTGATCTTGTGATGAGGATTTTCTAAAGAGATTGTACAGACTCTTCTTAAATGTTTTATCTAATAAAAGATTTACAACAGGATCTAAACTACTTTTGGCAGCTGCAAGACAAGTAAGAAAGTTTTTTGCTTCCACTAAATAGTTCATCATCTGGCAGTCTTCACTAGCAAGCAGCGCATAAAAAACTGGCCTGAAAATATGATATGGAAGAAAGCAGACAGTTAATATAAGTAGGATGACAAAAATGTTTCTTTTGACTGTACTGTAAATTAGATGTTTCTTTCCAATGCAAGTATTTTTCTGCATTTTACTCAGGTGATTGACAAGGGAATAGTATGAGAATAATACTGTTATAAAAAATAAAAAAAACCATGCAGTAGCAATAAGAACTGTGATCTTTGAAGTGAGTTCGCCATTTTCTGCCTTCCAGTGGTAGCATCTGTCAACTTGTCCTTGATCAGACTGTACGTACAAATCATACACTATCACTGGTACAGTTACGCCCAGTACAATGATCCATATACTGATGCACAAGTATTTAGCAAATTTTGGCTGACGAAACTTTTCCAGTAGGCATTTATAGAAGTAGTTTTCGTTAACTGTTGGAGAATATTGCATGTGGTCATTATTTTTCATCAGTGTTGAATATTGACTTAAAGCAGTCCAACATAAAATTGTAATGCTGACATACATACTAGTATGTATAACCAGAGTTCCAAAGTAGTTTACTATTTTACATAGCATGGAATCATTCTCCCACTGATAGCCATCTGCAAAGTAGGCAGCGAGAAAAGGCATTGTTATGCATACAAATAAATTTGCAATAACAAGATTTGTCAGGTAGATGTTCTGTGTTCTTTTTGTAGATATGTGCTTTGAAAATATCCACCCAGAGAGAATGTTTCCAAAACTGCCTGTAGTAAATAGGAAAGAATAGATGATTGGCAGAGCAACTGTAGAAGCCGATGATGGTTGAAGAAGACATGTTGAATTTTTCATTAATCCCATTCAAGTTTTTCTTGAATAAATGTACACTGAGCTGAAAAACAATTGTAGGGGTTATTTTCTTCTGTAATCTGTATTTAATGGCTGTCATATTTACTAATTTCATAATTTTGCTAACAATTTCTTTTCCTTCCCTCAGGCGCTTGAATATTTATACCCAGCAGTTAGCCTCCTGGAAGTTATCATCTTGACACAGCAAGATGGTGGAATTGCAGTTTCTTTTTGAGTTGACATGAAATTTTTGCACACGGATTCAGGGATACTACAAAAGTAGTATAACACTAAATATCTATGGTCTTAGATCATAAATCCTGAGTCCAATAACATAGCGCATAGAGACTCAGGAAACCTGGAGAATTCATCCAAATTCTGACAGTGATTCATGATTGTGGACTAGCACTTCAGTCTCTCCATACCTCAATGTCCTGAATTATAACATGACAATAGTCTGCTTCTAGAGCATTTTGATATTGTCAAATCAAAGATGCTAAATACATGTAAAGTAGTATTTTGATTGCAGAAATTCAACGTAGCACTCCCTGGCCTCCACGCAAATATGTACTGGAGATGTACTATGACACTAAAATGCTGGCCACGTGGATTTAGTTTGCGGTGAAAGAAAAAACTTCCAGTCCTCTTTACCACTCTGTTCTGAGCCTTGGTCATTGCAGCTATAGCTATCCCGTTCAGTCTGGTCTGATTATGAAATATTTTCAAACTTGATCAGATTTTTCAGCCATCATTCCACAGGTTTAAATTTTGGCCTGTTTAATTTAGTTTTTGTTTTGTGTTGTACAGGCTGTAGATAAGGAATCGAATGCTTATGAGCAGTGTTAAAGTACTCAACAGTGACAGCATGTCTTTCTGCCATTTAAATTGGTGTTTCAGCTTGCTAGTGTGGAGGGAAGAGGAGAGTTGGAGATCGCTATATTCTCCTTCATGCACATCTTACTTGTTAATGAACTAGACCCCTAATGAGATTTTATTTAATTTATAAATTCATGGAAAAACTTCATACACATTCCAAAGTTATAAAATTAAATATTTGTATTTTAAAACTGTTATTAAAAAAGAGTTATTAGCTACAGTGTGGAGAAGATTTTGTATAAACATGAAAAGGTACAAAAGGAAGATACAGAAAGCTAGATATACTATGTCAGAAAAATAAAAAGGTTCAAAAGGCTTGTTTAAAAATGATGCCGTGCAAAACCCCTTACAGCCCTGGTAACTCTCAAATGAAACTAACTTTTGCGTAACTGTTCCCATTTAGCATCTTGTTAATACTATCTGGGTTTTTAAAGAAACTGAGCTAAATTCTGCTGTTAAAGTGAAGTAAACCCAGAGTAACTATTGAAGGCATTAACCCACAGTCTGTCTAATTCTGATATTTTTTTGTATGTTCAGATGGAAAAAAAATAAGGAATTAACAATTAAACTTACCTATGAAAACTGCAAGCACCTTCCACCTCAAAGACCAGATATTTCTGTTTGAAGCATTTCCTTTTCAGTCCAACCCACTGTCTGAAAACTGCTTTCTACTTACTTATTTATTTGTGGAGGGAAGGGGGTGTTTCTTAAAATCAGAAAAAAGGAACTATGTGTATTTCTTACTTATCAGTTCTCAGAATTTATTGTAGAGGTCTGCTTTGTTGAGGTTAAGACCAGCTTTCTGTTTAAAGCTTGACACTTCTAAGTGCTTTAAAATACCCATAGTTACTCAGATGATTTTTGGTTTTGCTTTTTTAGCATCTGGAAAGGATACTTTTGCTTGATTGCACCAAGTGCCATTTGCTTGGACCATGAATGGGTTCTTAACAAATAGAGTGATGTCTTTAACACTTTTAAATTCTTGGAACCTCTCCTGGAAGTTTTGAAAAAGCCTGTCCAGAGAGTACACCATCTGATTCACATCTGCAGTGTCCCAGCAACTTAGCAGCATCAGGAAATGCAGCATCTCCCCAGTTTCCAAATCATTTTTGAAGAGACTCTGTTTTGAAATTAAGTGACGTGGTAGAGATCCACTACGTTTTCATTTCGCCCCTGTAGCTTTAAGTTGAAATAATTTAAGTGGCCTGTCAAATCAACAAGGAAGGCCAGGATGTTCATGCTTGTGGCATCCCTCAAAAATGTGTGTAGCTCTTCTACCTGTTTCCCTGGACTTTTATGTAGCTATTCTTCCACATGAACTTGAATTTCCCACAGCCTTCTTAGTACTTGCCCTCTGCTCAGCCAGTGGATGTCATGAACCAACAGGTCATCGTAATCGGCAGATACTTCTGAAAGAAAGCTTTTGAGCTGTGTTGTAGTGCTGACTTGGACCGAAGGAAGTTGACAGGTTTTATCACCATTGACATTACATTAGCTTACTCATAGCTAAGCTTTGCACAAAGTGCGGTTAGGTGGATTACAGTGATAGAAAATCAAATTGGGATTCAGTACCAATCATGGCAGGAGCACTATCTGTTGTAATTGACCCAATCTGAGTCATGTCTAAACCTTCATTAGACAAAAAAGTTTGAACAGAATTAAACAAATCCTCACCTGTCATGGGATTGTTATGCAGTTTAAGGGACAACAAATCCTCCATAAATTTCTCTCTATCAAAAAAAAAGTCTGAAGGTGTCAACATCTTCCTTCTCCGCAAAAAGGGTTTCAGCTGAAGTAGTCATACGCTGCGTAATAATGTCCACATCTGTAAAAGGTTTCCTGAGTTTTGCCATTACCCGCACACACCTCAGTGAAGCTTCAGTTGCATTTTCCTGAGTGCAAGTAGCTTTTGAAATATTTGTGCTCTGAAAATATTCACCTTTTAATTAAGTGATCTTGTCTGATCTTAAATGGGAGCCCAGTGGATATTTGCAGTTCGATGTTCCCACATTTAACAACCACCACAGTCTTTGTACAACTTAAACATACTGGTCAAGCCTTTGGATGTTGTGGCAAAATAATAGTAAGCGTAGGTCCAATTTTCTTTAAATTAACAGTTTTCGGTGTCAACTTCCTTTTTTTTTTTTTTGGCCATGTTTAAACACGGTGCCATTAAACATCAAACGCGCCAGAGGCAGGTCTACAGCTTTCAACAGTGTAAATGAGCCTATGAACATACTCTTGGTTTTTTATTGGCAGAAAGTGATGATAGCTCAAATTAAGCAAATAAGGAATTAGTGAATCAATCATTAATTCACAGTACTGGAAATCACATTGTGAGAGAATGAGTGGGAGCAGTGGAGTTGAGTATTCTTTAAATCTTTAAGAATCAAAAACCAAGAATCAGCATTTCCTGATACCACCTTCTAATGAGAAGTACTAGTACCAATGTGTAGTACTACTTGCACAGATACTCCAAACTTTCCTGGTACCGAGTTGTTGAATGATGCGTTAATTGTAATTTTGATCATGTTTTTCTTCTCTGCAGCTGGGTAGCCATTAAAAACATTGTGTTCATTGGGAAAAAAATATTCTGCCTTTACACCCATTTGATTTTGTGATTAATGTATTCTAACTGTGCTCAGTAGTGGCACTATAGGTTTGTCAGCATAGCAAGACTTTTTAGATGGTTTGTCTGCTGTAATAAAATGAATTCTGTGCTGAAATTTAGCATATGGATTTCTTTCTGTAAAGGTATTTTTTTACGGAGAAAATCTTTTTGTCCGTTTGTTTCAAATATTTATTCCTTAATACAGATTGAGTCCTTCAAATATTTTTTACTTGCTGTTGATATTTAAAAATTAACTGAATTAATATTCTGTGTGGTATTCATTAATACTGTAGATAGGTATGTATATAATTAGAAAAGCTCCTTACTGTGTGTTATGATATTATCTACCAAGTGCAAAATATGCATCTACATTTTTTTAAAATATGCATTTATATAGGTTGCAGAGGAGTTGGTCTGATTTATTCATGTTGGCTCATAACATTCCAACAGATGTTTCTGTAAGTATTATGTTTAAATGATTACTGCTTTATTACCACCACCGCCACCAAAATCAAGGTACAGTAACATTTGGGAAATGAATAGTGGTGATGAAAAAGGAAAAGTAGAGAAGAAACGCAAGTATTTGTATTTATGGTTTCCATTTTCAAACAAGGAAAATGTGAAAAGAAACCAAAACATTTACAGAATTGCTTTGAATATGGAAATTGAAATCAGAGCACAGTCACATTGATTTTTCTGAAACACTAATGGCAGCAGGAATGGCAAAGAAGGAAGATTCTCCACATGGAGAGCAGTCAGGTGGGACTCTGGGATACAAGTTGTTATATGTTTGAGACAATCGCAAATTGTATTACATGTAATACTGATGTTACTTAACTGAGTTCATATATTGTAGATAATTTTATTATTAGAATAAAAAAAAAAATTAAAAGTACTCCCAACAGTAAATACCATCACCGAAATCCACAAAAACAGAGAAATTCAGGGTGGAAGGGATAGCCTTTGGCTTGATAGTCTATTCTTACCTTTTATGCAATATTATTATATAGCAGTGGTTCTCAAACTTTAGCAACCCCCATTTTGATTTAAAATTTTTCAGACCCCCAAGCCGGCTTCTTCTTTTCCTTGGGGTGCTCAAACCCCACTCAGCCCCAGGCCCCACCCCCACTCCACCTCTTCCCCAAGACCCCACCCTACCTCTTCTCCCCCTCTCCATCCCTACCCCTACTCTTCCCCACCTCTTTCCACCCCTGAGCGCACCCTGTCCCTGCTCCTTCTCCCTCCCAGCCCCTCCTGCATGCCACTAAATAGTTGTTCCGCGGCGTGCAGGAGTCACTGGGAGGGCAGGAGAGGAGTTGATCAGCAGGGCTGGGGGCTCTGGACATGACTCGCGGACCCCCTGGAATACCCTTGCAGACCCCAGTTTGAGAACCACTGATGTATAGCATATGCAAAATGGGCAAAGAATTTTAACGTGTTTTAAATTGGTTATAGTTTAGGATATTTTGTAAATATAGTGCCACTAATATTATTGTCTCACAAATATGGATTAACTGCTGTGGAGCTACAACTCTGATTATGCTTCCAAAAGAACAGTTGAATAGCATGTGTATGAGTTAGTGTAGTACCTTGTGACTATTGATGCTTTAATTAAAAAAAAAAAATTCTGTAGTAAAATTGCAGGTTTGTTTTATTATGTATATGAATGTGAACTGGGCAGGAAACAGTTTTGCTATCCCACAAAGATTTCTGAAATTTCAAAAAAATATTCCTTGAACATCTGTGTGTGTGTGTGTGTCTCTCTCTCTCTCCCCCTCCGCAGCCTGCCCCCGAGAAAATCTTCCTGATGTCAGTCATTTTGACAAAATTTTCATTTCCTGACCAAAAAAAAGTTACAGCAAAAAATTCCTGACTAGGTCTAGAATGTAATGCTGTTAGAAGTGGCATTTCAGCAAAGTACTTAGATACCTCTTTAAGTCCTGTTGAAGTCAAGTGCTTTGTTGACTGAGGATAGAGTGAGGTCTGTGAGTAAATATTTTGCTCATTTGGGACCAGAAATGTGTAGACATTGTTCTATTGATGCCTATTAATAATTTTGCAATTTCCAGTGGCTTTGGCTAAGTTTTATAATTCAAAAGTGAAACTTAATATATTGATTAATATAACTGTATACAAAAGTGATGGGCACATCCCAGAAAAGTGTGTTGCATTTTTACTGTCCACAGGAGTGCATGGGCAGGGATATATATTGTAGCCATCTCTTCATAACCTGCTATGTAGTTACTACAAATAGGAAAATAAAGCAGGTTGTTCACTGTCCAGTGCTGTCCATGTATCTGGTAGACACAGTACAGGTAAAATAACTTTCATCAGACATTTGAAAATCTTCCTCAATGATGCTTTTGTGTCTATCTTAGCTTTAAAATTTTGTTCTTGGTCTTGTTTAGGATTCAGGTCATTAACACTAAATAGTTTCAAAATTATTCTAGTGAAATTCTTCATGCTGCCTCCAGAGGTCTCATTTTATCAAACATGCAAAACAGGAGGGGGGGAAAAAGTTTATATTGATTATGAAAACATTGACTTTAGAATTCAGCTTTTACATTTAAACTACATTTGGAAGTGGTAGTCCCAGAAGAGAATTTTCACTATATTCTGTTACATTACAATTTAATTTGAATTTGTTTTCTTTTTATATGCATCTATGTAGGGTTTTTGGTAGAGTTGCCAGAAATTTTTTCCCACATATAGAATTTTTTGTAGATTTTGTGAAAAAACAAGAATTAATGTGGTTTTTTTACTCGCTTTAATCATTTGCAAAAATAAAACTTAAGTATTACAGTGAAGATGAAGCTGATAATCAAAGGGGTAAATTCTGCTGACTTCAGCTTTTTGCCTTTGCTTGCTTGCTTTCTTTCCCTGCTGACTCTCATTCCACAGTGATCAGCAGTGTTCACATCTGTAACAGGGAGAGCTCGGAGAAAAGTATCTCAGGCAAAAGTATTCCGAATTTATCAGACTTTTCATTGTCTGATCTTGCAAATCATGATGATTTTGCCTTCCATAAATTTTAGTGGAAGGAATAGTTTGTATATTTGAGGGTTTGGACTCCCCACCCCTTCTGGGATGCTGCCTGATGTACTGGGTTTTCACTGAGCCCCTCTTGCTCCACCACCTGGACTCCCTCTCCCTGTTTTGCTGAATTAGGCTTCTTGCAACACACACGCGCGCGCACGCACACGCGCACACCAGCTGTGGAATCACACAGAGGCTGCAAACAGCTCTCTATGGAAAGGCTAGGAAATTGCCCAGCACTCACGTGCACTTCCCCAAAATAATATTGTCTTGCACTGTATAGAAAGATCTGCACAGCGCAAGCTCATAAAAATCGCCCTCTCCCTCAATGTGGAGAGAAACATGCACAGCTTCTCCTCCCCTCCCCCAGATATGAATTGCACAAGCTGGGTTATGTTATAATCAAGAAATATGTTTATTAACTACAAAAGGCAAATTTTAAGTGATTATAAGGATAGCAAACAGAACAAAGCAGATCACTAGGCAAATAAAACACACAAACTAAGCTTGATTCACTAAAGAAACAGGTTACAAAATGTAATTCATCACCCTAAATGTTGACTTAGGTAGGATGCAGAGTTTCTGTAGCATAGAGTTCGTTATTTCTCTTACAGACTAGACTTCTGTCCTTCTCTCTTCAGGTACGTTTAGCAGTCTTTCTTCTTGGGTGGGAACGTAGTGAAGGGAGAGTCCTGATTGCCTTGCTTCCCAGCCTTAAATAGAATTTACATAAGGCAGGAAGCCTTTGTTTCCAGTGGAAAAGTACCAGCAGTGACCAAGGTGGTATTTTGCATTAGGTGATATTATCACTTGATCTTGCAGTGTTGAAGCAAGTTTACAGTAACTCCTCACTTAACATTGTAGTTATGTTCCTGAAAAATGCGACTTTAAGCGAAACGATGTTAAGCGAATCCATTTTCCCCATAAGAATTAATGTAAATGGGGATTAGGTTCCAGGGAAATTTTTTTCAATAGACAAAAAACTATATGTTATATAGATATACACACAGTATACGTTTTAAAAAAACAATTTAATACTGTTCACAGCTATGACGATTGTGAAGCTTGGTTGAGGTGGTGAAGTTAGAGGGTGGAAGAGGGAGGGATATTTCCCAGGGAATGCCTTGCTGCTAAATGATGAACTAGCACTCAGCTGAGCCCTCAAGTGTTAACACGTTGTTGTTAATGTAGCCTCTCACACAAGACAGCATGAACACGAGGGAGGGGAGACAGCATAGCAGACAGAGACGTACACACATCTTGTGTGTGGGAGAGAGAGAAAGAGATGCACACTGGCCCTTTAAATAAGCTGACCCACTCTTAAGTACATTGTCTTTTTTTAAGTGGATCAGGAAGTTGAGACAGCAGCTGCTGCCCCAAGCTCGCTCGCTCTCTCCATCTGTGTCCCCTCCTTGCTCTATGTGGAGAAGGGGTAAGCGGGGTGCAGGAGCAAGGGAGAGGGGGACACCCTGACATAGGCCCCACTCCTTCTCCCCTTCTGCCCCCCTGGATAGCATGCAGGAGTCTCTGGGAGCAGCTCTAAGGCAGAGGGCAGAAGCAGCACATGGCAGTGAGGGGAGGGACAGCTGAACTGCCAGCAATTGATAGCCTGCTGGGCAGCTGCAGCACAGGGAACTTAGGGGAGTGAGGAGCTGATAGGGGGGCTGCCGGTCCACCCTGGTTCCAAGCCCCCACCAGCTAGCTGCAACGGGCTACTCTTCCTGCAAGCAGTGGACAAAGCAGGCGGCTGCCAAAAGACATTAGAAGGGAGCATTGCACAACTTTAAACGAGCATGTTCCCTAATTGATCAGCAACGTAACAATGTTAACCGGGACGACTTTAAGTGAGGAGTTACTGTATTTGCAGTGTCCACAGGAAGGAACTCAAGGAAGATGGGAGATCCACACCTTTAAAGACTGTCTTTTTCTGTTGACCCATCAAGGCTGATTGCTTATTGTCTGGTGGACATTTCCCAAGTATACACACAGTTGTAATTGTTACATAGTTAATATTCCTAACTCCAGACACAGAAATGATGCATGCATACAAATTGGAGAATCTCATTCAGTAAATTATAACCTTTCCAATAATATCTTACAAGACCCACCTTGCATAAAATATATCTTAGACCATATTCATATCATCATAATATTTCTATGAAGAATATGGAGTATCATGCCACAGTATATTTTTCTCCTTTTGTTAAAATATGAAGACTTAAATTAAAGCTCTGTTGCCGGATAATGCTATAAAGTGCCAGCTTTATTTTTAACTGGAGTCAGAAGTGACAAAGTGCCAATATCACGATAGAATTTTGAAGAGGACGCAGAATGATTACAAAAGACAACACAGGCAGTAATATGTTGTGGCATTGCTTACATCACTCTCATTAAGATTGTTAAAGCTCAGTATTATAACCGACTCTTGACTTGTTGTTTAAAAATAAAACTTAGTGCTGTCGATTAATTGCAGTTTTAATAGCACTGTGAAATAGAATACCAATTGAAATTTATTAAATACGTTGGATGTTTTCCTACATTTTCATATATATTGTATTTCATGTATATTGTGTATATATATATATATATAGTAGTTGAAATCAAAATATTTTTATTACAAATATTTTCACTGTAAAAATGATAAACAAGTACTGTAGTGCAATCTCTTTATCATGAAAGTGTAAATTACATATGTAGATGTTTTTTGTTACATAACTGTACTCAAAAACAAAACAATGTAAAACTTCAGAGCCTACAAGTTCACTCAGTCCTACTTCTTATTCAGCCAATTGCTGAGACAAACAAGTTTGTTTACATTTAACAGGAGATAATGCTGCCCTCTTCTTATTTACAATGTTACCAGAAAGTCAGGACAGGCATTTGCATGGCACTTTTGTAGCCGGCATTGCAAGGTATTTACATGCCAGATATGCTAAACATTCGTATGCACCTTCATGCTTCGGCCACCATTCCAGAGGACGCTCGTTTAAAAAAAAAAGTGTTAATTAAATTTGTGACTGAACTCTTTGGGGGAGAATTGTATGTCCCCTGCTGTTTTACTCGCATTCTGCCATATATTTGCCATCTCGGATGATGACCCAGCACATGTTGTTCATTTTAAGAACACTTTCACTGCAGATTTGACAAAACGCAAAGAAGTTACCAATGTGAGATTTCTAAAGATAGCTACAGCACTTGACCCAAGGTTTAAGAATCTGAAGTGCCATCCAAAATCTGAGAGGGACGAGGTGTGGAGCATGCTTTCAGAAGTCTTAAAAGAGCAACACTCTGGTGCGGAAACTACAGAACCCAAACCACCAAAACAGAAAATCAACCTTCTGCTGGTGGCATCTGACTCAGATAATGAAAATGAACAGGTGTCGATCTGCACTGCTTTGGATTGTTTTTGAGCAGAACTCGTCATCAGCATGGGCGTATGGCCCCTGGAATGGTGGTTGAAGCATGAAGGGACATATGAATCTTTAGCGCATGTGGCACGCAAATATCTTGTGACGAAGGCTACAAGTGCCATGAGAATGCCTGTTCTCACTCTCAGGTGACATTGTAAACAAGAAGTGGACAGCATTATCTCCTGCAAATGTAAACAAACATGTTTGAGCGATTGGCTGAACAAGAAGTAGGACTCTGTGGACTTGCAGGCTCTAAATTTTATTTTTGAATGCAAGTTTTTTTTGTACATAATTCTACATTTGTAAATTCAGCTTTCATGATAAAGAGATTGCACTACAGTAATTGTGTTAGGTGAATTGAAAAATACTACTTTTGTTTTTTTACGGTGCAAATACTTGTAATCATAAATAAATATAAAGTGAGCACGGTACACTTTGTATTCTGTGTTGTAATTGAAATCAATGTATTTGAAAATGTAAAAAATATCCAAAAATATTTAAATAAATTGTATTCTATTATTGTTTAACAGTGCGATTAATTGTGATTAATTTTTTTAGTCTCTTGACAGCCCTAATAAAACTTTTTTTAAAAAAGGTCAGTTCAACTGTATTTCTCATCTTCCAGTAACACTGCAGAGTTTCAAGTGCTATTGGTCCCTACTCCCAAGCAGAGTTGCTCCCTACACTCAGCCAGGAGAGAGAGACAGAGACAGAGAAGGTACTCAATTTTCTGATGGTGATGCTCTGGTTCCGGTGCTCTGGGAATTAAAGAGCCCTCCTCTCCTTCTGATATCTATGCATGTCCTCTGTACTAGGATCTGGCCCTGTCTACATGGTGCTGTGGCCCTGTTATAATTTTGGTTCTTTCATCCCTTGCCCAGACTCTACGGCGAGCCCTCAGTTGGTCCAGGGATTTGTGTGAGGGGTGGAGATAGGGCTGGCAGGTAACAGTTGCACATTGTTCCCACTACCGCTGCAGGGAATATGCAAGAAATTAATTTTGGCCTAGTGAGACTGTAGTGTCTTCTCTGAGGAGCCTCTCCATACTGTGCAACACATGCATCCTTTCTATGTATATTTTCAAAGGTAGTCTCAGGCTAGGTGGTCCCTGCTGGAATTTCCCAGTGCAGGGAGTGATCTGGCCCCTATTTGTTGCTGAAAACAGTGCTGCTTTTCCTTTTGGGGGGTATCAAGACTAAATTCACTGTTGTTTAGGGGAAGTTAGTTCTTCACTTCAACTCTTAAATATACTATTGAATCACCAGAATAATTAACATTTCACTTCTCCCATATTCTCCTCCCAGAAAATATACCAATTTACAAGTTAAAACTAGGAGTGTAATTACATTGAGTATGAAAACAAAAGTTGTTTACTAGAGCCAGAAACATTTTTATATGCTGATAACTCAAGCCTGGTCTTTATTCCTTAAATTTTGAAAATACTTTGCTTAAGATTGGTCTTTCAATATGTTTTAGAATAGCTAAGCTATTAAAGGATTTGTCAAGTTTGACAGGTCCAAAGTGGAATACACACAAATGTTTCCTTACTTATCTTCAGTGTGTGTGTAATGTATATAGTGTGAGAGTACATGTGTATTTATAAAATTTAGAGAAAGACAAAGACATAGTCATGATGTTGCACCCATTGAAGTCAATGGAAAATTTGCCACTGACTTCAATAGAAGAGCAGCCTGAGGCCCATAAAATGTATATAGAGACATCTGCAGGAATCCCACTGAAATCAGTGAGGGTGTCACAATCTGGCAGTTATGAGGAATAGTACTTCAAGAATAGTTGTATTGAAATCTATGTACCACTCAGCATGATTAAGGGTGGCAGAGTGCGTATTGTACAATGCCCAATCATATTATTGGTTGCAATCTTTGGGATGAAATGTAAAATAGAGGTCCAAACTACTTGTCATGCAAGTCTCATATCATGTGACACACTTCACAGGTGTAGAGGGAATAATCCTGGTGTCCTAGCCAAATTTCAGTTTGAGTAATTACAGTCTGCCTGCTTGGATTGTCATGTATAGAAATTTGTCCAGCAGAATAAACTTGCATCAGAACACATCATTATATAAAGGCATTTGGAAATGTGATTTTGATACCATGATGTAACTTTCCACAGATGTCCAATGTTATTTCAGGATCTGTTGTTATTCCACAAGGTTGATTTGCAGGGCATGATATTGTACCATCCAAACTGATATAACTCAGTTCCAGAAGAGAAAAAGTGGAAGCTTATAGCCTACCTGAAATTCTCTTTCGATTTAATGGGATAAGGTAGACACTTCCTGCCTAAAAATGTCAACTTGTCTCTCTTTGTTTAGAAGTTGCTACCTTCCATTTCATACTCTGTGTGTATGTGTAATAGCATGTAAAGTAATTTGGGGTCCCCTAGAATGAAAAAGTTGTATAAATGTAAGTTTTTAACAATTAAAATGAAGAAACAAAACAATTGGAATTTTATTTAAAAGCAATACCAACAAACACTATTATTCATCAAGAAATAAGTACAGATGTGTTTTTACCTTTACTTTAAAGTTTCCAAGATTTATCAGTACACCATAGTAGAAAAAATTTAAACAAGATCGCTGGTTAAAATCCAACCAAGGTCAACATCGGCCAACATCATTATTATCAGAAGGCTTTTTAATTAGAACAGGGTGACTTTTTTGGCCAAAACTTTTTTTGATCAAAAATGCAGATTTGGGTTTAGGGAAACATTTCAAAGTTGTCTACTTTGCCAAATTGTTTTAGTCAGGACAAAACTTAAAAAAAAAATCATTTTGACATTTTCTTTAAACTAAACATTTTGATTTTTTTATTCAAAATAACTTTTTGAAATGTATTTGTGTTAAAAATTAAAATAAAAAAAAAATTTTAAACGCTCAGAAACAAAACAATTAGTTTGGGGTTGAACAAAACATTGCATTCAACCCCCCAAAAAATTGTTTTTAGACTTATGGTTCACTGAAAAATTTTTTTTTAATGATTTTGGATGAATTTAAAACCATTTTTTTTTCATAATTATTGGAACTTCCAGCAAACCAAAAATCAGCTTTTCACACAGTTCTGTATTTAATGGCCTGATTGAAATACATTCGTGGTCTCAGATCAGATCCCAGTATACAAATTTGTACATCAGAAAAGTCACAAATAAAATAGCACTTATTGGAACTTTTGGCAATCTTAACATAGTGGTTGTGTTAAGATTGAATCATCTCCGCCTCACAAAGGTGAGGTTAGCATTAAAATTTGGTAGGACAATTTGGAAAAGTTTAATTTCTGCTGTCTGTTCTGTACCTGTCCTATATATGCTCAATGTCAGTCTCCAGAGCAGTATGTTTCACAAGTAAATCACACACACATTATTAAAACAAAAAAGCCCACCATTACATCTGATAGGCTCAAATCTTGCTCTTATAGCTTCAAAAATGAATAATATTTTTCATGTTGTCCTGATTGCAGAGTGATTACTTGCTTTTTTACAAAACAATATTTTGTAAAATATAACAATAACAAAATTAATGATGATGGCTTTACGAAAACAAATGTAAAGCAGGTTTTTCTATAATCGAGCACTTTTCCACTTGATTTTGGCTCTCCCCAAAGGTGACATGCAGAACAAATTGAAACTTTGTGAATTCTCATGCTACTATTTGGTTCACTGAAGATATCCCAGAACGTACCATTATGATAACACTGTTTCTATAGATGGTAACCTTTGAATGAGGTTTCTAGGTTTAAATTAATGTATTTTTTAAAAAAAAATTAAATTGAATGTCTTTTCTTCTTTCTTTGTTCAGTTCCCTCCATGCCTAGTGAGTAGGGATATTCAACCTACTTTCAACCTGTACTTAACTGAACATTTTATTTTTGCTTTTCATTTCATTTGTAGTTTCTGTTGGCTAGTTCTGGTTGAAAAGAAATAGAAATGTATAAGCAGTTTGATTTGTGAGTGCTCGAGAGAGAAGGATGCAGTTTCTTGTGGGCTCATAGGCTAGAGTGTGGAAACAGCAAAGAGACCATATGACCTGCTGGTTTATGGACAAAGACATAACTGTGAGATATGATTGTCTGCCAGCTTTGACATTATTTCTGAAAAGCAGATTAGAAATTGCTATAAGAATCACTCAGGAACTACGCTAAAAATCAATCTTAAATATTATTTGTATGTATTAAAATATTCAAGAAAAATGCAAATGCTGAGACTGTAAGTAAAACTTAAAATTATAAGAATTATTTCTAAAGAAGATACAAAAGATACCCACAGTTTTGAAATATAATAATATACGGTTACCAGTAATTGTGGTTTAGTGAACACAATTATATCCAAACCTGAACAATAATAGATTCACAGAAAAACTACACTAAAATGATGTCCAAAATGTGAAAGAAACGGTGTGTGAAATCTTGGTTCCATTGAGGTCAATAGGAGTTTTGCCATTGACCAGAAGCAGGATTTTCCCCAGTATTGAAAACATGCAAGTTTAGACATGCAACATGATGCCTTAGGACCCAGTCTTGCAAAGATGTAGTGAGCAGTCACATGAGCGTTTTCATCAACTTCAATACAACTACTCACTTGAATAAAGTTACTCAAATTTTAAAGGATTAGATCCTTTATTGTAGAGTTTAAAACAAAATTCAGGCCTGGCCAGCATTGTGGCCTATCACATTAGAGATTCAAGTTCCATTCTTAGTCCAGCTCCCTCCCTCCCTCACTCCCTAGTCATCAAGGCTAGTTTAACTTTGTTAAAAATTTTACTCAGCCTACACACACTAACTGCATAAATCTGCTTGGTTTTAATCTTGAATTGGGCTATACAGTCCACATTTAATATTTTATTATTATTTGCATAACATCATTGGTGAGTGTGATACTTTAGTCATGTAAAAAGACATGGTCTCTGCCATAGGTGTATTATATTTGAAATAAATGTTTTTGGAAATATACAAGTAGATAGATATTAACCTCAAAACGTAGGTGATTGGGATTGAACAGAGACCAGAACTGACAAAACACTGCTCATTTCAAATCCTCCTACATGCACAATAGCTTAATTTTGTGTTTACAGTTTTTGTAACTGTCTTTCGTTATGAATTTCTTATCCTTGTTGAGATTTTGGCATATATGTACGTTTTGAAATCATTAGATTTGTCAATAGAATTTTGAAACAAATCTTGGATAATCCCCCTCATCCCCTGCCGCTGCCACCTCAAAATGTGAATTGCCTACTTTCCTGTATTTTCACTTTTTTCCCCCCTGAGTTAAGATTGGTGTTTAACATAATGAAGGTTCTGGAAGGCTTGTTAGAGGATTTCAAAATCAGTAATTGAATATTCTAATTTTGCTTAATAAACAAAATATAAAGCACATTTTTTCCAATAAATGAACTAATAATTGTCTTGTTTTTTACCTTCTGTGTAAGCCACATTCATAATAGATTATGATACATTTTGCTGAAAGAGTTAGTTTAATAAATGCAGTTAAGATGCTGATTTATTTTTGAAGGCTTCTAAAATATATTTTTTTCAAAGACGGATTTATAAAATCTGTAATACATCAGTTTCGTAGTTGGTTTGAATTAGATACAGATAAAGATTTACTTGTGAAAAATTCAGCCCATCATATGTGCATAGCTAGTAGTGCTAATAAATGTGTACCAAGTATTTATGTGTGTAAAGCTTCTTGCGCACACATCAAGGTCACATTTTGAAAATTTGCCCCTGAAAGAAAGTGCTCTAGATGAATGCTGTCTTAAATGAATCTTTACATGAAGGTTTCAAACTTCATATTGATTTGTAATAATAAAAATGTTAAGCTCTTTCTCACCAAAAATCATTTTTAATTTGTTTAAGAAGTTGAAGTATGACCTCCCATACTTGTAAAAAAGGAAGGAAAGGAGGGGGGAAAGGCTTTTCTTGAGGCAGTATTACCAGCTGTGTATTGTTGTACATTCCTATACACATGTACATCCAGTGTCAATTATCTAGCTTATCTAGTAGATTATCTGCTTTTCTTTTCGGGAAGCAATTGTCCATTATATTTAAGCAATCAGATGAGGGAATTTTTCTTTAAAAAGCTTGAATGGGGGGTAATGGTAGTTGCAGTATCATGACGAGATTGCCCAGGTTTCATTTCTGAAATACTATCACTCACACTTGAGTCCCCATGAAGTGTTCTACAAATAAGTCGGAATACAGTCTTACGAACACTGCTGGACATTAGGAAATACATAACTGGATCTAAACAGCTGTTGAAAGCTGAAAATAAAAGCATTATCTCATTGCATTTGTGAATTATCTCCTTCCAGTTACAAGATGTGTGTTGTAATTGTGATGTAATGTAGACAAATCGGAATGTGTGAAATGGTACAAAACACAGGGTGAAAATAATAAGTACAATGAAGGAATTTCTTGCCGTGGTGCTGTACTTTCCAGCATTGGGAAAATCTGCTCTTTTCTTGGAAATTTTCAGAAGGTTCTCCGCAATTTTAATATATGAAAGTATTAGTAGAAAGAAAACTATCCAAAAGATTATAGCAAGAATATAGTTTAAAATTGCCTCCATTTTTGCATTCTGTTTATCTCTGTAATGGAAGCACAGAGTCGAATTGTATTCTTCCCTCTTAGCAGACTGAGCAACTGTCACTATGAATCCTATTATTGCAATTGTCCACAATATGCAACAGATATATCTGCTTCGTGTAGCTGTTAACATTTTTGGACGTCGTATAGACTTGTTAATTTTTACATAACGATCCACGCTAATTAATCCCAGCAGTATGATGCTAATGTACATGTTCATATAAAATAGGGTTCCTACAATCTTGCAGAAAATCAATCCCAACATCCATGTGTTTTTGTTAATATGATATAGTATACGGAAGGGGAGGCAGAAGATCAGTAGAAGGTCTGCAATGGCTACGTTAAGCAGGTAAATCTGGATAGAATTTCTTTTGTGATTAATGTAGAAAAAAGCAAACAAGGCTATAATATTGCCAACCAATCCAATGACAAAAATAATGGAGTAAAAAATGATGAAAACAAGAGACAAGGAGCCTTCATTTATGAGACAGACCGTATCATTTGGGGCTTCCGAAGAGAAGTTTCTGGTTAGCTCAGTTTGGTAACTCCAGAAGACTTCCTTGTATGAAGAAGAGTTCAGGAACTCAGGTGAAGTTGTCTCCATCGTCTGTTCGAGCTTTCTTACACTGGCCTATAAGGATGCAAAGGGAAATACATAAGAGTTGTTCACTGTGGTATTAATTTTGTATGTCAAGTTACTTTGTCATAGGTACAGTCTGAAATCAAATTATTTGTAGATGTTTAAAGGCAGCAACAATAGTAGCAAATACAACTATCTATAATTTATTAAGTACCATCAGTTGTGCAGAAGAACTTTCAACCAGATTTCAAAATTATTGAGGCACTTGTATGTTATAGCCTCTTCTTTTCACACTTCCACTGAGTGTGCAAAAGCAGATGCTGAAAGAAAACTCGTGCAAAAATTCATTTATAGTTATGTTGTAATTACTTTTTAAAATATAACTCTTTTTGTATGTTGTTTGAAAAACATTTTCTGTGAGGGAGAGGCAAGACAAATTATACTTACAATTTTTTATTTTGTTGTGTATATTTATATTTGTTCCATGGAGTGCTGAGTTATTTTCACACCATCTCTAACTTTGAGTTGTGGGGGGGGGGGGGGGGGAGGAGGACAGGAAACCACAATAATACCAGAAGACAGAGACTCAGCCTTGGCTTCACATTAGAGTTAAAAAAAAGATATTTTTAATAGAAATGTCTAAAATAAGTGTTATCCTGAAGGGGCAAAACAGCAATGAAAATAATAGAATGATGTACATTTGATCAGATAAGTAATTGACTGATTTCTTCACTTTTGTACTTGATTTGTATATGTATTTCAATATTCTACATATTTTGCTGATGACACTATTTAGTCTGTTAAGTCTCTCTTTTGACATTAATTTATTTGAGTGCTAATGGGTTCTTTTTTTTTTGTTTGTTTTTGTTTTTTTGCATAAGAGCATCTGTCAAAATATGGAAATTAAAATACTGGGTTGCAAAGTAAATGACAGCTTCATTGAGTTTAGAGTTTGTTTTTCTAAGCCAGATCTTTGGTTTTGATAAACTCACAGTTTTACACTTGTTTGTACTCTTATCACTCTAACAGAACAACAGATTTTGGGGGGTAATGGTGGGGGGAGGGGGAAGTATCCCAAATTCCATCTTACAGTAAACTTTCATCTATGTATTAACTCTTTAAAATGTAGAGTGTAATTGAGTATGGGATACAATTTTAACAGTGCAGATGGCAACAATATAATACAGAAGAAAAAATTTGAATATTGCTAAGAGCTAATAACAAGCATAAAGATGTACACGTGAAAGATTCAGAATAATTAAGATCTAAAATATTTTTGTATACCATATTGGCTGTTCTTATGACAATAGTAAGTAATATACTGAAAATGACACTATGTAAATAATCTTATACAGATTGTCATCTTATTATATGTCTACAATATTGTCATACTGTATTACTTAGGCCACAAACTATTGTAAAAGAAGTAGGTTTGATCTAATAGAGAGCATGTTTATTGCAATTGTACTTTTCAGTACTATCTTCCACTTTGCTACTTTAAGCTCTGTTAATGGGGAGGGAGGAACCTTGATACTATGATTTATATAGTTTAGTTTTTAAGCAAAATAGAGAAGTGAATATTAAGTTATATAAGTATTGCAATCTTTTCATCTGCCAAGACAAATACTATCACAGATACCAAATCAGACATAATTTACTTAAATTTTGAGGCTTGTAACTAAATGTTTTAAGTTCCTGAATGGTCAGTAGTACCTTTATAATCTATATTTCATCTGAAATTTGATTTAGCATATCTTTAATTAAAAGGGAAATACTCACATGTTTATTACTTACGGACCTCTTCTGCTGACTGTTTTCTAAAACACTTTAAAAGGAAAGAGGAAGATAATGTGCATGTCTTATTAGAAAGCTATAGAAAAAGCTTCTCTGTGATCAGAATCAGCCCAGTCAGCTAGATAAACTTCCTGTGTTGCTGTGGTGATGTTTCTGGCAAAGATTTTTTTTTTTAAAGGTTTTTACAGCTTATAAAATTGAGTCTCGTTTTAAAATAGTAGTTTTGTTTTTTGCTGAATCTTAGTCAGTTTTTCTGTATATATTGTTTTGTCCAAGGCTCAATACAAGAGTAAGTGGACATTTTGACTTTTGTCTAGAAACTTTTGATGGTTTCCTTTTGGAAAAATAATTAAGGTGCTGTTGGCTTGGATGTATCTGCCTCCAAAATTCTGATAATCAAAAACTACAATACCACATCCATAATTTGATTTGGGTGGGAGTCAAGAGCTGCCTCTGGAATCTTCAGCTTTCAATTAGGTTAATTAGGAAGCTATATCTTCTTATCGGGGCTACTATTTTTTTCTTAAGAGTTTGAGTTTTATACAAAACAGTTCATAGGAATTTTGAGTGTGTGCTTCAGGTTCTGTGCCAATATGGCTCCTTTTTGCTGCTCCAATGCCAAAAGGCTTAAATGGTCATTTAACAAGCTATCTGGAGATTCTTCCAACACATGGTTTTTGTAGCCAGGGATAAGAGGGCATGTCTGCAGTATCATTGCACTCCAGCAATCCCCAGCTCCTAAAGCAGCCCTCTTGGGACCATGGGCAGCCAGGCACAACTTAGAACATCCCTGAAGCTGCTCTAAGATGTTTTGTGGCCTTCACTGATTCCAGAACTGGGAAACCACAAAGGTAGCATAGAGCCTCATTTGGTTTAATGGGTTTTTTTAGTTGCACAGGAAGGTTGTTGTGAATAAGCTGTAATATAGCTTATACTATTTCTTAACAGAACTAAACCATATACTGATATAGAAACACATCCCAGGGATAAGGGATTGGGAAATGTAGGGTGATACTCCTTGGAGAAGTATTGTTGACTGGGATATGGAAGAAGGTGTTTTCTACCATGTGTTTTTCTTTTAATATCCTGAATTAAACAGAATATTTTATTGTAGTAGAAATTGTTGAGCTTCATCAAAGAGAGCCTCCAATATAAAATAATGTCCATGTAATTAGTCCTTATGTGTTTTTGGCCAAAGTAGATTCTTCCATAGTTGTACTCATCCATAGTGTGTTCAGCCTTACATATTGGGAGGTTGTGTAGCAACTCTTCCCGATTCAAGAGGTCAAGTTCTTTGTAACCATATATGATGACTGATAAATACTCCATAGTTAGTTTATTAAAATGCAGCTGGAGCAATAGAAATGACTGTGTAACAAACTGTCCTCTTATTCAATAAATCTGTTCCATGTGTGCCAGAGGTTTAAGCAGATTAATGGCAGTGGCACTAATGTTAATTAAGCCTGTCAGTTATTTATTATACAAGTTCTAACCTTTTCCAGAAGTTTGGTACTAGAGAGCAAGTCCTAGTACATATGGCAATACATTCCTGGAAACCCCAAAATCACCCAAGGGGCTGGGGAGGGATACAGATGTTGCTCATCAGTAGCTTTTAGTTTTTCAATTTCTGCAGTAAATTATTCTCCAAAAAGCAATATGTAGTTTTGACATTGATCCCGTTAAACATGCTAACCTTAATATGATTGATTTGACAGTTGTGAGGAGATGCAAAAAATGCTCCAAGGGTTCATTGTGCATGTGGAGCAATTTATAGTCCTGGGGGAATTCTGAACCAAACAATTAAATTCTGCACACAATATTTTAAAATTCTGCATATTTCATTTGTCAAAATAACACCATAGAATCATGTCAGTTTCAATTATTTAGGTAATTTATTTCAAAATACCTGTCAACAACTATGTTTGTAACAATACAGACACACAAAAGTTCCCCCAGAAATAGAGAGTTAAAGAAACCCCCATGACAAACCAGTTCATGTTTCTCTGCCCCCTCCCTCCCAGAGCCCAAGCAGGGGGCCAGACACCTGCACCTCTTACCCTCCAGAGCTCCACTGCAGGGCTGCCCCCCAGCCCATCACGCATTCACTACCCTCTCAAAGCCTAGGGATCCTGAGGGAGAAACAGCCTAATGCTGGGTTCCAGGCTTGTATAGAGTTTCCTGCATGCTGCCTCCTTCCTTCCTTCAGGGCGGGGAACTGCAGCTTCCAGGAACTCTCCAGCTCCCTCCCACCAGCTGTTTCTTCTGTTGGGGAGCTGGGCTCTGATGGATCCAGTGGCTCCCTAGTGGCGGCCAGCAGCTCTGCAGCCCATTTCTGTGGCGGGGGAGAAAATTCTGCGCAGAACATTAATTCTGTGCAAACTCTGCATTGCTCAGTGGCACAGAATTCCCCCAGGAATAAACTTAGCTAGATATATTAAATACTGGCTGCTGTTCCATAGCAGATTATATATGTGGGGGGGGGGGGGGCTGTCAAGCAATTAAAAAAATTAGCACTGTTAAACAATAATAGAATACCATTTATTTACATATTTTTTGATGTTTTCTACATTTTCAAATATATTCATTTCAATTAAAATAGAGACTCCAAAGTGTACAGTGCTCACTTTATATTTATTTTTGATTACAAGTATTTACACTGTAAAAAAACAAAAGAAATAGTATTTTTCAATTCACCTAATACAAGTATTATAGTGCAATCTCTTTATCATTAAACTTGAACTTACAAATTTAGAATTACTGAAGCATGAAGGGGCATACGAATGTTCAGCATATCTGACACGTAAATACCTTGCAGTGCCGGCTACAAAAGTGCCATGCAAATGCCTGTTCTCACTTTCTGGTGATATTGTAAATAAGAAGAGGGCAGCATTATCTCCTGTAAATGTAAACAAACTTGTTTGTCTTAGCGATTGGCTGAACAAGCAGTAGGACTGAGTGGACTTGTAGGCTCTGAAGTTTTACATTGTTTTGTTTTTGAGTGCAGGTATGTAACAAAAAAAATCTACATTTGTAATTTGCACTTTCACGACAAAGAGATTGCATTACAGTACTTGTTTGAGGTGAATTGAAAAATACTATTTTGTTTATCATTTTTACAGTGCAAATATTTATAATAAAAAATAATATACATTTTGATTTCAGTAACACAGAATACAATATATATGAAAATGTAGAAAAACATCCAAAACTAATAATTTCAATTAGTATTCTATTGTTTAACAGTCACTAAACTGAGATTAATTGCGATTAATTTTTTTAATCAACAGCCTATATATATAATATATATAATATATATAATTTTGCATTGATACACAAAGATTCCCTAACCTCCTGCCCCAAAATAGTTGCATAATACTATTAATTCCTGTATTTTCCATCTCAGTATTATTGTTGCTATGAATTGTGGAACAGTAGAAGCACAAATGCCATACCCAGGGAATCCATATCAACACCTGAGTTGTTTTTTTATTTTTTCCCCAAGGTCACTATTTCCTAGATACCTCATACAGGCAGCTTGCTTCCCTTTTGCAGGTTGAAATTTGTGCTGGTTATGTTGGGATAGGCTTGAGCTCCAAAAGAAGGTTGTATGTTGTTTATGTGAAACATAAGGTCTCACAGAGGCGGGATGTTTCTGCTGGAGAACTGGATCCACATCCTGCTGGAAAAGTTGGCAGACTTTCATGAAGTTTTTATTCTTCATATTGTCGTGACTTCAGGCTGTGTTCTCTGTGAGTACTGACTAGCCCTGATGAGGCCTTGCTGTGTTAAGGCAAGACCAGAGGGAAACCAGCACGGGGTGAGGTGCTTATGCTGTACCAAAATAAAAGTTTGAAATGAAGAAGTAAAAAGATGCCAAAGTGGACTCCATTTGACAGAAAAAATCTTAAGCTTCTTTTTGATATATTACAAAGATATTTTCAGTTCTTCAAGCAGGTTGGATTTTTTTTGGTATAATCATGTCTGCTGGGTTTTCTCTTTTCAGCCACACTGCGTGCTACTTGCTTCAAAGGAGAATTCAGCACCTGTAAAGCTTGGTGGTTTTGGGGTAGCTATTCAGTTAGGGGAGTCTGGACTAGTAGCTGGAGGTAAGAATTTTATTTTGTGTTTTGCCTTCAAAACCTTAAGCTACTGAGTGTGTGTGGTGTGTGTATAGTGCTATAGCATTAAAAATGTACATTTCCAAGAGGAACATGCCCTACAAATTAAAAATTCTGCAAACATTTTAGTATGCAACTCATGCACTAAAGGTTTTATGAACTTTATAAACACATACTTGATCAGTCTAAATTATTAATTCATTAATAGTATACCTATATTTTATTGTGTAAATATAAAGAGAAATTCCCTTAAAAATTACAAGTGTAATTGATCAAGTTACAGCTGAAAAAATCAGAAATTCTTCCATATCAGTATGTCCTTTCATCACAGTTGACACACAAAAAGAAACAAAACTGACATTAAGATTGAAATTAAAGCCAAGGAAATTGAATTAAGGGTTACTATAGCAACCTTAATGATGCTCTGTTGTGCCCAGGTGTTATAACACCTACACTTTCCTGTCACATATTGTGGTCACATGAGTTATAACCTGTGGATCTTTATAAATTGTAATGCTGTAGTATGGGTATTGCATTCGAGTCTATTTCTTGATACATATATATTTACTGACAGAATGCTTACATTTTTCTGTGAATTTTATTTCCTCTAGCTACCTTCCATATTGTTCCAGACAATAGGGTTATGCGATATTCAGCCTGCACAGATGAAGACCCAATCAGTTTTCTGATGACTTCATTGCCAGGGTAGGGGATTGGTGCCAAGGATTTCATTAGGTTTTCTTTCTACAACAGGGGAGCAGTTGCACTTCACCTCCAAGCTTCTTGAAGTGCTGCCTCAACTTTCTCTCCTCTAATGCTTGAATGGATCTGTTGCAATCTGGCTTCTGTACACTCCACTGAAACCACTGACACCAACAACCATCAGTCTCTTCTGGATATGTCTGAGATCCTCTTCTCTGTACTTGTCCTTCTGAGCCATTGTTTTTGAATAAGATAATTATTTTCTTCTGCTCCATTTGCTTTTTTCCTGAGCTTTTTATGTCTTTGTGCTCTCTTGGTTTTCACCTTTTCCAGCAGCTTCTTCTGCATCTCTGCTTCTTCCCCTTTTTCAATGATATTTCTTGAGTTTCTAGTTTTGATTCTTTCCTTTTCCTCCTCTGTTGCAGAGTGACTTTATCCACTCCTTTTGTTTCAGCTATCATTACAATGATGCTGGTCTTACATGCCTGACTCCTTCAGACGTCTTCTGCTGAATGTCCAACCATTATCCCAAGCTCCACCTGACAAAAACTGAATTTCTCCCAAAGGTTCTTTTGACCCTCCCTTTTCTGTCCCCATGTACAATTCCATTATCCACCCATGACTGAGGCACTCAGCCTCTGTGATATCTTCATCCCCTATCATTCCTTCTTCCTGTGCTACTACTGTTTTTAAATCCTGTTGATGGCTGTTTTGAAGCCTCTCTAAAATCTGTCCTCCTTAATCCCCAGTGTGAAAATCTTCCTCTATGTCTTGGTCATAGTTTGCCACATCTAGCTTTTTTGCTGGCATCCGATCACCATCAGCTTCAAATTCAAATCTGCTCCTCCTCCTCCTCCTCTTCACCTTCCAAGACCCTACAAAACTTCACTCCACCTATGTATAGTATCAAGTCTTATTTGTACTCCTCCTCCTTAAGAGACTCCTTATCTTTCTCCTCTCATCTTCATGCCCTCTTTCATTCTGTTCCTTATTCTTTGAACAGCATTCCTCATGTCTGGCAAACATCCTCTTCCTCCTCCAGAAATCTTTCCTTAAAGCATACTTTTTTCACAAAATTTTGGAAGGATGACTTCTGCAAGAATTCTTCTCTTCGACCTTATGTCATCCACTGTATATCATATGGGTCTGAACTGTGTTGTCTGTAATCTCCTGGGAGCAGATTATCTACCTGCGTATTTGTTCAGAGTTTAGTATGCTGTCAGCACTCATCAATAAGCTCTATTTGTTCTTCTAGTTTTATGTTCTGTAAATAAGTTTTGTTTTGTAACTTGAAAAAAATGTTTCATCACTCCTCATCTGTCAGGAGTCTCCTGTATGAATTATGGGAGCTAGAGACTTTATAGAAGAACAGGGAATTTATCAGCAGCATATCATCAGTTCCAACTGTTTGCAGTCACAGATGTAATTTTGAAATAGAAAGTTGCAGTTTCTTGAGTTCAAAAACTAACTCTGCTTCACATAAACAGTTAAAAATTATATTTCTCCTCAGATGCAGAATGCTATGTACGTGCTGATTTTTTTTTTCAGCCAAAATTTTTTTGAAGAATTGTTGACTTAGGGAGTACAGTCCCCACACTTTCTTGCTTCTGCTGACTTTAAAAAGTCTATGTGTTCCTGGCCTATAGTGGTCTTCAGTAAACCTTAAAAATGTGCAGTAGCAGAATTGCTGCAGATGCTAGATGCTCACTGCCATTCACAGGTCAGCAGCAGAAACTAGTACCATATATACTGCATGCTTGTCTACATGGGGAAATTTACTGACAGAACTATGCTGGTATAATTAAACCAGTATAACTCCCCAGGTGGACATGCTTATTCTGGAATAAGAGGGCCTTTTTCCAGGGTATGTCTACGCTGCCCACGTTACAGCGCGGCCATGGCAGCGCTCTGATGTAGGCAGTATAGACACGTTTTATGGCCAGGAGAGCTCTCCCCCAGCGATTTTAAAAAACCCAACACCCCGAACAAGCAGTGGTAGCTTTATCACTGGGAGCCACTGTCTGTCCTGGCACTTTTCAGTGCTAAAACTTTTGTCGCTCAGGGGGGGAGGGAGGGAATTTCACACCCCTGAATGACAAAACATTTTAGCGCTGAAAGTAGCAGTGTAGACACAGCCCCAGTTTTCTTTGTCACTTTGAAAGTCGTATAAGATAAACCACTGTAACTGCAGTGGTGTAAACTACACTGTATACCAGAATAAGTATAATTATACTGGTATAGTTCTGCCAGTAAATTTCCCCATGCAGACAAGCTGTTGTTCAAAAGCCCCTCATTTTACATGTAGATCAGTATTTTTGCAGTGATTTCTCTAAAATATATATAAGTATATACATTTGAGTTCTTCAGATTTATTTTTTCTTTATTTTCATGGGAAAGTGCCTGTTTTCTCTACAATTTTTACAGAGACATGTCTGTATCTGACAAGCCCAAATTGCACACAATCCAGGAGAACACAATTGGAGAGAGCAGTTACATCCTCAAAAATCTATTAAGCTTGCCTTTGAAGGAATATTTTTTACTTTAGTAAGGCCTTGAATCTATACTGTTACCAAAAAGAAACTTTTTACCACTGTACAGGATTTTTAAAAAACAATTCTGTAATTCTACTGATCAAGACAGTAAATTCAGTTTCCAGGTACTTGAGATCAGGCCAGGCTTTCACTCTCAAAATTCTTCCACTTCTTAAGTTAGAGTCCCTTTTGCTTTGTTTAGAGGAGCCTGATCCAGCTAATTCATCATTTCAAGCTGACAAAGCGTCATTAACATAAAAGCCTGTGAGGACGTTAACACTGGACAAGTGCATACTGGAGATAATTAACAAAAAGATTCACTCAGGAATTTTTAGAAACACAGCTATGGGCAATTTATTCAACTCTCAAGTCACCAGAGATTATTTTTAAGAGTCTGACCATTAAGGACACAGTACAAAATCTTTTGGACATGGAAGTCATAGTTCAAAAAGAAATGTGTGGAAATACCAGTGTGTTCCCTTTAGTGCCATTAGGAAGAAGCAAGGTGTATTGTGTTCTGAATTCACAGTAAACCAAGATGGAATTTTTTCTGTATAGAGAATACATATGGATTGTCATACTTTGTGAACAGCAGGCTACTTTCATAGAGGAAGGTGTCTGTAAATATGTTGGGAACAGTTCAACATATCTGCATGGTTACAATGTGATTGGGGAGGCAGGTGGAACATAGCAAGTTAGTGGTTACATGGATGTAAACTCACATCCTTGTGATCGCTGCTTCTTTTCTAGGAAAGGTGTTCAATATTATGATTGTCAATTCTTTGGAGTTGTGTCTCAAAATACTTTCAATGATGTATGTTTTCAGCAGCAGTAACTGTAGATCAGATAGAAACACGTCTTGACTGTCAAGTCCCCAGGTCTTTCAGTAAGGTTATGGGGTAAAAGTATGACAGAAAAGAAGCACTGAGTCCACCAGTGATTTTTTTTTCACTTAGCTTATGTATTTTCTCCGAGGTTGAGCTAGTACCATTAACAAAAATGGATAAGTGCAAAGAAGGTAAACATATTGGTAGTTCTTCACTGGCTACAGAGGTCTTGAAACTCAGTGTTCATCTGGATAACAATTCCATTCACTTTGTTACTAGGAAACAATCTTCAAGGCCAATTGTGCCATCCCAGTCCAGTACTGATTTTGCTCAAGGCATAACTGCTAAATATTAGTTACCTAAGAAAGTTTCCCCCAGGATCATGTAATATCCTCATAGATCAAAAAAATCAGCTTCATCTTACTAGAGAATATGATGTGTTCTCTGCATAAGGTAATATGCAAAAAGTCAGTTCTCTTGGTGCTTCACTAGCCAGCATTCTAGAATTCTGACCAAAATGGCTGAGTAAGAGACTATCGTATAATTCCCTGAAGATCAGACTGTGGCTTTTGGGACAGTCTGAAAAGTCCTGAATATTGATGGTTTCCCATCCATATGTAATTATATTCTTGGTAGGGCTAAATGCTCTACATTAACTTGCTAGACGTTTCAGAATATTTTATTTTATTTCCATACAGACTAGATTTTTAGTAGCCATTTGCTCTACATTATAATGTTCAAATTATGTGGCACATTGTTCCTTACATTTTCTAAGGACAAGTTAGTATTGTAAATACACAATTCCTTCATTTATCCCCAAAATTTTCTTCTTTTCACCTAGATAGTACGTTAACCCACTGTATGGTGAGAAACCTACGTAAACTAGATTTTAGGAGGAAAATAAACATTTACTTTGACACTGCTTTGACTCTGACAGACTTCATTTTATTCAAAAGATACAAGTTGCCAAAAACTCATTTCTGCATCTAGGTGGATTTCAGAGTGCATATTGCAGACCTGTGTGGCTAAACAAAAGTCTATTCATGAATTAAGGATCAGTCTACTTCCTCTATAGCAGTTTTGTGGGCAAGGAAGGCCCGTGCATCAATTGTTGTAACTTATCTGGATACCACGTGGTCTTTGCTTTTATACGTTTTCTGGACCCTACAATCTAGATATCTAGTCTAGAGATACATCTTTCAAAATAAGGTTTCTTCAAGCAGTAGTCTCTACTGAAATTAAATAGTATTTTTTTTCATTATCTAGTCATCTCCCTCGCACCTGCTTTAAAAGTTTCTATTGTCTGGAATAATGTGGAAAGGAATTAGAGGTAGTAAAATTTGACCTATCTGATCTAGTTTGTGATTCCTTTATTCCTTCCACATTATTCTAGACATCCCACTCTTTTTGGAATTCCTTAATTTAAAAACATTTTACTCTATTATGAGAGGTCGGATGGTGATGTTTGTTAGTACCTCACATTTTTTTTCCCTAAAAATTATTTGTTCCAGTTGTTCCCTTATACATCGTTCAGACACTACTGGTGTTGAAAGAATCTACTACTGATATCTTGGTCATCAGTCCCCTGCCTTAGGGTTGACAAAATCTGATTGGGTCTCTATATATACTCTTCTTGTGGAAAGCATAACCCTATTGTCTGGAATAATATGGAAGAGTCATAGAAACTAAATGATCAAAGGTAAGTCAAAATTTATCTTTAGCACTTGTGAATGGTTTTAAGATTGGCAACACTGGAGACTGAAGCTCTCTGTTTATCCACAGAACACACAAAGCAAAATTATCAATTGTGCAAGCTTCCTCACACGACATTGTAATGTGCCTCAGAACTGATTGATCTGGAAGGGTCCCCTTTAATGGTGAGAGGGCATAAGTCTCCGTATCTATTCAGACTTCGCATTCTTTGCTGAAACAGGCAACATAAGATCATTTTGTGATGTGGATATTTGTCAACAGGAGATTGGACAGACTGCCATCATATTCAGCATATGCCACTGAAGAGCCTTCAGATGGTAATGACCTTCAGTTACTGATCTGATTTGACCTAGATCAAATTAGAGTGTGACCTAGAAGCACAAAGCTATCTTACCCATTATAGTCTTCCAGATCATCCAGGCCCCCAAATATTTTCTTAGTGGTAAGGTATATAATGCTGCCAACTGTCATGGAACACTCTGCTTAAAAATTATATCATCTGTGCTCTAATATCATGGACGTTACAGGGAAGCCATAATTCTGAATTTCCTCACTTTGATCTCAGTACTAATGTTCTAAAGTGGTGTTTTTGCTAGTTTAGTGCCTTTTTAATAGCAGTCCAAATTGCAGTTTCATCCTTTTGTCTGAGTAAAGGGGTCTCCATAGACTTGCTTGCATTAAATACACCTCTACCCCGATATAACGCGAGCCGATATAACACGGGTTCGCATATAGCGCGGTAACCCCGGGGCTCCGGCAGCGTGGCTCGGGCGGCGCTTTAAAGGGCCCGGGGCTCCAGATGCTGCAGGGAGCCCCGGGCCCTTTAAATCACTGCTGGAGCCCTGCCGCTGCTACCCCCGGGGCTCCAGCAGCAGGGCTCGGGCGGAGATTTAAAGGGCCCGGGGCTCCGCCTGCTGTGGGGAGCCCTGGGCCCTATAAATCACTGCTGGAACCCTAGGAGCTGCGGCAGCAGGGCTCGGCCAGCAATTTAAAGGGCCCGGGCTCCCCGCAGTGGCCAGAGCCCGGAGCTCTTTAAATCACCGCTGGAGCCCTGCTGCTGCTACCCCGGGGCTGCGGCAGCAGGGCTCGGGCGGTGATTTAAAGGGCCCGGGCTCCCCGCAGCAGCCAGAGCCCGGAGCTCTTTAAATCACCGCTGGAGCTACCCCGGGGCTCTGGTGGCGCTTTAAAGGGCTTGGAGCTCTGGCCGCTGTGGGGAGCCCGGGCCCTTTAAATCACCGCTGGAGCCCTGCCGCCGCTACTCTGATATAACGGGGTTTCACCTATAACGCGATAGGGATTTTTGGCTCCCAAGGACCGCGTTATATCGGGGTAGAGGTGTATCAACTAAGTTGTGTATAGCACAACTAACCTTTAGGGTTACTGGGTTATTTATATATCGAGGCTCTGAGAACTCCTTACATTCTTCTTTTTTATAATTGTTTTAAAATAAAAAACATTTTCTTATGTTTATTTCCTGGATGTGAGGAATAATAGAAAATAAAATAAAATACCGTGTTTTTCTTACGTTTACATCAGTTCATTGGGAAAAAATGGAGGAGAGCTCAGCCTGGTTATTGGATGAAAGAGTTCCTTGTGCAGCAGAAGGAAGAAAGGGAGTTATCTGGTGTCTACAAAGGAACAAGGACTCCTGAGGGCCTAAGAGACTGTTTCATTTAGAGAGGAAACAGGAGGGACCCTAGTGTGAAGATTGTTTTATTGGAAAAAAATCCTTCTATATTGGAGTCTATAAAACCAGAAATTATTTTATTTAAAGATGTGATATTTGGAAAGGGACTTGTTTACTACCTAGGCAACCTTCTTTCTCCAGGGCTATTAAGTGTAAACTATAGGTGTGTCATCACCAGAAAAGGAGCTGCAGCATTTTACCACATTAAATATGGGGGGAGGGTAGCAGCTTGCTGACTTGAAAAAAAGAAGTTAGCAAATATCATAAGTGTATTGAAGTGTCCTTTACCCTTTTTAGGGCATTCAGCACATAACCTTTGAAGTTTCAACTTTAAAAGGTGTTTTGCATGGTATACAGTTTGTTTAATCTGCTTTGCTGACATAGCAGCAACACTGTGAGGCAATGTGGAAGACCTAACTTTTGAAACATAACCTCATTAGTTTCATTTCCTTTTCTGATGAGGACAAGAACAATTGTAGCCTCACAGGGGAAATGCAAGTTGCCCCACGCACACAATTTTAACTCTGTTACATAGAGTTGCTAAAATTCATGTTATTTTTTTCCTGCCTTCCAGCTTAAAGGTCACAGTCAATCAGGTTGCCATTTGTTTTGTGTGTGTTCTTAAGTATAGGGTGAAGTATGTAATCATAAAACAGGTATATGGTCCCTAGATTCTTGAAAGCTCTTCAACCAAAACAGTTTGCTGAAACAAATAAAGAGATTTGTTATTTGCACTGGGGGCTTTCTCCTGGCTGCTCTTTGCCAGGTTCCTTTTCAGGTCAGCAATGACATGAGCTGATACAATAGCCAATTTTCTGAGCTGCTCAAGGATGCAGTCTTTTCTGTCAAGTTCTAAAATTAGTTTATGTAGCTCCCATTTCAATGAAAACCTTTTTCTTTCTGTTTTATGTAAGTACATAGTACTTAGCTAACATCTTTCATCCAGTTACCTCAAAGTGCTGAACAAAATAGTTCACAATATCCCTGTATAATAGGGAATTACTGATGTGCCCATTGTGAAGATGAGGAAACTGAGACATTGAGCATTATGACTTTGTCCACGGCCACATAGCAAGTCAGTGAAAACAGGGTAGGGAATAAAACCCAATAAGTTTGACTACTTGTCTACTACTTGACTACTACTGCCTATGCTGAAAGCTCGTAACTTCATTTGAAGTCACTTGTTAATACTGAAATTAATATTAGCAAAATGGGTGGGTACTACACTTAAAAAAACCCTTGCATATCATGGTTGTAGCTGCAGTTCTGACAACTATAAAGTTTTACATTTGTTTTATATTTGTCTTGTTTGTTGTTATACAGTAGCTGTGTACATGCTTTTTTTTTTTTTTTTTTTTTTTTTTTTTTTTGTACATGCTAACTATAATTAGGAAGAGAAGGGGAACCATTTAGAAACTGTTACCCGAGAATTGTAATACTTCCTTTAGAAAAAATAAGAAAGCTGATTAGTACATCAGTTTCAAGTCCATACTCAAAATGTTTCTAGATAATAATTTCAGGTTTTGGTCTTTTTTTTTTTTTTTTTTTGGTAGTGCTAAGTGTATTGATCAGAATGTGTAAATAGCTTTGGGATTTTTTTGTTTAGGGTGTTAACCACTAATAAACTTAAATATTTTGTTTGGTTAAGTGGAAAAAATGCTGAAATAATATATACTAGTACTTTCTTGTAATTGCAGGATACTGTTGAATATTTTTATGAGGTCATAATTAAAGAAACGCAAAAGATGAGGTTTGATATTGAGAATATACAAATGAATTGACTTTATTTAACCTAAAACAAAATGAGACAAAAAGTCAGGCAGCATCTTTCAACTTCCATGTTGCTTGGCCTCCTTTCTCCCCTCAGAGTCAGTATCAATGTCAAAAACGGACCAAAAAACCCCAGACAATGCCTAGACTTTATAGGGGCCACCATCAACTCAGTCAGATCACGAGCCTACCAACCAAGGGACAGATTCCAGATTCCGCAAGAACTCATAATTCACGTAGCCAAGAATCCTTTAGTCATGGCCTGGACTAGCCTATTCCTCCTGGGCTTCATATTCTCATCATGTCAGACAATACCATGCCTGTTGGCTACATCAACAAACGGGGGCACAAAGACGAAGGCTCGAAGAAGTGGAGGAGGTTACTTACTCTAACTAGAGGTTCTTTGAGATGTAATTAGAGGTTCTTCTATCTGTTTTCCACTTCCCACCCTCCTTCCCCTCTGGATTTGTGGTGGAGAAGGAATTGGAGGTACAATCAGTCTGACCCACACTTCATCACCTTGAACGAAACCATGAGTCAGGGAGCATGCACGGATCAATGGACACTACTTTCAAATTCTCTGGCTCTGGACACATGGTGCACATGCATAAAGCTCTCAGTGGCCTATAGATAGGGACCACAAATCTCGAAGAACCTCCAGTTACAGGTAAGTAACCTCCTCATTCAAGTAGCTCTACCATTAAGCTGAAGGAGACTCTCCTATAAGCAGTGTTACTACTAGCATTGATATCCTCTACATGGATCTGTAGGCACTTGGAAAAAAATCATATGATTCTAAGCAACTTGGTAATCTTCAACTCCATAAATGCCCCGCCTCAGAGGTGGGGTGGCTTAGTCTGAGCCATCAGAGGAAAGAAAACCCTTGACCCTTTGAAGGATTCCACATATCCCTCCTTGTGGTCTAGAGGATGGAGGATCTGTTGCTGATTGGTTTGGCAGATGGGTGCAGGATAAGTCTTTCGGCTCCCAGGTACCTCAAGGGAGGGTTTAAAAGCCTTTTCCTCCTGCCCTGAAGCACCAGTCTGCACTAGGAGTAAAGCTTCCCCTCTCCCTCCCATTGGGATTAGAGTAGGACTCAGTTTCTGGGCTTTGTTGTGAGCACTAGTCTCCTTTTTGGGGTTCATAATTGAATTTTTCCCTCAGTACCACATTGGCCTGGGCAAGGTGGTTTTTTTCACCTTTCTCTCAGCGGCCTGGGGACCTGGTGGATAGGTAAGATTGTAAAATTAATTTCATTACAAATTGGCACATGCCCAGTGCAGGTAATCATTCAGTAGGGGCTCCAGTTCCCTGATTAATCGGAATTGGAAATGGATTAGAAGAAGGCATTTATAGAAGGCGGGGAATGGGTTGGGGTTCCTAACATCTGAGACAGTGAGGAAACAACCCCCTCTTCCCCACCCCTTAGCCCTCATATAAAGGGAGAGTGGTGAAGTCCCACCAGTGGTGCTGGGACCAAATTACAGGGAGCAGGGGCAACCCGCCACTACGAGATAGATGGATTACAAAGGAAGGATGACCTGCACTGGACAAGTTATTGCCAGATAGTTCTCAGATTTGTAACTTTATAAAATTGTACAACCAAGTGAAAGCATATTCCTGGTGTTTTGTCGCCTTGTGGTGCCCAGGAAAAAGCAGTCCAGCAGAAGTCTTTCTGCAAGGCAACTTTGAATAGTGGTAGCATTAAATGGTGATAGCAGTTGAGTCCTTTAGGTTGTAATCCCTGTAGGACAGAGAGCATCTTTCCATCTGAATTTGTACGGTACCCAGCACTGTACAAATGCTGACTCAGGCATTTGGGCAATACCATTGTCGAGTCTGGGCGCATAAATGATGCTAGATCCAGTGATGGTGGTAGCAGCTGTTAGCCAGATGCGTGATTTTCCCCAGATGTTACCATAAGTGGCTGTGAAGTCCTAAGGCTGCTCATGTAGGACAGACAAAGCTCCTATTGCTGGAAAATTACATTTGCAATTCTTCTGTAGTTCCTTTGCAACAGGGACCATTTGGGGATGAATGTATAGAGGGCGCTAAAATGAATTTTCTTATATTTGTTCAGTTTAACATGTCAGTTAGTAATTGAGCAAAAGTAATACTAAAAAAAAGCTTGTTTTTACTCCCTTGAAAGTTCAAGGGCATTGATCATAAAAATAATTGTTTGCATGGTCCTCTGTTTAATGACTAGTTCAAAACCTGCCCCCAAAACATTAGCATCTGATGCGAGTTTGTGTTGTCAATATAATTCTTCAAGGACAATGTCCACACCACAAAAACATTAGGCACTGTTTGATGGCCTTTTTGCTGAAGGGTATCAAAGGACATGGAGCCTGAACAGCCATCTCAGCTCTAGAGGTGACTCCTACAAATCAAAGTTAAGAAACTTTGGTAAAGTATTTAGGTGGGAACAGTCTTCCGTTGTACCTGTTCTGTGGATAAATGAAGAGCCTTGCTCTCCATGGCTGTCAAATACTTGTTATACAGTACATTTCACCCAAGGATCTCAGAGCTTTTTTAAATAACCTTTAATTACATGACATGAAGGTAGGTAAATATTTTACCCAATTTATTGATGGGTAAACCAAGGAGCGGAGAAATTAGTGACTACTCCATCCTGACACATTTCACAAATACTGAATATAGAAAAGGAAAATATTGTCTTAAAAAAAAAGTTTAATCCGTGAATAAAACTTTCCATTAAAACTGTTTGTTTCAGTTTAATGCAGATTAATTTCTTTCCTATTCACTTTTATTTTCATGTTTGAAACACATCACTTTACTCAATTTTGTTTGTATTTCCATTTAGGACGTGTAGGAACACCTCATTTTATGGCCCCAGAAGTAGTAAAAAGAGAACCCTATGGGAAGCCTGTAGATGTTTGGGGTTGTGGAGTGATCCTTTTTATTCTACTAAGTGGTTGTTTGCCTTTTTATGGAACCAAGGAAAGATTATTTGAAGGCATTATTAAAGGAAAATATAAGGTAAATGACAGTGTGCATGATTACTTTTTCACTGAGGTAAAACACTGCTGTAAAAATTTCTGGAAGTTGCTTTCTATATTTTGGCTGCTAATTAGCCTGACTGAAATTTGCAAAATTCCACAAGACAAACAGCCCTCTATGTGCAAATAGAGATACTTATATCATTATTGATCCATTTTCCCATGGTGTATGTGTTTAACAGTCTCTGGCATTTAGATTACCATATCATTTATCTAGATTAAGCAGCTAAAGTAACATCAAAATTGGACCCTGATCTTACAATGAGTTCAGGGAGACTACTTACATGCATAAATGTTTTTTGTGATTAGGGCCTCAGTATGTACTATATGTTCTGTGTTATCTGTATGACTGATATATACATAAACTCTTATATGTATTCCTCCATTTTATAAAATTTCTCACATTTGTTTGTAGTTCTAAATGCTAAATGTGATAGCTAAAGAATGATCTCATTAATTTAGTAAAAATATTTGTGGTTATCTTAGTGTACAAGGTATCATACTTTTGTCATATTACACTGTATAGTAAGCTATGAAAGAACTGATTACTTACTAAGGAGCTACTTGTAATTGATAACAAACTACAGTGTATGAGGACAAACTTGTTTCATAACACTTTCCGACATCATGGAAGCATTACGAGGAAGGAGCTAAAGCCCTTTCATTTCATTTCTTCTTTGCATACATCAAAATCACACCTTTAGTACATTAGCAAAGTGGTAAGAATATTGCCCAAAATCTTGCTAAAGTTTGATAGTCGTATAATATGTAGTATTCTTTATGTTAATTAACCAGGGTATGTCTACTCTGCAGCTGAGAGCCTCAGGGAAAAAAGTGCTTTACAACAACAGTAAGATGCTTAATTGAGTGTGCCTATATTGGTAATCATCTCTTCTTGAACAGCTGAAGGCACAAAGCTGATCACACTTGAAATGTGTGATTATACTATACATCGCCTTGTATGTTGTTGCTTGCTTAGTGTGATTCTACTCTGAAACTGATTCTAAAAGTGGCATTGAAGTGTACATTTGTTTGTCTCAATGATTCTGGATGAAATTCTACCCTTGCAAGGAAATAGCGAAAGGTTTCCTGAAACCTTTAAACCTTACACTGGCCTTATGGAAGAAGCAGTTGTCCACAAGGTCCTCTGCATTCCTAAGAACCACAGGGTGGGAGGGGTCATGGAACTCCACTGATTTCCCTCTTATTCAGATCCAGCAGCTCAACACTTCACTGTGGTGTAGAGTGGCTGCACTGCAGCTCATAAACTTGTCCCTTCATCCATTTCATTTCCACAGACAAAGCCTGGTTACTTTTGCTTTGTGCAGGGAAGGGTGAATTTGATCTGTAGGGAACATTACATGCAAAAAAGTAGGTGGAAAAATGGGTACCATATTACCAGTTGTATAATCATCGAGCACTGTACGTAGTGTTTTAGTTTTCACGTACTAGCATGTATCTATATTTTTTTAATGGTGCACAAGTCTTATGTGTACATTCATAGTAATAAAATATTGACAATAGTACCAATGTCACCTACCCTTATACCTTAGTTGCTCATTGTACAGAATAACTATCCTATAATTGTTGTACTCTGTCACTTGCTTTAATTTTTTTCTTCACTTACAATCAGATGAATCCCAGGCAATGGAGCCATATCTCTGAAAGTGCCAAAGATCTGGTACGCCGCATGCTTATGCTGGACCCAGCTGAAAGAATAACCGTTTATGAGGCCCTGAATCATCCTTGGCTGAAGGTAAATAAAGCCAACAACATAACATCTCAAAAGTTCATATCCTTAAAAACATGGAGTTGGTTTGTTGCTCTTTTGATTAGCCATCAAGTTACAGAAACATTTAGATGTGCTTAAGTGCTTTACTGGATTGGGGCCTGAGTGCTCGACACCTTGCAGGATTGAGCCCCCATATGTGCCTCAAGAGGACTGTGGGATGTAGAGTAGTGCTGTGTGGAAGATGATTTGGGGAGCATTCCCACTTCTTCCTATGGCCCTCCTGGAGTCCAGATGATAGAATCCCATGTGAATTTTAGAAGCTTTATCTTCCATCTCTTCCTCCTTCCCCTGCAGGTGACCTGAGAAGGCTCAGCAGCTGCTTTTATCAGCCTTCTGGTATGAAAATAGATGTTTTTCCACTGAGAAACCTTGCTAGTGATAGGAGTTACATTTTGAAGCCTATCTCTACAAAGAAAGGTGGGAGCTTGGGGAGAATGTAAGCAGAGCTCTCCAGCAGTCCCTAGGATGTCCTGTGCTAAACTCACCAGAGCTGGAGGTCGATAGCAGTATTCCACATTCAGAAGTTAATAAATTTTGGTTCTGGGCATTGATACTAGTTAGAATCTGGTTAACAAAGTTTTATTTCTCTCTTGCTTTCTATTTTGCGTTTTGTTTTCTGTCGTGTGGCCAAAGGAAAGTTAGACTTTTTTAACTCTAGTGAATGCCTCTGTCACTAGGGTGTCATAACTGAGGAGCTTTATTGTCCAAATCCCTGCAAATTTGGCAGAAAAATGTAACCTTGGCCCTACATAGTGCTAACCTGCACATTTTGAGGCTGATATAACTTTATTTTGTGAACTTAAAGTTGGGTGAGAGGGTTGGGCAGGCGAGAAGAAGCAAAATTGAGTTTGTAATAGATACTAGCCAGCATAATCCTGAAGTGGCTATTGGCATTCTCTAATTCAGTCTTCTCATATATCTGCCTTACTAAGCTAAACTCAGCCTTCCTTTCCTGAATCAAAATTTCGTTAACCCCACATAGCCATGAGTCATTGACAGGATGCAATATACACAGATTATTAGTATGAATGTGGTAGTGAATGTCATTTGTGGTAGATGATGCTGTCTATCATATGGCTCTCCAGAGTATATATTTTTAATTAATATAAGTGTTTTACAGAGCCACTACATCTGTTTTCCTTATATTAAAGCTGAAGTGTAATATTATATGGTGATACATTCAAATATTCTTTGATAACTTAATAGTAATGAAGAAAGGAGTCTGCAGTTACACAAGCCATTTTAAATATGATCAGTTAATACTGATATAATTATTTGTGTATTTAAACGTTGAAATGACCAACATCTTAAAGCTACTGTAGTGTACTAAAATTTTAACCAATTAATCTTAAAACTGAAAGAGATCAATAAGATTGTCTCTCCACTCCTTTCAGTAATACATACAATTTAATGGCTTTAAATTGACTAGATGCTCAAGTGTTCAAATTGTGTTATGTGTTTAAGAATGTTGTTAACAAGAATGGGGAGCAGCAAACATACCTGCAATAATTGCATTATTTCTAACTTTGCATTAGATATGTTTTTTTAAGACACTGCCTTTTAGGAGTTATAATCTCCGGTATTGAATAGATTGTATAATTTTTTTTCACATTGTGTGTTTTCTTTTTGTTGCTGTCGAAAACTTACTAAGTACAGGAAGTAAAAATAAAATCCAGCTTAAGTGAAGCAGCTCACATTGGGGGTTCCATGTTATTTAATTAATTCTTTTGTAATTTGCCATTTTAGGAAAAACTCTTACCCAGCAATTTACAGAATCTGTTCCATTAATATTCTACCAACTGACAATAGATTTCAGTCACAGGAAGTGACAACACATCACCTGTCTTTCTCCCATTCTGGAATCCAACCATCTTGGTTTCTATAAGAAATTTCCTTAATGTTTACATCAGGGGTCGGCAACCTTCGGCACATGGCCCATCAGGGTAATCCGCTGGCGGGCCGCGAGACATTTTGTTGATGGTTTGCAGGCACGGCCCTCTGCAGCTCCCAGTGGCTGCAGTTCGCCGTTCCTGGCCAATGGGAGCTGCGGGAAGCAGCGCAGATGTAAACAAAATGTCTCGCGGCCCACCAGCAGATTACCTTGATGGGCCGCGTGCCGAAGGTTGCCAATCCCTGGTTTACATCAATGTAATCAAATCCTAACTTGCTGTGTGATTATTTAGTATCTAATGCATATCTTGGCCAATTTTTAATATTTTTTGTCAGAGCGAAGTTTGAGTTTTTTGTTTTTTGTTTTTTATTGTAGGAGAGGGATCGCTATGCATACAAGATTCATCTTCCAGAAACAGTAGAGCAACTGAGGAAATTCAATGCAAGAAGGAAACTAAAGGTAAAAGGAATCTGACATTAAGACAGATATAATTGCATTACCTTAAATTTTATATGGTTTTCTTTAGTACCTAATTCTATGTGAAAGAACTTTCATATTAAGTGTCATAGGGCTTGTTTATATGGTGCGACAGGGCACACCAGGAAGGTGTAAATAGTAGAGTGCTCTAAAGTGTTGCGCTCTAACTGCCACTTATAGACTCTGCTGACATGGTCTACAAGGTACCTAGTGCATGTTGATATAGTCCCAAACACATGCACTAGAAACCTTTTAGAGCACATCAGTGGGATCTATGCAGGGCAGTTAGAGCACCACACTATAGAGTGCTATACTATTTACACCCTTCTGGTCTGCATTGCTGCACCATATAGACAAGCCATATTGACTTCTTTTAATACAAGTCAAGAGTTCTATGTATTTTTTAAAATATTAAAGATTTAAAGTTGAAATAGATATTTAGAATGGATTAGTTTACAACTGTGTCATGCTGCAGACACTAGTCCCCTCCATTTTAGTCTCTTGGTTTCATTTAAAAATGGAGTGTTTATAGTCTGAAATATCTAGAATTATGAGGTCAGGAATCTTAATTAGTCTAATGATCATTGATTAATTATCTTGAATATAAGATGTCTTATTTAGATTGTCTTGTCATGCATTGACCTAAATGAGATTTTGGACAAACTCAAACCAAATGCACTATAGTTGAAATATGAGGCAAATATCTCAAGCCACAGAAATAGGGATTCTTTATGAAAGTATTCTTCGAGTGCCTGCTCATGTGTATTCCACAGTAGGTGTGCGTGCTCGCCACGTGCACCAGTGCCGGAAGTTTTTTCCTTAGCAGTACCCATAGGGGGGGAGCACCACTGCGACCCCTGGAGTGGCGCCTCTATATTGCGCTATAAGGGGAGCCACGCACTCCCCCCACCCTCAGTTCCTTCTTGCCGCCAGTGAAGGTGCGTCGGAACTTCTTGCTCCAGCTGTGCTGCAGCCTTTCCAGTTGATCTTAGTGGTACATTTAGCTAGTTGTTAGTAGCTTGTAGGAAGAAGTTTTTCAGTAGTTAGAGTGGGCCCGGGGCATGCCCCGTGCCCCAGGCTTCAAGTCGTGCGACTCCTATCACCGTTCCATGCCCAGGAGTGATCCGCATGCTGAGTGTCTCCACTGCTTGGGCGAAACTCACGTGAGTGAACGCTGCAAGATCTGCAGGTCTTTTAAGCCGTGAACTAAGAAGGAGAGGGACATCAGACTTCGCGCTCTCCTCATGGAATCGGTGCTGGCTCCAACCCCAGTACACCGAGTGGACTCAGCGCCAGGCACCGCATCGTCGGTGCGCAGCGAAGCCCCCTCCCCCAGTCGGCACCGCTCCCCTTCCAAGAAGCAAAGGAAGAGCTTGACTTCGCAACGGCGCTGAGAGAAGGGAGGGGGAGAGGCTGCTCCCATGTTGGGGAGCCCTCGGTCCCCCACGGGCTCGAAACCTCCGACTCGTGCTGAGCGAAGTAGCCCGGCAGTGTCGACATGCGCCTCTCCTGCGGTCTGGATCCCATCGACGCCGGAGGCTCTACGGGCCACTCGAGACATTTTGAGCTTGCCGATGCCCGGGGCGGGCCCCCAGTCCCGAGGCAAACCGCCACTGGGTGCTTGACAGGCTTCCCTGGTACAGCACAGCTCTTACTCCAAAGACCGCGCTCTACCTCGTTCAGCATGCAGCGACAGGTCCACTCGCAGCCTGCGTCCATCACCCTCGACGTCAGCCAGGTTACCAGTGTTATCGGTGCTGTCCGGGCAGGAGTCTCGGGGTCTCTCCATGCCACGCAGCAGTGGATGTAGGCACCGAGATAGGCATCAAAGGCGCTCCTCTTCACGACACAGCTATTGTAGCCAGTCTTGGCGCAACCGACGTCGACGCTCCCGCTCTGTCAGACGTCACACACGGGGCTCCCGATGCACGTCACCAGCACCACGGTACTGCAGCTCCAGGCGCCGAAGCGAGTCTCAGATCAGTACGTCCGGGGGGTACCGGTCCTTGACGTCAAGGTCCCGGTCCCGTGGAAGACGGCATCGTAGGCACCGTCGCTTCCACCACTCCTATGGTACCGTTTGGTCGGTGGTGACCTCGGCCTCGGCACCCAGCCACCCCTCGCTGGGCCGTACCGATCAGCCGGACCAGATAGCGCTACCTGGCCCGCAGCATGAACAGTAGCAAGGGGCCCCATGGCAGGGACAATGGTGTCAATGGGCACCGTGGCCGCTGATGCCCACCCAGGCGGGAACCGACTCAGTGGCCGAAGCATCCGAGGTCCCGTCGGCCTCACTATCTAGGCCAAGGGACAAATCGACAGAGCATGAGTTGTTGGCTCCACACCTGGACTCCGACCTGGGGGTTGATCCCCCGGCACCGGCTGCAGCCCACAGCCCCGTGCCGGCCTCCTCTCCTGTACCGGATGATACCATCACGGCACCGCTGCCCTCTGTTCTGCAAGAAGACTTAAGGGCGCATCAAGACCTGCTAAAGCGGGTGATGTCGAGCCTCCAGCTGCAGCCCTAGGAGATGGAGGACCCTTCCGATTCCCTCTTCAATGTACTGTCCCCCTCGCTGCCGGGCCGTGTGGCTTTACCCCTTCACCAAGGAGTAGCCAACATCTCCAATGCCCTATGGTTAACTCCTGCCACTCTGGCCCCGATTTCCAAGAAGGCTGAGAGGAAATATTTTGTGCCGGCCAAGATCCACGAATATCTATGCTCTCACCCGGCACCTAACTCTCTGGTGGTGGAATCGGTGAACCACCAGGAGTGGCAGGGCCAGCCCGCGCCCACCACCAAGAATAAAGACCCCAGGAGACTAGACTCTTTTGGTAGAAAACTTTACTCCTCTTCGAGTTTCCAGCTCAGGGTGGCCAACCATCAGGCCTTACTGAGCTGATATGATTTTAATTTATGGGAGTCCCTGCCAAAGTTCAAGCCACTCCTCCCAGAGCGGGATAGGAAGGACTTTAAGGCATTGGTGGATGAGGGGGCGACGGCAGCCAAAGCAGCCCTGCAGGCAGCGGCGGAAACGGCAGCTCGGTCGATGGCCTCTGCGATCTCCATGCACAGGGCGTCGTGGCTCCTCCTGTCAGGGCTTTCAGCGGAGGTCCAGTGCCTCATGCAGGACCTGCCATTCGATGGGAAGGCCCTGTTCGCCGAGCAGCCAGACGCCAGGCTGCACGGGATGAAAGGCTCTCATACCACCTGCAGACCTTGGGCCTCTACGTCCCTCCAGTCAAGGACAAAGCCAAACCGCAGACGTCAGCTCACCCTGCACAGAGCAGATATGAGCCTCCTTACAAGAGGCCGAGAGACCAAAAGCTCTGGCCTCAACAACAGTCCCGCTCTGCCCCACAGCCTGGGCCCTTTAAGGGAAAGAGGCGGTTTTGACTATTTGCAGGGGGGCACCAAGGCAGTTGCCATGGAAACCCCCCTACTAATAAAGTTTGTGTTCGGCAACCGTTTGTCTGCCTTCCGTGGGAAATGGTCACGAACAACCTCGGACTGCTGGGTCCTCAACACCATTTCCAACGGCTACACATTGCAGTTCAGTTCACCCCCGCCCAACCACCCCCCGTCCCTGGTGGGCTCGGGGGACCCGGAGCACATTCACCTCCTAGGTCAGGAGGTGGAACGACTACTACATCTGGAGGCAGTGGTGAGAGTGCCAGTAGAATTCCAGGGCAGGGGCTTCTACTTCCGATATTTCCTGATCCTAAAAGCGAAAGGGGGTCTCAGGCCCATCCTAGATCTGCGGAATCTCATTCAGTTTATGGTCCGCTCCAAGTTCTGCATGGTGTCCCTGGCTTCTATTATCCCCTCCCTGGACCCGGGGGACTGGTATGCGGCCCTGGACCTTCAGGACACGTATTTCCACATACATATTTTCAAAGGGCACAGGCGCTTCCTCCGTTTCCTCGTGGGGCCCGACCACTATCAGTTTACGGTTCTCCCGTTTGGCCTATCCACAGCGCCCAGGGTATTCACAAAGTGTATGGCAGTGGTGGCAGCCTACCTCAGACGAGAACGAGTCCCGATGTTCCCATATCTGGACGATTGGCTTATCAAGGGCAACTCACAGTCTCATGTGAGGGCCCATGTGGACCTGCTCCTGTCCACATGTGCCAATCTCGGCCTTTGGTAAACGAGACCAAATCAACGCTAGTTCCCGTGCAGCGCATAGAATTCATAGGGGCACTACTGGACTCCTTAAGGGCCACAGCCTCTCTCCCTGTGAGCAGGTTCGAAACCCTCAAAGGTCTCATCGCCTCGGTCACCACTTTTCCGGGGACAACAGCAAGGGCATGCCTTCAGATTTTAGGACACATGGCGGCGTGCACGTATGTGGTCCGCCACACCAGGCTTCGAATGAGGCCCCTCCAGCTATGGCTAGCCTCCCAGTTCTCCCAGGCCCGGGATGGCCTGGACAAGGTCCTCACGGTACCGACCCCAGTAATCGCCTCCCTACAATGGTGGTTCTCCCCAGACAACATGCTCCAAGGGGTTCCTTTCCGGGAGGTGGCCCCGTCAATAGACCTGGTGTCCGATGCATCGGACTTGGGCTGGGGAGCCCACATAGGGAACATGCAAACCCAAGGGATGTGGTCAACCTCAGACCTGTCTCTCCATATAAATGTCAGGGAGCTCCGGACAATACGGTTGGCGTGCGTAGCTTTCATCACGCAGCTTCGTGGCAAGGTGGTCGGAGTCCTTACGGACAACACCACCGCGATGTTCTACATCAACAGGCAAGGCGGAGCACGGTCCTCGGCCCTCTGCCGGGAAGCCCTCAGCCTGTGGGAATTCTGTATAGCCCACAACATCTCCCTGAGGGCTTTTCACCTACCGGGAGCCCGCAATACACAGGCCGATCATCTCAGCAGGGTTTTCTCCCCCCATTACGAGTGGTCACTCCACTCAAAGGTCACTCAACAGCTCTTCCGAGAGTGGGGAATTCCCCAGGTTGACCTGTTCACGACCCGCCAGAACCGGCGTTGCCCCTGGTTTTGTTCGGGGGGGGGGTTGGGGAGGAACGCAATCTCAGATGCCTTCCTCCTGCAGTGGTCGGACCAGCTTTTCTACCATTTCCCCTTAAAGGCAAAGTCCTAGAAAAAGTGAAAACAGACGTATCATCCTTATAGCCCCAGCCTGGCCCCGTCAACACTGGTACAGGACCCTACCGGACCTACTGGCGGCCCCTCCGACGAGGTTGCCGCTACGCCCGGACCTCCTCTCCCAGGACGGAGGCCGCCTCCTCCATCCCAATCTGGCCGCTCTCCACCTGACAGTATGGCTGGTCAGTGGCTAGACGAGGAGGAGAGGAGGTGTTCTGAGGAAGTCAGGCAGGTCCTCCTGGAAAGTAAGAAGCCGTCCACACGCCAGACGTACCTGGCAAAGTTGTCCCGATTTTCCAGGTGGGCTGGGGAGCGGGGAGTCTCCCCATCGTCTGCACCGCTCCAACTTATATTCGAGTACCTCCTGTCCCTTAGGACCCAAGGGCTGGCACCCTCCTCTGTCAGGGTACACTTGGCAGCTATATCGGCCTTCCACCCGCCGGTGCAAGGGCACTCAGTCTTCTCCCATACTATGACCTCCCGCTTCCTGAGAGGCCTTGACCGTTCATTCCCATATGCTAGATCCCCTGTACTGCAATGGGACCTAAACCTGGTGGTGTCCCGCCTCACAGGGCCTCCCTTTGAACCCTTGGCCACGTGTTCCTTGTCTCACCTCTCATGGAAGGTAGCCTGCCTTGTAGCAATCAAGTCAGCCCGACGTGTCTCAGAGCTCAGGGCTTTGACCTCGGAACCTCCATATACAGTCTTCCACAAGGATAAGGTCCAACTTCACCCACACCCTGCATTCCTCCCGAAGGTGGTCTCCGCCTTCCATATGGAACAGGACATCTTTCTTCCCGTCCTCTATCCCAAGCCCCATTCCTCCAGTGAGGAACGCCGCCTTCACACGCTTGATATGCGTAGGGCTCTGGCCTTCTACCTGGATCGGACTAAACCGTTCCGGAAATCCTTGCAACTCTTCGTTACCTTGGCCGAGCGTATGGAGGGGCAGCCTATTTCTACCCAGCGCCTTTCTCGCTGGATCACTGCGTGCATACGCACTTGCTATGATCTGGCAGGGGTTCCCCCGCCACCGATCGTCAGGGCGCACTCAACGAGAGCTCAGGCCTCGTTGGCTGCCTATGTAGCCCATGTCCCTATCCAGGACATCTGTAGGGCTGCCACCTGGTCTTCAGTTCACACGTTCACTGCGCATTATGCAATCATCTCCCAAACTAGGGATGATGCCGGGTTCGGCAGAGCGGTACTGCGTCCTGGGAACTCGTGAACTCCTACCCACCTCCAACAGATATAGCTTGGAATCACATGAGCAAGCACTCGAAGAAGAAAAGACAGTTACCTGTTCCGTAACTGGTGTTGCTCATGTCTATTCCACATCCCGCCCTCCTTCCCCTCTGTCGGAGTTGTCCGGCAAGAAGGAACTGAGGGTGGGGGGAGCGCGTGGCTCCCTTATAGCGTGATATAGAGGCGCCACTCCAGGGGTTGCAGTGGTGGTCTCCCCCCCTACGGGTACTGCTAAGGGGAAAACTTCCAGCACGTGGCGAGCACGCACACCTACTGTGGAATAGACATGAGCAACACATCTCGAAGAACACCAGTTACGGAACAGGTAACTGTCTTTTTTCATAGGTGATCATTGCTAGAAGGTTGCATTGTTTCCACTCTGTATGGTTATGGTAACCTAGCAACATTCCCCCTCCATCGCCCCTAATACTGCTGTCTATATTAGATCCTCACTATAATTGCTGTTCCTATGGTGCATGCACTTGGCACCAGACTAGCATACTGCAGACATTTCTAGAATACATCCTTCGAGGTTGTGACTATAAGCATTTGGGGTGGAGCCCTCATTTACTGAGCCAAATTCTGCAACCATCTGTTCTTTATTCTTTGCAATTGGAGAAAGTGTGTCTTTTGTGTGACTGGGTGGGAGGGAGACTACTGGGTTTTTTTCCTAACAGGTTCTAAATATAATTTCTAAAATGTGAAAAATATTCTTGCAGCCTGTTTTTGCTTCTTTAGAGAATAGCCAGTTCGTACATTTTTGAGTCACTCCTGTGCCACAGCATAATTTAATTCCTAGTGCTTAGTTTCATCTATGTTGTTCTGTTTTTTGTAATCAGTTATATCAACAAAGGATAAACATTCCACTGGCTTCACCAGTCATCAAATACGGAGGGCCAACGTAACTAAACTATTGTTAAAAAACGACAGAGTGTCCTGTGGCACCTTATAGACTAACAGACGTATTGGAGCATAAGCTTTCGTGGGTGAATACCCATAAACTATTGTTGTATGTAAAGTAAATAAGGTTTTTTAAATGTTTAAAAAGCTTCATTTAAAATTAAATTAAAATGCAGAGCCCCCCGGACCAGTGGCCAGGACCTGGGCAGTGTGAGTGCCACTGAAAATCAGCTTGCGTGCCGCCTTCGGCACGCGTGCCATAGGTTGCCTACCCCTATTATAGCTCTCTGCAAAGGGGTATTCTTAAGAATGTTCCCTCAGCCTTTAGTTCTATATAGGAGCAGTTTCCAACTATAGGGAAAAGAATGTTGAGATCCAGCTGAAACATTGTGTGGTTTCCACTCAGAATCATAAATTCATGGCCTCTCTGGAGGGATTTTACCTGAAACTTGGTCTAGGTTCATCAAAAGATTCGGGCATGCTTTTGGCAAATCTGTGCCAATTGTAGGGTTTGTAACAAAATGCAAAATCGGATTAATTTTAACTAGTTGCCTCATGGAAGTTTTGCATAATTCTAACCATGTCTAGCATGTAGGATTGGAATAATCCTCATGCTTCTGAACAAGTTAGCAGCTTCCTCCTATGTTTAACTATGATCAGGTAACACATTATTAAAAACAACTTGCCTACATGAGGTACAAAGTCCTATTTAAAATTGCGTTAGTTAAAGAACTTTAGCTAACATTTTTTAAAACAATCTATTTTTCTGGTCTACACAAAGGCTTCAATCTTTACTTTATAGGCAATTCTCCACTCTTCGCACCTTACGTTTATATACATTCAATACCATATTATACTATACCAACCTTTTCCCTGCCACTTTACTTTATCCATGCCACTGTTCTTCAGGAGGCGTTCTGAAAGTACTAATTATTCATTGCAATGCACCCCACACGTGAAACACTATAAAACTTGTACATTAGACCCTACTTTCCTGTAATGAGCAAACAACAAATTGTCCTTTTAACACTGGATCAGATACTCTTAGTATTTCATTATTTTTTCTGACTTTGAAATTCCTCACATAACGACAACCGGGGGGTCTGAGAATATCATATTTTCATATTGATATGTCTGAGTCAAATACCAAAGAGATTCGAGTGTTGTTTTCGGAATGTTGCCAGAATTGCAGCACATCTCCTAACTGAAAATATTAGTTTTACAGTTATTTGGTTACTGTAACCTTTGTAACCAGAAACAATCATTGGAACCACTGCTTGTTTCAGAATTCAAGAAGTTGTTAAAAAAACTGGGACAGCTGTACTATCTTCCTTGTATTGATCCATTAAAGTGTTAATTTTCTCTCTAGGGACCAGATCGTGCCCAACCCTGCACAAGTGAGAGAATTCAGAGCTTTCTTTCCCACTCCCTGCACCCCTGCTTAGGGCAGCACAGTGGCAATCCTTGTGCTCAATGCTTCAGGTTGCCATCTCTAGAGATGCTAGCCTGCCCAAACAGAGTAAGGAGAAAAGAGGCTATAATAGCAGCTGCTTTGTTTACCCTGTGCTCACAGAGCCACTGTACCTGTCTCAACTTGATGCATTTGGGAGATCTGTATTAGGGTGGCACTTTTCCATACTATCATTGATGTGGCTTAATACCACTGTCTATCCCCGATTTTTTTTCCTTATATACTGGTTTATATACCATGGTATTTGATCTTTTGCCCAGACTATTGGGGACATTATGCGAGACTCACACACATATAGAGCATTTTTGCATCTTAGAATTATCATTTTTATCAGAACTACCTTGCCAACCAAAGAGCTCAGGAATGTATTCCTTATGTCTCTTTCTCTACACTTATTTCAAATAAAATTGTTCTGGTATGATTGTTCCAAATCTGTATATGCTCCAAAGTGTTTACCTGTCTTAACCATCTATCTGAATAGAAAATCTGCCAAATTCCCTTCACCTATTTAATTCCCCTCAGGTGTGGTGTTTTTTTTGTTTTGGGGTTTTTTAATGCTTTATATATAGGGTCATACTGTGGCTGGCTATGTGCAGGTGCACAAGAATGTATGGAAGCTTAAAAAAACCTTCCCTTTTCCCCCATGCAGACACCAGTCACATTGCAGGCCCTAAGCTCTCCTGAGCACAGAGACTTCTCCCTTTTATGTCCTGCAAGCCACTCCAAATGGGAGTAGTGATCACTACAGCTGACTAGCCTCAAAGAGGAATGTACACTACAGTCTCTTAATCGGTAAAGCAGCAGCAAATTCCCTCTTATGCACCAGGTTGCTCCCTGAGGCACAGTGCCACTCAGAGCGCATGCTGGAGTTCAGCTCTTTCCTCGGCACAGCCCTGTCCTTTAAAGGCAGTATCTGGTCCTTCTTCTGGGAAAATGACTATATTTTAGTTTTTTACAAGTTTAGGTTGTACAGTTTTAGGCTTCATTGCATAAATTAAAGTATCTTCTGCATTCTGTGAGAGCTTCTGGGATTTTTTTAATATCGGAGGCTAGTTGATCAGGGTCATTTAGCACCACTCGAAACCAGTCAGACACTAAAAACATGACTTAAAACAAAAATTAGTCCTTCATTAGTATCACTTGACATTAAGTGAAAAACTGTGGTCTTAAAGTGGTTTTGAGACGACAGGTTTTTTTATACTTGTTACTGAATGAGATCCACTTTAAACAAAAATGAGTCTTTGCTCTCTGTGAATCTTTAATGTTACCTTTTGGCATTTTAGAGCTGAAGTCCAAGAATATTGCAATTCTCCTTTGACACAATGGGCGTTCCAAAAATAAATAGGGTAAACTAATGTTTCTCATTTCCACAGCCAAGCTCTGCCCTTCCTTGATTTAGTTAAGGATCAGATCTTTAACTTTCATAAACATTACAGAACTACAAACCACAGGTTTCCTGCTTAATTCACTTTAAACTGTTTTTAAATTTCCCACTATAACTGTCTTAGATGAAGCAATATTTTTATCAGTAATATTTCAAGTAATAACTACATATAAGGCCTCATGTTTTCTTAAGCTGTTGGAAGGTTTATAAAGGCATAATGCAGAATGCCACCAATTTAAGAAAACTGTCAGCTGGCTTTGCTTTCTTGAGCAATACCTGTGAATCACAATTGCAAACCAAAAAGGCAAAAGAAGCAGCAATGCATCCTTTTTCTCTTTCTTACAGTGTACATCTTCACAGTTCTATGTTATGTGTTAATAATGTGTTGTGTTGATTCTTCATTGATCATCCCTTGATATTAATAATTCTGTTAATTGTTAACATGTCCACATAATGAGGTTAACCTATTTTAAAAGCCTGACTTTTATTTCATGTGTACCAGCGTTTCAAAGTAGTGTAAGGAGTCCAAAAAATAAATGCCTATAAATTTAAATATGACTGCTACTTTGAGCAGTAAACTACATATATCTGGACCACAATTATATTAAAGTAATTTGTTTACTGAAATTTGTGTGTGTGTGTGTGTGTGTGTGTGTGTACTACATATATCTGGACCACAATTATATTAAAGTAATTTGTTTACTGAAATTTGTGTGTGTGTGTGTGTGAGAGAGAGAGAGAGAGAGATCTCACATAATTAAGAAACACATCAGTGACACATCAGCAGTAGGTTACCATGTGATTTTGAGTGGAACACTCCAAAAACTATTAAGTGCTTTCTTTTTCCAAGTAAGACAGTAAGGTATCTAATTTATTTCAGTCTAAACACGGCAAGATATTTTAGGGAGTAGAAAATAAACAAGGGCTATTTTATCATCATCACAGCTCATTCTCTCTGGTTCTGAGTGTTATTTTAAGGCCAGTATGTACAGTATTTCTGTATAATGTCCTGAAATACTTAAGTGATACGCTTTTTTAAGGTTTGTGGGAGGAGGCTAGTCAGTGTCAGTAAAAAAATTTCCTAGTGAAGAACACACATGTAGTATCAGAAGGAATGATGCAGCCCACTGTATGCTAGACTATACTCCTTGCCTGCTAATTTGTAGATTAAAAGTAGGGTTGGCTGAAAAAAGCTCCTCCATTGCTAGACAGCAGCATACCCAAAAAACTATTTATTGTGTGGGGTGAATTAGATGAAACTCATAGGGAGCATTTAACACATTTCAAAGATACAGTTGTAGAAGAGCCTACTCTTGAGGTTTGTTCTCCTGCTTATGACGAAGGCAGAAACTTCTCAACGTTCTAAACCTGTATTTCATGCCAGCTTCTGCGGTGGAATATAGTTGACTCTTAATGCTCTAGCTGCCAGTTCCTTTTTGCCCATGTAAAGTGAATGAGTTCCTGAGGGTGACTGTCATTGCCTTGCCCATCAGGCACATTTTAGGGGGGGGGGGGGGGGAATGTAAACCAGCTCCATTGGAGGGTGACATTATTTTTGTCAACTAGGGCTTGCAGTTCCTGTTACATCAGGGGGCTTTGGTTTCCATTGTTCTCTACTTGTGCACTAGTGAAAGCTGTGCTTTGGGGCATTTTGTTTTTTTCTCTCTGCTGCTCTTCATTAATCTGAGGAGTATGGGGAAGCAGCAGCAGCCCAATAATTTAAAAATAAATGCTGCACTTTTGCCATATCCGTCACAGAGAGGCAGGTTGCCATATCCAATCCTTTGGAATGGTGCATAGCTGGCTGTGCTGTGAGATTTGTTTCACTGCAGCAGTCAGGTCATTGATGGAGTGCATGAAATCTCTCTCATAACTCCAACGAGAAGAATAGTCTGGGAGGGCTTGGGGCCTTCAGTCCTGACTGATCCACAGTGTTTGTAAACATGTTTTGTTGACCTACTGCTTATGACTGAGACTTTGTGTTGTTTATTCAGGGGGCAGTACTAGCAGCAGTATCAAGCCACAAATTCAATTCCTTCTATGGGGATCCCCCTGAAGAGCTGCCAGACTTCTCTGAAGACCCTACCTCCTCAGGTAATTTCATTGAAAGCATATTTACCTTTCACATTGGGTTTTAAGTCTTTACTGGCTTTAGTCCCATATTGTTTGCTGATTTCCCATAATGTCATAGAGCAGCAGCATGTACATTAGAGTTTGTGTGAGCATTTCAAGTGCTATTCATTTATAGTGGTTCTACAAGGGAGTGTCCAGAGAATGCTTCTTCAGAATGATATAGAATGGATCCTCCTGGATTTTTATTGAACCTGACAGTGTTTCATTACAAAGGCTGGCATAACATCATATCTATCTATTTATATGACTTGAGTCTGAGAGCTTTTTCAAATTGTGCCCTGTACCCTTAGTGGGCTTAGGGTGGGTCTGCCCTGCGAATGTTTTTCATTGTGTATCTTTGTATATTAAGAGCTTGTTGGTCTCCTTTTCTGGAACTGGATTTAAAAAAAAAATAATCTCCTGTTAGAGGGTTATTGACATGTCAGAGGTGTTCCAGAATTTAGGTTTTGAGTAAATACGCTTTTAGAAAACATGAGACCAATAGAATTACTTGTGCTTTTTGTAAATTATCATCTAAACAAGTTTTCTTAACAAATAAACAATGGTTGCAATTCATGTGGTTGCAGCATGTGTCAATGTGACAGCATGAAAGCTTACTATACTAGAAAATGTCTCAGGGAATTAATTATGTATTTTGGATTGGTGGGGAAGGGTGAGTTCTCATTCCCCGTCCTAATATTTCTATAAGGAAGGAGGTAGAGGGGGCTTGCAAATGTTAAGTATGGCAGAGAAAAAATAGTGGAAAAGTAAATTTTTTAAATATTATTTAATTTTGGGTTGGAATATTAAAATGTACGTGCCCAAATAAAAAGGTTGATTGTCAGATGTTTTTAGCACTCACAACTTTCAGTGAAGTCAGTAGGAACTTACCACTCATTTAGCTGCCTAAATATGGATGTGGGCACCTAACTCTAGGCACTCAGATTTGAACGTTTTATGTATTGTACAGAAGGGGATCTGATGTATCGTTTTACAGAGAGATCTTTCCAGTGTGTTTGATTGGACATCAGTTAGGATTATTTGGAGTGTTTTAAAAGATACTTTTTGTTTCCTGCTGCTTCCTCAGGTCACGGATGTAGGCCACATACATGTCTGCAATTTTTCTGTTACAGGAATAGCTAGGTTCCTCATTTCAGCTTCAGGCTTACATCAACAGGATGTCTCTCTTCCTCATTTGGGTTTGAGGTTGCAAATAATGTCACAAGCACAGGTTCTCAACTTTTTTTCTTCCAGGAACCATGTAGCCAGATATTCACGAATGTGCTCTCAGACCTTTTGTGCTGGATCCTTTGGAACTTCTTATTAATTTCTGGAGGAACCGATGCAGTAGTTTGAGTTCCTCTGGGAGGAAGCTGGAACAGGCTCCTGCTCCAAGACAACAGTTGTTGATCTCCTTGGAGGTTGCAACCCAAAGGTTGAGAAACTGCTCCCAAGGGATATTTTTATTGATGCCTGATTGACTAATTTAAATTGTTTAGTTCAGAGAGCTCCACTCAGCTAATTAACTTAGAATAAACATCCCGAGACTTTCAGGAAAAGAACCATAGTGCAACTTTCAGCTTTCTGAAATAACTAGGCCAGATAAAGAACTTGATCTCCCTCTCCCCCTTCAAAAAGGCACTTTAATTACATATTTGCTGTGCTGTCAAATGTTTGAAGCCTGCTTGTAAAGACTACACCAGTTCTTAAAGATGGGATTTTTCAAAAGATCCTAAAGGAATTAAGCACCTGTCATGGGTGGCCTGCCCCAATAAATGAAGTAGGTCTAGCTCCCCAAAGCCAAAGCAGGTGCTCCTGTTTTTAAGAGGGTGTGAGCAACCCGATGAGCAGACTGGGTTAGTCAGGAGCAGGTGAGAGTTGCCTGAGACCAGGGGATTGGAAGAGTCCCAAAAAGAAGTAGAAAGTGGTTCCTGGGAGAAGACTTGAAGGCAGGAGAGCAGCAAAGATTGATTTGCTGACTGTCATCCCCAAGCCAGAGAGCCAGGGCTGAAGGCAGGAGAAGCAGAGGGAGTTGCCTTCCAACCTGGAGAGCCAGAGCTGAGGGCTGGAGAGTTCTGAAGGCACGGAAGCAGTGGAGGAGCTTTAACCCACTGACATCTCCGGGTTCCGAGAGCTGGACCCACAGGAACTGAGAGGGCCTTTGGGGAGTAAGGGATGCTCCCCTGGCAAGGGTGCTCTCAGTAGAGAGGCTGTGGGGTTCCTGCTGGGAACAGCAAGGTTGCATTCCAGTTGGAAGTGCTGGGGAGGCTGTCCTGGTACAAAGACAAGAGAGGACTGTGCTGAAGAGCCAGGACCTGGTGATAGATGCTGGGGCGGTATGTTGCATGTACTCTCTGGACTATGATAGGGGGAATCTGGACTATGGTTGTGGGACTTTTGTTTTGTTATGTTCATGGGGCTCTTGCAATAAATGAACCCCACAACTAGTTGAACTACTTCTGGGCACTTTGAAGGAGGGAAACTGAGCAGGCATGTCTGTCATGTGTATCCTGAGGGTGTTCCAGGTGGGGCTTCTCTATGACAGCACCCAACTTCCATTGAATTTCAGTGGGAGGTGGACATCTAACTCCCTTGGGCTCCTCTGTAATTCCCAGCCTAAATGGTTATGCCTTTGCATTTTGCAATAATGGGATTTCAGATAAGAAACTCCAAGTTGAAGATTTAGTATTTAAAATGCCATTTGCCTGTTTGTTTAGCTCTTTGATAAAATCCCATGATTTGAGAAGTTTGTCATTAAAAATAAATGATGGAGTAGGCTGAATGATTCCGGGACAGCATTTGTCCTGGATTCCCTGTGGTACCACTCCACGCCTGCCCAAGGCTTAGGAGCAGTGCCAGCCTGTTCCGCCGGAAGGGGCGGGAGGGGAGGGCCGGAGGGCGGCTGGAGCTGGGCAGTAGTAAGAGCTCTCCGGGGAGACTGCGCCACTATGGGAAGCTCCTGTCCCTCCATCTGCCCGGGGCAGTGCACCCTCGGGGGTGGGGACAAAGGCTTGGGGCTTCCCTCAGGCACCCCGGCACCCCACCCAGGGCAGGTGGAGGGTCTGGGGCTCCCCACAGTGACCTGGAGGGGGCTCTGGCTTCTGGCCTGGCATGGGGACAGGGCCTCAGGGTGAAGAGGTGGAGCCAGGGAGCAGGGCCCCTGCATGTGTCCCACTTTTGCCTTTTGAAAAGTAGGTCACCCTATTTCAGCTCCATGCTTCATCCACTTCAATCTGTCACATTGCTCTCCCTTCCGTGAAGATGGGCCCTACTACAAAGGTGAGGGGGCACTTTGAACCTCCACCCTATACTGATGGAGTAACAGCCTCAGAGTTTAGGGCACTGTATTCAACAAATAGGCAATTCTCCAGTAGATGCTAGATTGCACTGGGTGCTGTCCAGTGATCAACGGCAAAACATATAAGTGAATCAAACAGAAATGAAAAGGGAGATGCTGCTAATTTTATATGGTTTATTTCCCCCCACTTTAAATCTCCCTTTCTTTCCTGCTCACTGGAAGTTGCACTGGGTCTTCAGCCAGCCAGCCAGCCCACTGGTCATACATAATCATTTCCCTAGTGTCCTGTCCTGTTTGGGAGGACTTGTTCTCTCCTTCATCAGCATGTCTCCTCTAATGACAAGATGCAACAGGTGGATGAACCAAACAATACAAAAGTCATTCAGCTTTGTAGGTTATCTGCAGCTTGCCACTTGCCTAGCTGTTATCAACTGACAGTGTTCTGTGGGTAAAATTGCAGAAGTGAGTCTTGACGAATTTGAAGGTGAATAATAAAATAGTGGCTTTACGGATTTTTCTGGGATACATGTTAAATTAAAATGCCTCCTTAACAGTGAATATTTTACATTTTTTACATTCAGTAAGTCCTACTAGAAATAAAGCAAGCTTCTAAAATTAGACATTTTATGACTGTTTCTTATTCAAAGTTAAGGAACATATATATTCCTAACACTTAGCACCTTCAAGATGTTATGTGAGAGTCAGTGTTCCAAAAATAAAAGACCCTTGCACTAACAAACATTAAAACCTTGTTTTTCTTTTCACATGATGTTGCTGCAATAAGAAGCAGTTCATTTCTGCTGAGTTAACTTCCTCAGTCATCTACTAGGTGGCAGACCATAGAAAGGTCATGGAACTGCTTGAACAGCTGTTAGCTGAGGGGAGGGATAGCGCAGTGGTTTGAGCATTGGCCTGCTAAACCCAGGGTTGTGAGTTCAGTCCTTGAAGGGGCCACTTAGGGATCTGGGGCAAAATCAGTACTTGGTCCTGCTAGTGAAGGCAGGGGGCTGTACTCGATGATCTTTCAGGGTCCCTTCCAGTGTTATGAGATAGGTATGTCTCCATATATTATATTATATTATTATTATAGCTTTGGAAGCTGAACTGGAAAGAGATTTTGCTGATGCTGGATACTTAAATCTTTTACCTGAATTCAAAATGTCAGGGTTTACTCCCCACAATAAGCCCATGTGCTTAGCCAATAAATAGAAAAGCCCATAAAGATAACAATGTCAACTCTAACTTTTTCACTTCCAAACACCTTTTTGTAGCCTGACTTTCAGAACTGTTGAGCAACTGCAAAACCCACTGAAATCAATGGGTGCTCACCAACTTTGAAAATCAGGTAATTGATTTTTAAAGAAAAGCATACTTTATCTTTTATTGTGGAGGACTTACAAATACACATTTGAGCTATTCAGTTGTAGTGCTCATGCACTGTGAGGGTCATTTGTCGTTTCACAGTGACTTCATACTTTGTTTGCAATTGTGTTGGCCCCAGGACATTAGAGAGACAGGGCAGGTGAGGTAATATCTTTAATTGGACTAACTTCTGTTGGTGAGAGAGACACACTAATGACTTCATATTTCATTATTAGTTATTTTTGTCCATTTCAAATAGTACTGGATTTTCTTGCAAGACAATTTACAAATGTTGCTTTTAAACCACAAAGAAGGTACAGCAGCATGTATCTAAAAGGGTGATTGACCAAGTGTACACGTTCAGCTTGCACTATACAGCTTTTCGCAGTATTTCCTGAGTATCTATTTGCCTTCTGAGGTCTGTGGTAAATGTTTAACTGAATGCAAGCAGCAGTTTCTCACAGAGCATAAAGCTGACATTTTAAGACCACATCAGTGTTTTTGGATCCTTTGCGTAAATGGCATGACAATGGCTTCATATAGGCTTCTGTTTATAAATGAAATTTGAAAATGACTTTTGCCTCAAGATTATTGTGGGTAAATATTTGTTCTTTTAGACTCTATTATGTCATAGTAAATTATAGAAATTTAGCAATATTAACGCTTCATGATTAAACTCTTGATAATTAAAACTGACAGGAAAAAAGAAAGAAAGCCAAACTTTCCAGCCCGTCACTGTGGGAGAGAAGGATAAATGGTTAGATTTAGGCTCCAGTGCTGCACATATGCATGTGAGTAATTTTATGCACTTGAGTATTCCCATGGAACTCTATGGAACTACTCATTGCATAAGTGTTTCTAGGCTAAGGTCTTAGTCTGCAGTTCAAATACTAGTGGTCTCCATCATTACCAGGTATATAATATAGTTAGCAATGCTAAATCATCATCACCAATTTTTCAAATTCTTTAGTTAACAATTTTTTAATCATCAATGTTTGAAAAATTCAAGTGATAATAGTAAATATAATATTAATACAATTACAAAGTCTGACTGTCTTTTCTTGCTTCTGTGTACCATAAAAAGTTTTGAAAGGGGAAGGAAATCATAGAAATTGAAGGAGAAAGTGTAACGGTTCTCCACTCATTGAGAATTTTACTTGATCTTTTTTCTGATGTCCTGTACAGTATAAATGTTTGTTAGGATTTTCATTTTCAGCCAGTGTCCGAATATAGGAGTTTCAGATACCTGACAGTGTGCAAATGTGCTACCTGCCCCAATCCCAAATGTTTTTTTTCAAGTGCCATTTGTCTCGCATACAAAGTTTAAAAAAAAAAAAAAAAAGTGTTGAGTTTGTTCATACTATTTGTGGCTAAATTAGTGTGCCAAGTTGCAGCTTTATAACTTGCTTGTTCTGAAATCTTCATACTGTTGTTGTTTGTCCAAATGCTGCCTTCCTACTAGGACTTCTAGCAGCAGAAAGTAGGTATCCCTTTGTTTTCCTCTAAGGCTTATCATTCTGTTTTAAGTGTGTGGCTGTGCATGTTTAAAACTCAGGTTTTTTCTCCTTAGCTTGTCATGCTTCAGTTTTAATACTGCCTGCAGAAGAAAATTAGAACAGCCCATGCATATGGTAGTAACTCTGTCCATAACTTTTCAAAGCTGAGCAATCAATATTAAAATTTATTCCAGTAAAATGTGATATATTAATTTAGAGGCAGTATTAAAAATTGTTAGTATTCTTTGTTTTTAGTATTTATAATATTATAAAATCTAAACTCTAGTTTACAACCCAAATAAAAATGCCATTAAGTGTTATTAAGAAAAGGACAAAATGTCTAACTTTTGTAGCTTGATTCCCAAATTATCAGGGAATACTGGATTTTTCCCTGAATAGCAGTTATTTATTATAGTACTAGACCTATATTTTTAAATGACATTTTTTACTGACTTTGCATGATAGAATTTTTTGTTTTGTTTTATGTTGGTGTGTTATGTAGTATATGTAGATACATTTGTGTATATGTATAAAACTAATCTGCCTATATGCCATATATGTTTATATATTTAAAAAATCATATCAAAGAACGGGGAGGGTTTTTTGTGTTAGAAATTAACTGCATGCTTTGAGAGAGACTGAAACCCAAGTGCCTCCAGAACCTGCAAATAGATGAGATTGGTCAGAACAAATAAGTTTTGCAGGGATGAGGGAGTGAAGTTCTAGTTCCTCTGCATCACTGAGAGAGTGGTTCCAACCCAAACCACAGCAAATTCAGAGGGAACAAATTCCAAATCTCAAATTGCAGTTAAAAATGTTGGTGTCAGCACAGAATTAAAATTTTGGGGTCATCAATTATTTTTGCCACCTAACCAGATTTAGATAATGGTCTTATGTCCCAGTTTCCCTAAGCCCACTCTCTCATTGTGAATTGTTTTCCCCCTGAACTGACCTGCCACACAACTTCAGAGTTCCCAGACCTCTGTTAGCTTTCAAGCACCACCCGCACACAATGCAGGAAGGAAGAGAAGAAATCTCTTGGTACCCCACCACCACCACATATTTTGAGTGGAAAGGCTGGTAGAGATTCCTCCCCCAGCAGCCAAACAGCCGGGAGAGTGGCCTTCCCTCCAGCAAGCTAACAGGAGTGAGAGCAAGACTACCCTCACAGCAGCCAGAAGGGGGGAGCTCATTTGTGGTTGCAGTAGGAAGAAAGAGGCATGACTTCATACAGGGGATGCGGTAGGAAGGACTTGTTTAGAATAGTTAAATTAACATTTTATAAATAACTTTGCTGCTTGTGGCTGTGCTGCTTGTTAATGTGTGGCACAGCTGTGAAAAGTGATGGTGTAAAATGCTGCACCTTCTAACCCAACATATCGATTCCCTCTGTGTCTCATGCTATCCCTGGGTGAGTCGTCATTTAGGGTCAGATTTAAGTAAAAAAAAAAAAAAAAAAAAAAACGAACTAGCAAGACTTAGTGGAGAGGCCCTGCATGGGTCTCGCAGAGAGGAGGAGAGCCAAAGATTTTTTTAAATTAATATATTTTTATATCTTTAAGATAAATGTTTTTTTCTTTTTGTTGCTTTAATTCCTTTCTTCGTGTTTCTTTATTCATTTCTTTTATCCCTTCGCCTCTTTCTCATTTGTGTTCCTATGATCATCATATTTCTTTATCTCCTCCTTTCTATTTTTATACTCAGCTCTTCCTGTATTCCTACTGCTACCTATTTTCTTCTCCCTTTCCCTTCATTTCCTCCCTCATCTCTTTCCTTACATTGTCCATGCTCGTCTTTCTCTTTCCCTTCCTGAGTTCTCTCCATCTTCCCCAACATGTCCGTTTTCTCTTCCTCATTCACTTTTCCCTCTCTGCCTGCTGCTCCCCATGTTTCCACCTGTCATCATTATTTTTCATCCCCTTTTTTTAATTTCAACCCCATGCTGCTTCTCAACACCCCTTATTACTTGCCTCTCCACCTTTTCAACTTTTTGTCTACACTCCCCATGTAATATTCTTCACATACACTCACCCTCTGTCTACCCCTTTAGGTCTGTCCCCACGCTGAACCTTGTGTTTCCCAGTCATTTCATTCTATGACACCTTCTCAACAGCAACTACACAACTACAGTATGTGCTGTGTAATACACATTTATGATACCTCATCCCATGGCCACTATGCGCCTACACCTGCCACTTGCTCACCGTAGAGTCACTCCGTGCACTTACACACACAGCTGCTGTAGAGTGAAGATCCCTCTTAATGCCACATAGTGAGCTGATGCTCCACGCTGTCTTTCTGAGCTCCTGTGAAGTTCAGGGGCCAGGCTTACAATGAAGAAGAGGAGGAGATAGTGATGCTGAAGATCCAGATGGGGACTCAGCTGTCCCCTAGCTAGCTTTCTCTTAGTTCAAAAGGGTGTAGCAGTGTAAGTGGATTGGGGGTGGATCCTCTTAGCGCTTGCCAATCTATCCACTGCCTTTAATGAGAAGAGTATGTTGATACTGCTTTTTATTTGTTAGCCCTGCAGAGTCAGCATAGGTAACAGACAACGAGTTGGATTAAGTTCCTGCTTGTGCAAGAGTAGAATTGAGTTTTTTCCATAGATTTTAAGGCCAGAAGGGACCATTAGATAAATCGTCTGGTCCAGTCCAAAAGTCCCAAACCTTTTGGGCTCAGAACCAATTTTTAAACTTTGATGGCATGTTGTGATCCAGTAAATAGACCCAGAAGGGTGGGGGAGTCGGGGCCCTGCCCTCCAGTGGTGGGAGGGAGGCCCTGTGTGTTTTTTGCAAAGCCTGCCCTGTGCTCACGCCACAGCAGCACAGAGGTGTTATTTCAGATTTCAGTGTGGGAGGGGGAGCAACTTTTAGCAGCGGTCCAGGGTCCTCTGAGGCCCCTGGAAGCGCTTGTATTTTTAAATGGCCAAAAAGCTTATTAGGCCAGAAGTTACTTGGACAATCTTCTCCTCCAATTCTGGTGTGAACTCTAGGTTAGATTCCTATGTCTGCCTCCCTCTTTACTCCCCAGCCCAGTTCACCAGCAAGTTTCTCCCCTGCCTGAGGACTCTGGGATTAGCTTCCCTCTGGGATTTGTATTGCTTCTTTCAGGCCTTGTATTTGGTCACAGTATCATTAAATCTGAAATACCCAAGGGTTGAGACTAGCCAGAGCAACAGAAAAGTATTGGTTTTAAGAAAAGTGACTCTTTAGAGGCAGAGTTAGGGCCAGTATTTCCACTAAGACTGCACTGTTAAGTTTGAAGGACTTTTTCTTCTGCCTATGATGTACAGCCCAGCCACTCGGGCTGTATGCTGGGGTCTAGGATGTGGGTATTTGTGTATATTTAAACTACATGCTTTTCTGTAATTCTAGAGGTTTTTATATATATTATTTTGTAGCACTATATTCATATATATTGCATAACCAAATAATGAAAGTACCCATTGTAATGCAAACATGCAAGGAGACAGAGTTAAGGTTGTGGGAGCCTAAGTTACCTGTGTGTGTTTGTTTCTGTATTTAAAATACTTCTCATTCCATTAGCTTTTTGTATATAATTATGTAATATATAGGAAATAACTATGAAGAAATCACTGACCAGGTTACAATTGAAATTCCTTTTCACTGTCCAAGTAGGGTAAAGGACAAAAGATACTATGTGAATAAGCTGTAAAAGTGATGGGAGAAATAGCTGGAAGCTTTTGAAAAATCAAACTTATAGGAAGTAAAGTTTTTGTAGACTTACTATACATAGGTAGAATCAGGATAGAATTATAACAAGAGAGGCAAAAGGTACTTTTTTTTTCCCAAAGAAAAAAATATTCCAACTAGTAACGATTAGCAGTGGGTTAGTGCAAGCATTAGGTTTTGAAACCCCTTATATTCAGAAATAAGTGAATTATTTGAACAACGGAATTTGAATCAGCGTTGCACCCAGTTAGATAGTGCAAGCAATTTGTTGATGTTTCATATACAGGCAGGGTTTCCTTCTTTCCTGCCTGCGACCAGCACTTCCCCAGTTCAAAGTCTTTGTTCCTCCAAGGTATCTTCAGGTACTGAGAAAGTGAGGCCCCTTGGTGATGTCACTTCCTTCTTTTATAGTTTTTCCATAGGGCGGGAACCCCTTTGTTCTAAGCCGGGTTCCCAGCCCAGTTTGTGGAAAAATACAGGTACCAAAATGGAGTTCAGTATCATGTGGTCTAGTCACATGCCCTTGCATGCATCGCTGAGTCATAGCAGCCATTATTCATAGGCTGGCTGAAGCGTTGCCAGGTGAGGACAAGCCTTTTCCGTGGCCCAGTCTTTGCTGATGGGTCATTCCACTTGAGTAGGCCATTCATGATGTGCTGACTAGCCTGAATGCAAGTGAACCTTTGAGTGTTACCAAGGAGTAAACGCATTAGATATAGAAATACATAGTCAATATTCATAACTCCACATACAAAAATGATACATTCATACAAATAGGATAATCATATTCACAAATCATAACTTTTCCATAGACATTTCACATGACACATTTGCACAAGATGCATCATAATTATGTCATAATCATATCATAATTATACCACTATGATGAATATGGGGCAGAGTGTCACAGTTATTATAAGGATACCACCCTAGTGCACGGTTGGAAGGGTCTACTTTTTAAAATAAAATTGTTGGAAATAGAGTTCCTGACCTGGATGAATAGAAATGAATGTTCTCCTTATCACCCTCTTTATTAAAATATTTATATCCTCTTCTAGCAGCAGAAGTACAAGTATGGCATATCCTTCTGTGCCTACCCCATTCAGGCCCAAATCCAGCAAATCACTTAAGAATGTGGAATTCAATTAAACTTAAACACATGCTTAAAGTTAAGCATGTGCTTAAATGTTGCTGAACTGGATGTAAAAGGTAAAATAAATCATTGGGTTAATGAAGAAAACACTGTTCACTTTTCTATAGTAAAATGTTTATCTGCTCGCTATTTAACAGAAAAGTTGGTATTACCAGAGAAAGAGTTTGAAATTTTCAAATAAATGTTAATCTTTTTTTTTTTCTTCGAGTATGCATCAATGTAGATCCTACTTTAGGTGCACCACGTGCATCTCGTGCATGAGATCAAATTTTTTTTTAATAGCCATGTCTGTTGGGGCCACTCATGCACTCTGTGCCAACTCATGCTCCTGTACGAGGGCATAAAGGGCAGAGGGGGGCACAAGCTGGCACGTCTGACACACTAGGTCTTTGCTTTGGCTAAATTTCTTTAAACCCCTCATAAAAAACCCTCAGAAGTCTTCCGATTCTTGGACATGCACCTACTGTGAACAATATCAATGCATCTGGACTGAAGATTGATACTCAGACCCCCAGTACTGCATATCCCCCCCCCCACACACACACACACACACACGGGATTTCTCAAAATGGCAGATTCAAAACCTTTGGGTTTCAAGCCCTGCCTGTCCTGCAGTGGGCTAATTCCATTCAAAGATGGATACAGCAGCAGCTCTTTTGCTTAAGAGAATCCCACATACTGAGTAGACGTTAAGTGTGCCTTTCATTCTCCATGAGAACCTACAAATTGGAAGACACACAGTGGAATCTTCATTTCTTGGAGCAATCTATATAGGTATCTTCAGATCCTGCGGAGACGAGCTCCATAGTCCAGGTTGCTCATCCAGCACACCATCTCGCAGACAAGCAACTCTGAAGACAAGTGCAGAGAAGATGATGCCAAGGAAAGACCTGGCACAAACACGAACATCAGCACTGATACCCCAGCACCAAATCAGACCATACCCATGCCACAGACACCTCTGATATTGAAGTCTGACACCAAACGGGCTGCTCCAAATAAAGAGGCAGACACACCAGGCACATTTCAGTATCCTCCCATAAAGATAGACCACCTAAAGCCGCAGGAGACCAAACCACCAAGCCCCACATGGCATTGAGGGCTGGTGAGCCTGCATTGACTCCGGCAATGCAGCCCTTGGCATTGATACCCATAACAGAAGATAAGCCACCAGGAAAACATGACTGTCATCGGTACCGAGACAGCTGCCAGTACCAATTCAGACCCTGCTACCGAGAGCACGGTGTCAAGTATCAGGGGGTAGCCGTGTTAGTCTGTATCTACAAAAACAACAAGGAGTCTGGTGGCACCTTAAAGACTAACAGATTTATTTGGGCATAAGCTTTCGTGGGTAAAAACCTCACTTCTTCGGAGGCATAGAGAGCACGGTGTTCCTCAGCACTGCCTATGGGGAGGTCTAGCTGTTCTCTCCATCGCCAGGCTGTACGTTCTCACCCCCTTCAAGCAAAAAACCTTTCCTCTGAGGACCAAGGTTGACATCACTGAAAGGCCTGCCAGCCCTCCCAATAGGGCTCAGGCACCCTTGTGGCAGGAATGGCATTAGTCAGTATTGAGATTCCTCAAGGGCCTTCTGAATACTTGCTCACTTGTTAGAGACCTAATTCCTACGTAGAATCTCAACATCTTCCTCCTGAAGCTCTTAGAGCTTCCATTCAAGCTGCTGTTGGACTGTTTGATTATATCACCCTACCCTCAAACGTCTTTCTAGTGGCCGTCACCTCAGCATTGAATGTCAGCAAGTGCCACGCTCCTCATAGTCAAATCTCCTCACACATCCTTTAGTAGGGACAAGATGGTAATGAGACAGCACTCCAAGTTCATCCCTAAGGTGTCCTGGAGTTTCATCTGAATCAGTTTATTCAGGAGTGTGGTGAAGCACTGGAATGGGTTACCTAGGGAGGTGGTGGAATCTCCATTCTTAGAGGTTTTTAAAGTCAGGCTCGACAAAGCCCTGGCTGGGATGATTTAGTTGGGGTTGGTCCTGCTTTGAGCAGGGGGTTGGACTAAATGACCTCCTGAGGTCTCTTCCAAACCTAATCTTCTATGATTAACATTCCAGTCCGCCCCGGCATCAATTGTGGCTTCAGGAAGAAAAAAAGCTACTTTTCTTTGGACATTCCCAGAGTCTTGCTCTATTACCTGGGCAGGAACAAGTCCTTTAGACTGTCTCCTCATTGCTTTCTGGCTATATCTGACTCGTCAAAAGGTCAAGCCAGATCTCATCACAGAGAATTTCTTTGTGGGTCACAAAGTATTTCCACCTACTAACAGTTAGCTAGTGAATGTCAGGGTGCGCTCCCTGGGACACAGGCTGTGTCTTCAGCCTGCTTCAGAAATGTGTCAGTATCTGAGATGTATAAAGCTGACTTTTACAAGCATTACACTCATGATATGGTGACTAGTTCTTATGCCAAATTTGGGAGAGAAGTACTCCAGTCATCATTTGACTGAGACTGGCGCATCTTAATCCCACAATCCAGAGGGGATACTGCTTTCCAGTCACACATGGTGGGAGCTATACTGACATATTCTCAAAGAAGAAAGAATGGTTAACTTACTCTATAATAGCTGTGGTTCTTTGAGATGTAGTCAGTATGGATCCCACAACCTGACCTCCATCCCTGCTTTTTGGAGTCCTGAGCAACACAGGCTTTGAAGTGCAAGAAAACTGAGTGAGGGTTGCAGCCACCCTGCCTTTTTATGCCCTCAAATGAAAGTATGGAGCGCATGAGCAGACCCAGTGGACACTGCTATTAAAAAAAATCTGATCTTGCAAGCATGAGGCACATGTGCACCTAAAGTGGGATCCACACTGACTACAATATCTCAAAGAACCACAGTTACTTTAAGGCATGTAACCATTCTTAGTTTAGAGGTACAGAAGGCTCTTCTAACAATATCACATGAGAATTACAGCCTTTCCTCCACAGTCGCACCTAGATATTTTCATAGAAACCGAACATAGACAAACCCGTTAGTCATCTAAGCCCTAATCCAGCAAAGTACTTCAGCTTGTGTTTAAGTGTTTTTCTGCATTGGAGCAGCCAAGGGGATGGAAGTGATCTTACAGGTTCCAATTTGTATGGCAGTATGACAGTTGGAGCTAATTGAAAATTTTACAGTTGAACAGTTTTCTGTCAGAAAATGCTAGTTCTGCATTATTGGAACATTTCACCAGAACATGTAGATTATGTTGAAAGTTTTCATGGAAACCAGACAATCTAGCCTGCCTGCCTCCTTTCCTGCCAGCTTGCCCACCCATCTCCTTAGGCTCCTCAACAACCCCCTGTAGGCTGCCAGGGAGCTGAGACAGAAATTTTCAAATAATTCCCAACAGATGTTTTTTGGAAAGGTCCATATTGCTACGTGTCCTTACCAAAGCACCCCTTCATGCCCTGTCTGGTGCAGCAACCACTTGCCTTAATTTTCCACAAGGCCTTGTGCTGCTCTGCCCATGCTCCAACATCTTCTGGGTTACAGAGACTTGGCCTGAGGGCTAGGTCTCTTACAGTTCTACCCCTTCCATGGCACTCAAAGTCCAAAACAAGTATAGAGTAACATAAAGTCTTCCTGTTCCTCCGAGCCGCATGGTCTGGCCCCCCGACCCAACTCCCCAGTGGGAGCTTGCGGGCCGTAGTTTGCCCACCCCTGGTTTAGACTCTAGATCGTGCTAACTCTTGTTTTAGTTTTGTCATCTGTTTAGTGATCTTCTACTGGGAGGTGCTTATGTTGATAATCTTTCAGCTGTTTCTGTACATTTTTAAGATGAAGGGTTTTTTCTCTGCCCCTATCAGCTGTCTCAACTTGAACCTCCCACTTCCTCCACTCCTCTTCCGATGGGCCACTGATTTTCTAAACTGTTGCTCTGGATTCATGACATCTTTCCTCTCCGCCAGGTTGGGTGCTACTTTTCTCTACATCAGGGTTGGGAAACCTTGCCAGTCACTTCCAAAGCTCACAAGTCAGGGAAGATCCTTTACTACCCCAATATATAGCTAACCTCTCCAGCCCTGTACTCCCAGCTGAACCTCTGCCATGGGTGGTGGTAGACATTTGTCGCACCATGTGCCACAAGCAACATGCATGGGCAGATGCCAGTCCATCCTCTTTACCAAAGCTCCATTTTCCACAAACAAGAGTGTGCCTGCAACCTGAGTTCATGAGATATTCCACAGACATGCCTGCAGCCAAACTGGTACCACATACCGCTGAGTCCCATTGCCATTCAGAGAGGACCTAAGGGCACAAATATGCCTGTAAAAACATCCCAGGTAATCACATTCTTGTCTGATATTCCTATGCTTGAGCATCTGAAGCACACCACTGGACTTCCTTGCAGGGCCGCCCAGAGGATTCAGGGGGCCTGGAGCAAAGCAATTTTGGGGGCCCCTTCCATAAAAAAAAGTTGCAATACCATAAAATACTATATTCTCGTGGGGGCCCCTGTGGGGTCTGGGGCAAATTGCCCCACTTCCCCCCTCCCCCGCCCCCGGCGGCCCTGCTTCCTTGACCACACCCAGACGTGCTTCTGCTACATTGTAGGAGTGACTGGAGCCTTGGTAGCTCCTGTGCATCCACCCGTTTTGGGCTACTCAGGGACCCTCTCCCATTGAGGTCTATCCTGCAATTCCCCAGATTGGGATCTCTCCTCTTCTGGTCTCCCCTAGGGGCCACTCCTAGTCTGCCATACCGTTCAGGCCACTTGGTTCCTTTGGCCTCAAAAGAGATTTCTTCCTACTTGGGGGCCACACCTGCTGAGGCAAGCTAGAATTGCCTTACCCAGTTTTGGGCTCCCATGGATAGAACCTTCAAGAACTGTCCTAGGACCACTTGGTCCACAATTTTCCCTGTGGAACAGGTCTCTGGGATTTCGCTGCATGATGATTATGCCCATAACCTCTGAGCCAGTACCCTTGGTCGTGCTCTCTGCAGGAATGGTTCAACCCAGAAACAAGCTGGTACGCTTCCATTGTCAGTCCCCATCTATCCAAGAGAACAGCCTTTATCACAGGATAGGAGCCTGCCTGTTTGTCAGTCACTATGCAGTAGGCTGCTTGCATCTCACACATCCAGAATGGTGCTTCCAGGTAGACTCTTCCCAGCCCACTGCACTGGCCACTTGTTCAAAGGTACAGAGAAAGATCCTCCTGGTCAGGCTCTGGCCCCACCGTTGTTGACAGGCGAGGGACCAGTTTGCCCAAGCTACTCTCTCCAGTACCAGCCAAAGCCCCCGGAGCAACTTGGCCAAGCTGCTTCTGCAACCACTCTTGTTGCTGGAAGTGGGCCTCCTGCGACGGCTGTTGAGTGGCAAATTGTACCTCTTGCTGTTTCTGCAGGCTCTCTATCAATTGCAGGAGCAGCATCTGCGTCTTTTTGTGCTGTTCCTGCTGCCACTGTAGCATGGCTGTCTACTGCTGCTGCAGTTACCAGTGGTACCACCTCCAGCATCTTTCCCAATTACCCAGGTTGGGAGGAGTGTCAGTCAGTACTCGCAAGCTTCAATTTCCCCTCAATTTCAAGGGCTGATCAACTACTTTGCATTCTCCACCATGTGTTATTGCGTGTCTTTACCAGAGCGCTCCCTTCTGGCATTGTGTGGTACAGCAAGCACTTGCTTCAGTTTCCCAGCTGGTCCTGCTCTCCCTACCCTCTACCTTCTGGGTTACAAAGACTCAGCCTTCAGGCTAGGTCTCTAACAGTTCTACCCTTTCCAGGGCATTCAAAGTCCAAAACAAGTATAAAGCAACATAAACTAAATTCCTTTGGTAGCTCTACTAGGCATAAGTCTTCCCCAGTCCCTGGGCCTACCTAGGCTTTTTTTCCACAGCGCTTTCCATCTGCTCTCTCTGCTTGCCCCTTCCAAATGAGCAGGGCTTTTCTTTTTAAGCCCCTCCCTGGAGGTCTACTTCCTGCTATAGGTGTTTTAATTGGGGCTAATTGGCCTTCTGTAGCCCATTAACCCCATCCTGCCTTGTATGCCCCATTACAGACCCTTCCATGGAAAATTTCACATGTCCAACTTTTGTTCTAATTCTGAATGACAAGAATTTCAGACATGAGAAATTTTCCACATGACAGAAATTCCTGTTCCTACAGCGCTCTAATGACAATGTAGATCAAGGTTGTTGATGGAGGATAGCTGTAGCACACAGGTTACATCTACACTAGGAAAACTGGGGCCTGTACTTCTGCACTAGTGTAACTCCACTGGATGTAGTAATTATGGAAAATGTATTGTAAATAGGAATCAGGTTCTAGTGATATTTATCTGTTTTATTTCTTTCTTTAAATTTAAGTAATATTAAAAGATCTATAAAAGTAATAATCAGGGGACCTAAATCTATCTTACAATAGCATAATAAGCCAGCAGTGTTAAAAAAACAAACATTCAAACACAAACTAAAATTAACTCAACTCAGCCTCCCAGTGAATCACTTACAGAAAGTTCCTTTATCTCCAGGAGCATAATCTTAACCTTCTCCAAAAAGCCAGAAATAAATGGTTAGATAAAATGGTGGTAAAAATACCTGAACCCTGTCTGCACTACCCCTGTTTCTACTACCAGTGGAGCTGCACTGGTGGAGTGGTAAGAGTCCTTATTTTCCTAGTGTAGATAGGCGTTGGGTCCTGCTCCACCACCTTGATAACAATTGTTTTGTTTTAAAATGTTTAAGGGTGCTTTCCATATGGTAAAACGAAAGACTGACTCTTTCTAGGGATGGGTGAACTAATTCAGATAAAATAAAAATCCACCCGAACCTTCCTGTCACCACCTCTTGGGGTGGTCTCTCGATGGGCCTCAGTTTCTCCTGACTGGCCCTCCTTAGTTTGCTCTGTCAAGTCAGTTCCTGGACCCTCATCTCTAATTAATCCTGTCAGCCCTTCACTTTTTGGGCTTGTAGTCACCCTTCGGTCTCCTGGAGGCAGCCTCGTATAAGGCTGTCACGACCTTGCTATCCCAGGCCCTTCTGTCTCCCTTTCCTTGTCTGTACTCTCCCGTTTATAGCAGGCCTTGTTTCTTCTATTGGCTGCAGCTCTGTGATTGGCAGCTCTAGCAGCTGCGTAGGGGTGTGATCAAGCTGCTTGCTTGTAAACAGGAGACTGTCTGTGCTCAGTATGGGATTTGTAGACCCCGTTACAGTTCCTCAATAACACTCTCAAATCTCAACCATTTTTTAGGGTCTGATAAAGCCGAGTTAACATTGTGTGCTTCTAATTTTTGTTCATCTCTCCATTTTCTAGTTTGGGGGAAAAGTGGAAATATTATGAGAAGGGCTACTTTCACAGTATTTCTGGTTCTTGTGAAACCAGGTATTCTAATGAGAGATCTTGAATCTCATAAGACTTCAGACCCAATTTCCAAACTATAAAGAGATTTAGACTGTTTATAGATGCATCTTTTTGTGGTAAACCCATCATTTTCTCTGATGTAGAAGATGCAGAAATAGTTTTCTGATGCCTGCGACCATGCTGCTCTATTGCCTCAACTCTTTTGCAGGCAAGTGTGGGGGGAGCACATATTCAGTAGCATGGCAAGATGGACACTTAGATACCATGGCAGAAGGCATAGTTTAAAAGCCTAAGTAGAATAAAACACACATGCATTGATTTGGGGTGTCAGAGGAGCCGTCTGCACATCTTTAATCACTCACTTTCCAGATTTATGGTGGGGGAGAAATCCTTGGGGGTTGTGGATTTCCCCTCCACCACCACCCACCTCCCCCCCCCCCCCCCCCAAAAAAAAAAAAAAAAAAAAAAAACAGTTGTTCAGACGGATGGATGGATGGGAGGTGCAAGTATTGTTGGACAGGGTAAGGAGGTCTGGAACTTTCAGACATCCAAGGGATTGTTGATAAGCCATTACTACAAAGTAATATCTTCCATTTATTTCAAAAAGTGAACAATGTAATCCTCTCACTATTCTCTTGCATGGAAAACTGTAAGGAAAAATCTTATGTTAAGAATTGCACTTACTGTGATATGAGGTTCCTTATACCTTTACTTTTGCCACTTTTTGTCCATTGAGCCAAGAAATTCTTATAGTAGTCTTTTGCATGTTCTAATATGAATGATCCCAGTTTTTCAAGGATATTTTTAGGAGAAAAAAGCTGGACTAATTGATTTTTAACATTACTGAAGAAGAGAAATTTTTAAGACAACCCTTTTTTAATTGAATATACGTTTTAAAAATTCAGACTTTTTTATGTTCACTACTGTATGTTGGCAAATAAGACTATAAAAGCAAGCAGCATAAATGAACATTTTGAGGAGAAATGAGGGAAATATAGAATGACAATGCAAGTGATTGGGATTTAGAAATTTACCAATGATTATTCAGCTGTTCCTCATTTCCCGGTTCACAGTTTATGTTCATACACTTTTTTTCTAGATAAACAGCTGGATAAAGTGTCAAATCTTCAGCTAATTATATTTTCAGCGAACTATAGAAAAATTCAAGATGAATTGTAGGTTGTAAGATGAAGCAAATGCAGGTTGAGCATTCTGGTAATTCACCTAAACATCCATCCCTATTGTTATCTGATTTTTAAAAATACAAAGACATTCTTGAAGCTCTCTTAAACTGTTGCTTGTGAATAAATGAAGATGTATACTGTACTATTAAATAACATTAAGTTCATTCAGTGTGTTCGTCAATAAAAGTTCTAGCCTTTTTAAAATCCTGTTTTAGATAGTCACAGTGAATGAAGTGAAAGATTCCAGTTCCAAAGGTCAGTTTACCATGAATCTTTGCTCTATTGGTTTATTTTCTGCTTGTTTGCCTGCAGGAGCAGTCTCACAGGTGCTGGACAGCCTGGAGGAAATTCATGCGCTTACAGACTGCAGTGAAAAAGATTTAGATTTTCTACACAGTGTTTTTCAGGATCAGCATCTTCACACACTACTAGATGTAAGTATTTTTACAGTAGAAATTTGAATATATTTTCTTCTTTAATAGCTAAATATTTCTCTTCATTTTTGATGGAATTTTAAATTCACTGTGTAGTATTTGCTTCTTTTTTGTGTATCCTGCTTACTTTTGACTTTGTTACAAACAAGAAAATATATGAATTTAATAAGTGGTAAATGTAAGAAATTACTCAAGGAAAACTTGATATTAAAATACAACTATATTATAGTTTATCATACTGCATAGTGTGAGTTTTAAAAATGCGATTTTTGCACGTGTGATTAATGACTTGGTTTGTGAGTTTACACATTGAATAAATGGGTATAGTGTTAAAAATATTCTGATTCACAGAACGTGGCTCTTTTGTTGATATCTGACTTCTATTTTGTATTCAAAATTTGAATTATGCAGATTTATACTCCTTTTTAAAGTGATGTATTCTGAGACCTTTTTACCAAAGTCTCAGTATTTGCTTAGGACAATGATTCCCTAACAGATGAGGAAGTGGAGCAAAGCCTTTTCATTCATAAGAAGATTAAACTTACTTGCACAAGCCAGGTGGTAGTCTCAATACTTTAAATGAAACTTCTGCAGGTCATTGGATGTCAAGTCTCATGTTCTTCTGTACCAGATATGGACTTGCTTATACATGCCAGGTGTGTTCATCATAAGATCCTTTAATGCTCTGTCTGGTATGGCTGAGGTTCGTTTAACTAAGGTATTTTATACACAGACCATGTAGTGGCTGAACAGGGTAATACAGTTTAGCATTCCATTACACCTCCTCCTTTAAGCTCTACATTCCTACCATTTACAATATTTACGCTATCACGCTGTCTTTGAGGTTCAGTATGAATCAATCTCTCAAATGTCTCTGAATCATACTGGTTTTCTAATTACACAACCCTAACATGTAACACCTTGAGTCACCTGGCTGTCCATTAGTTGCAACAACTGGCTGTGGTCAGTTTGGAATCTGAGTCGTCATCTTGTTCTGCATCCACCATCTGTAGATTTTTTTCTACTGATTGTTCTTTCTGAGGAACAAATTGTAAATATCAGCAGTTTCTGTTGAACTCTCCACTGTTGGTCTCGATCACATATGATCTGGGCAGTGGTCTTTTTCTTTACCATAGCTGAAGTTGTCCCTCCTTTTTCTCCATCCAGTTTGACATGAACATGGTCACCAGTTTCGAGAGCTGGCAGTTCTCTGATTGAGTGTTATCTGTTGTAAAAGTGTTTATAGGCTCTTTTTGCCTTTTTATCTGATTTGGCTACTCTCTTCACATTGGGCCACTTTGTAGATAGATTCTGTTTCAAAGTTGAAACAGTAGTTCTCAGTTGTCTTCCCATCAGGGGCTATGCTGAACTATATCAAGTAGCTGCTATTGGGTGTTGATTTTTAGGTGAGAAGAGCAAGGAATGGATCTTCCTGCTGTAGGATTTTCTTGGCTGCCTGTACAGCTCTCTCAGCCTCTCCATTCACTGGCGGGTAACATTCAGAATGAGTTAAATTTTGCTGCAGTGAATTGTAGTTCATTGTCCATCATTAGTTGTTCTGGAATACCAAAGTGGGCAACATATTATGTCTTTAAAATATGTTGTTTCTATATACTTGGAAAAATAGTCCACAATGACCAGGTAGTGATGTCCTCTGAATTCACATACATTTCCAACTAATCTATTCCAGTTCGGGCCCGGGCGCCAGAGCCGCAGCCGCCGAGCTTGGCCATCAGCCGCTTCCTCCCCCTTGGCAGTGGGAGCTGCAGCAGCGGCTGCTCCCGAGTCCCGCTGCCCAGGGGGGGAGAACAGCCGCTGCCTAGCCCCACAGGCCGCCCCCCTACTCTCCCTACCGCCCGACTGCGTCCTGCCTGCACTCGGGGCCAGGCCGGACTCTCACTCACCCTGGCCACGCGCTCCCCCTGCGTCTCCGGGGCCTCCCTCCAGAGCTTGGGGAGAAAGGAGGAATGGTGAGCCTGGGGAAGAGGTGGGGATTCGGAGAGGGAGCCAATGGGGGAAGGAGGGGACGGAGTCGGGGAAGGGGGGGGCGCGAGCACTTCCGGGCTCCGGAGTATTTGCTTATTTGTCCAGTGTCCCGACCTAACATTGGTCGGGACACGGGACAAACAAGGAAATATCAGGACATCTGGTCACCCTAATCGAATCCTCCATCAAGTTCTTTCTCCTTTCTCACTAGGCCCATCATGGCTGCCACACTGTGGCTGAAAAGATTGTTGGTCTTTGATCCTTTGAACACTTGCACTCTGAATGCACAGTTTTAGTCTTTGTAAGCTGTTTCTGTGGTGAACTGGTCTGTGCAGTTCAGAATACCTCCAGAGCTAGTCAGACCTGTGTCAGGTGACTTTAACTCTGGGAGGGGTTGAAGGTGATTGAAAGTCCCTTCTGGCATGACTGAAATGTCAGCTCCTGAGTCAATTTTAAAGTCAGTAGTCTTGCCATGAATTCAGTTTCACTCTCCAGGCAGGCTCTATGTCATTGCAAGTGATAGATCAGAGAAACAATGGCTCTGGATTGTTTGTAATAGTAGTCAACTCCCTGACTGCTTTTGTGTGGCGAACAGCAGCGAAACATCCATATTTCAAGCATTTATTACACCATGCACCTCTGCCTGGATGTGCATCATCTCTATGGATATGACTTTTTCCACAACTTGTGCATGTAGGCTGGAGTTTGTCCCCCTTAACCTGGGAGTTCTCACTCCTTGCCTTAGGGGTGTTATGATAATAACTTTTAACACTCAAGTGTCTGTTTATAGCTTCTAAGCTAGCTTCAGGTTTTTCAAGTTGCTCCTGTCTTTTGTTCTGTGGTTTGACTAATTCTGACAGCTTTGCTACCTGTAAAGCTATGGCGGCTAGGGTAACATTTCTCTTCATTTGTAGTTGCTGTGAAAGGCTTTTTATCTGTTAACCCAATAACCATCCTATCTCTGATATTTTCATGTTTTGCATTCCCAAAATCAGTTTTCAGCCATTGTATGCAAAGCTCTTATAAAACATTCAACATTTCCCCCTGGTTCTTGATTTTTCTGGTGAAAACATGCTTTTTCATAAACCACTTTTCTCTGAGGTATAAAGGATACATTAAAAGATATCTGTATGTCATCAGTTTCCTTGTGGAGCTTTGTAGCAGAGCGAAATCTTGCAAAATATTTTTTCCAGTCTGCCCATTCTGAAGATTTGCCAAAGCTGAAGTTCTCGGTGCATTGAAGAAAGGTACGTTGGTGAGATCCTGCAATCTTTCTTCCTTTTGTCTGCAACCTTTGTTGCTGTTTTTCTTGTGTTTCTGTTCTTAGTTTACTCCTGACACCAGGTGATGTTCTTCTGTACCAGATATGGGCTGGCTACAGTGCTTGTTTTTACATACCAGATGTGTCCATCATAAGATCCTTTAATGCTCTGCCAGGAATGGCTGAGGTTCGTTTAAATAGGGTATTTTACACAGTACCACTAGTGGCTGAGTAGTGTAATACAGTTTAATATTTCACTGGAATGGAATACACAAGGAGCTGGCTGCATTTGTCACTGTACTATCTGAATGCCTTCCAGTAGTGCATTAAATGATGTGACTAACCTCTGTCACGTTGTTTTGTGCTCTCATTCTCTCCCCATCGGAGAATTGTGTTTTACAGTGGTGTGTTTTGTTTTGGTGGGAGGTATGTTTCTTCCATCTTCCTATGGGCACATCAGTAGCCAGAAAAATATATACCAAAACTTATGTCCTGGGAGGTAGAGTAAAATTAGATTATTAAAATGCTGACCCTTTAAATTCTTGGAGAAAAAAGTCCAAATATCCAGGTCCTCTCTGATCTTGGCCCTTATGCTGATGTGATAGTGAGGTGGGTGACTGTCTATTACTGAATATAGCTGTTGGCAGAACATGCAACTAGATGCAACTATTTTACCTGAGAATGCCTACATGTCCAGTAACACATATGGTGACCTAAGTATGAACTTCCAGGCCACATGTACCCCCATCACAGGTTTTCTTGGTTTACATACCTTTTTGCAGAATGGGGAAGCCAAACTTTGTAACAGATAAATAAAAGTGGTACTGAGATCTTTTTATTTTTAACCAGGGAACACCTCACTGCTGGATCAGGTACTAGAGTGCTACAAGGAGCATTAGGCAGTTCCCTCATAATCTGGACCATCCTTGAATCATTCTTGTGGCTGTTTTCTGAAACCTTTTCAGTTTTTTGACATCCTTTTTAAAGTCCAAAACTGGACAAGCATTCTAGTAATGGTGTAACCAATGCGATATAAGATTTATATGCAGCAAAGGACTAGCATGTGCAGGGCCGGCTCCAGCATTTCTGCCGCCCCAAGCAAAAAAAAAAAAAGCTGTGATCGCGATCGGCAGCGGCAATTAGGGGAAAAAAAAAAAAAAAAAAAAGCCGCGATCGGCGGCGGCAGTTCAGCGGCAGGTCCTTCGCTCCTAGAGGGAGTGAGGGACCTGCCGCCCCCGAATTGCTGCAGGTGCCGCCCCTCTCCCTTGGCCGCCCCAAGCACCTGCTTGTTATGCTGGTGCCTGGAGCCGGCCCTGAGCATGTGTTCTTGTCTCTCAGAAGTTTTTTTTTTTCAAAAGCCTGGGTAGTTCTGTGAGTGAGACTGAGACAGAAAAGGTTCAATTTAAAGGTACATTAAGATAGTGTTTTAATAGAACACCATTGTACTAGGATGCAGTTTAATATTTTACTAGAATATGTTGAATAAGGGAGAAAAAGACCCCGCCCATTACTAAATCTTTGGAGAGACATGACACAAGTCATACAAAACAAAAAATTTAATAAAAGTTTAAAATCTTGAAACAACACAGAACAAAATCTTTTTAAAAAAATTAAGTAAGATTTTTATTTCAGTAAGGCAGGTTAGGCAGTTTGTAGACATGCATTGATATGATGCCATTTTGCCTCTGGGAAGGTCATGTTCTATGTTTCAGTGACAGTCTGTGAGGAAGAGTTTGTTCTCCTTGGAATGTTTTGGGTCAGTGAGACTACCAGAACACAAACTCTGACCCATTATCTTCTGCTGAGTAAGAATTTTAGGATCTGTTGTAGAGTTTTTACTGTCAAATCAAAATGTCAGTTGCATGAAAAACTTTGCTTCCCACTTCTTGGCCTTTTTCCATATGTTAAATTTGTTCACATGTTCCTCCTCTTTCTCAAGAGTAGTTCTTATTTTTAGACTAAGCATGTGATTTATCTATTGGAATCTCTTCCCTGACTTCTAAACTAAATCTTCTCTAAAGGCAAAAGAGAGGAAGGATCTCTGTACAAAGGAATGAAAATTATCCCTTTCCTTTTAGTTTCTCAGCTAATAAAGATCACACATCAAGCGGGGATTCTTTCTTTATAAAGTTACTCATGGGCAGGACAGCAGAAAAGTGTGTTTTCTGCTATTCCACTGTTTGAGTTCATTTATATATGTCTATTTTAAAAGCTATATTAAGAAAAAGCTTTTCTTGCAGTTCTTAAGAAACTCATCTGTTTAGGCTTATTCGAGTGGCGAAGGAGTTCAAAAACAAAAATGCCTTTTTATTCCTTTTTATTTACAGGATAATCTGTGCAACATAAAATATATATCTATGAACTGAGATGTCTGAACTGTAACTGTAGCCTTTTGATTATGGTCATATTTTTCCTAGAACCTAAACTGTATACTGTACCTACTCTTTGTTGGATCACCTACTCTTTAAAGATCACCAACAAGTCTAGTTACAGTAGCTTATTTGTGTGTGTTTTTAATATTACTTTTTCTCCAATAGTTTTCTAAGTTCAGAACATAAGCTATAGACTAGTATGTTATGATATAAACAGAAGCACTAATGTGGAGAGTGGAAATTCAACTTTTTTTTTCATTGCTAAGTAAATATCTGTCAAACTCTGACATGTATATATCATTTGTGAGCTAAAATATCAAATACAAATTCAAACAAACAGCATGTGCAACATTTGCTATGCCACAGCAACATAGATCTATTCCAGTTAAGTTTTTGTGTCTAAACTTTTGTGTACAGTTCAGAGGGAAAAAATTCTTAAATTGGTGTTTTTGGTAGTGACCAATTTAGATACATGCAACAAAGTGTATAATTCAGCTCTTATTTCCTGCAGATAGTAAATTACAAGTGTAAAACAGGAAAGCTACCGGATGTATTTTTTAATGTGGTTTTTGTCCCTGCTAGGGAACAGTTCTCTTTATGTAAAGATCAGGATCCTGCACTCATTTTGGGCCCAGTTCTGCAAAGCACTAGGGCATCTCCTGGAAGGGTCTTTCAAAATAGTTCCTGTTGTATGGTTGTCAGTAATCATACAGAATCAAAACTAATTTCTTCAGAAATAGTTTGATAATTCCAAAAAAAACCAATGATTCATTACTAAAGTATTAGATGTGTTTACAATAGAGAGAGAGAAACAACCATTTTGGGAAACGTACAAAAATACAGTCAAATTTAATACTTGATTAATTTTTTTAAAGAATAAGAGTGGTTTTAGATTGGACAGTGTCACTTGTTATTACACAGGGAAACATGTCCCTCCCTCTCTTTTGGAAATGTGATGTTCCAAATTCTAATGAATCATGCAGCACATTCCTGCATCCAATTCAAGCAGATATTCCTATTGTTATGCCTATATAAAGCTTTATGGACTGATTCTGATGTCCAGTTTAGGTCATAATGAATGTAGCATTATTAATAAAAAAGTAACACAGATAAGTAAAGAATACAAGTTATTTAATGAAAAAGCATGGCACAATTTAATGTAGTGGAACAGGTTTTTATTTCTACCGGCAGATTTTAGATACCTTATCAAATACGTTGATTAAAGTATTTTATTGACTTTCATGAGGTAGATACCACAAAGCATTGCGCATTATGTATGTCAGCAGTATTGGCACAGCATGAATGTAGTTACTGATTTTGGAGACATCCGTGAATGGCTATTTTTTACATCAGTGTGACACAGATTTTACCCTAATGATTAGTTGTTTTAAAGAATACTTTGGCATGATGGCTTTGCCTAGGGGTAGGATCTTAGCAGAACATGTTCCATCTCTATGGCTAGCTGAAAGGAAGGCAGGTTTGCTAGAAGGTAAAACCAGAAGCTGCCATTATACAGCTGCCTGAATTGAAGGCTACCAGTAAAATCTGTCTCTTGTTGAGTCAAGCAGTTTGGTCACCTCTCAGGGACAGCTTTTGTGGGTGATTCTGAATACAGATGTCATTCGATTTACAAGTGAAATTTTCACTCAGCAGGAGAACAATATCAGCTTTTGTGTGTCTGGGGCCAGTCTGTGCTGCTAGCTTTGTCTGTGTGTGTGTGTGTGTCTTTCTGTCTGTCCTAAGCCAGATAGTTCTAGGCAAGTTTATTAATTACTTACCTAAGAAGTTTGTGTTATATCTGCAAACTTTAAGGTAAGTGGTGTTATGTTTCTGTACTTATATCTGTGATAGAAAAAACTGCTATAAACTTCAGTGGAACTTTATTAACCTGTTTGTGAGAGATTGAATAGCCTTGATGTATATATTGTAGTGTTACTGAGTATCTGTGTGTACTTGACTTTGGTCTGTAAGTTGTAGCCATTTTATTGCTTTCAGAGTTTTTTCATTGATATGTATAAATAATACATATATATATAAAGTACATTGATTTTAAGGGTTCTTGCTCCTGTATCTCTTCTTCTATGTAGTTAATGTTAATATTTCAAAGGAAAACTAACACCGCACATTTACGGAGTTCCTCTGATAAATGTATACTTTTGAAGACTATGTTTGGTCTTTTACTGTTAGGTTTTTTTGTTTGTTTATTTTTCCCTAATCACAGCCTGATGTTAGCACTAATAAATTTGAAAGTCTCTTCCAAAAACAGTAGTCATTTAGCTTTCATCATTCATACTTTATAATTTATTTATGCATTTAAAAATGCTTTTAACCCTGCTTACGTTTATCACCAAGATTATTATGTTTTCTGAACAGAGCATACTATATTACCAAATTGTGCATTTTGGTGAAAAATAAAGTGGCAGCAATCAGTTCTGTTCCCAGAGAGGAGTTTTTAGTGTTCATCCCTGAGTTTAAAAGAAACAGAGAGAGAAACTATCCCTCAATACCATTTTACTAATGGATTTCCTAAACAATACAGAAAATAGAAACTGGTATATTCTGATTAACCTTGAATGGCAATGTTTAAATCTGTTCTCATTAACTTGACCTTATTTTCGTGTGCTCTGTATTGGAACCGCACTCTTGTTCTCCATGTAATCACTTAGTGTGGTTCAAAGTCATTAGTTCAGCGATTGTTTTCACTACTTTGAATGTTGTTTATGTGTTAGATGTCATAAACAGGGCATGTTTTAAGTGGGTCATTAATACACTTTTTTTGTGTAATTTGAGGCACAAGAGCACTTGTATTAATGGTACTTGCTAAACCCCATCTGGAATGCGCGCGCGCACACACACACACACACACACACACACATTTTTCTTTAAGCTTATGCTCCCAATACTTCTGTGAGGCTTGGTCTACACTAAACCCCCAAATCGAACTAAGGTACGCAACTTCAGCTACGTGAATAACGTAGCTGAAGTTCGAAGTACCTTAGTTCGAACTTACCTCGGTCCACACGCGGCAGGCAGGCTCCCCCGTCGACTCCGCGGTACTCCTCTCGTCTAGCTGGAGTACCGCAGTCGACGGCGAGCACTTCCTGGTTCGACTTATCACGTCCAGACAAGACGCGATAAGTCGAACCCAGAACTTCGATTCCCAGCCGCCGAACTAGCGGCTGGGTGTAGACATACCCTTAGTCTTAAAGGTGCCACAGGACCCTCTGTTATTTTTCTTTAAGTTCTCCTTTCATTAAGTTGTAAGTTCACAGTAGAAAGGAAATAGAAAATATTTGTGTTTAAAATTAAAAACAAAAACAAAATGTGATCTACTGGCAGGACAGCACAGTTATTTGGGGAACTTAGTCTGTGTTTTTCATTCCCAGCCTCACATTGTGGGGGTTACTCCTTCAGCTACTTCAGAAGAGGTGTTGACAGGCAGTAGAGTGAGTTGCTTGAAGGCTTCCTCAGATTCAATGACTGGATGCAATGCAAGTTTTATCTGGAGGTTAGGAGCATAAAGTTTAAATGGGGTCTGAGGCAGCGGTGCAAATTACCCCCTACAGAGGAAAAGAAATAGTAAAGACCATATTTACAGACTTTTTCCCCAACTGAATATAATAATTATTTATAAGGTCTTCATTTTCAACTTCTTTGAGCTTCTACTCTCCCATCTTTTTTGATGGTTAAAAATCCAGGCTTTTTTATTAAAAAATAATTTGTGTATAGATCACCTCTCAAGGATTACTCCTGGGGGAATTCTGCACCAAAAAATCCCAAATTCTGCGCCAAAAAAATGCAAAATTATGAATATTTTATTTGTCAAAATAATGCAATATAATCACACCAGTGTCACTTATTTTGGTAATTTATTTAAACTACCATACAGAAAAAAATCACAATAACTGTTCAGCATGTCCTAAACACATGAAAGTTAAGTTATAAACACTTGGTAACCAATACCCTACATTCCATTTATAATCCTGGATTTTCATTTAATTTACATTACTTTTATTTTGGTGTTTGGTGTTCTGTAAAGTAGAATGTCACTTTAAATTGCTCAGACTTTCACACATGAAAGTCCTACAGTTTTGGCTAATGATTGTCCTGCATTTTTTTAAATGGATAAGTAAAAAAGTTCCTGAGCTGTAATCTAACCCCATTGTGCCTCTCTGGCACAGGAAAAAAAGCAATAAAACATATAGACCAGTGGTGGGCAACCTGCAGCCCGTCAGGGTAATCCGCTGGCAGGCTGCTAGACAGTTTGTTTACATTGACTGTCCGCAGGCACGGCCGCCCGCAGCTCCCAATGGCTGCGGTTCGCCATTCCCAGCCAATGGGAGCTGCAGGGAGCTCTGTATGACTGTTATTTTATTTATAATGATTCTCAGCCCTATTATTTCTTTCTAATCTATTGGGTTTCTAAAGCATTTATCAACATAAAATCTAGGCCGTGACCTAATAAAATCTAACTTTATAAAATATATATTTAAAACAAAACTAGCATTATTTTATTTAACCTCTCCCTCTTGGCCTGATGTCATCTCTCCCTGTGTCCATTATATGTTGTTGTTATGTCATTAGAGTGACAAGATGGGTGGGATAATATCTTTAATTGGACCAACTTCTGTTGGTGAGAGGCACACGTTTTCAAGCTTACACAGAGCTCGAAAGCTTCCCTCTATCTCCAACAGAAGTTGGTCCAATAAAAGATACTACGGTACCTCATCCATCTTGTCTCTCTAATATCCTGAGACCAACACAGCTACAACACCACTGCCTATATCCTTGTCATATCTAACTTAAGGCAAACCTGCAAACCCTATGTAGTATAATGAGTAGTCCCTTTGATTTTCATAAGTGTTTGCAGGATTGGGCCCTTAGATCCCAAATTTACAGAAACCCATACTGTTGGCTCACCTGTACTCAGAGTTCCTTTGAGTTTAACTGGGCTCTGTGCAGGCACAGAGGTTCATCCAAATGTTTCCTTTGCACATTTAGGGACAGACATTGCAAGCTCCTCAGTGCAGGGACCGTGACTTTTTTCCCCTCTAAAGCTATACTGCAAACCCAAATTGTTCAAAAATCATGTCAGGCCCCAAAAAATCATAGGATTGGCTGAACAAAGGTTCAGACAGAGAGCGAGACTATGGTTTGGACCAGGAATTTATTCTGACTGAATTGATTTCCCCAGTTACACTTTGTCTTTATACAGGTGTCCTAGTGCAACTACAGCTATCTCACTGTTGTTCAGAATCATCTGTTATGTTGAGTACTGGGAGAGCTGCATTGTTTAGTGGGCCACTGGTGTCTGAATTAATGAAGAGGTTATTGGGGGGAGAAGAAATGCAGAAAGACCACAGAGAAGCAAATAGGCTTGAAACAAAGATACTGATATATATACAAAAGAGACAATGGGAGGAGGAATTGGAAAGTGAATTAGACATTTGTGAGGAAAAAGGCTACCTGGAGAAGAGCATGGGAGGAGCCCCAGGAAGGGGGGAAATGTAGTAAAGAAGAAATAAAAAGTGTGTCTGTGATTATTTTGATTGCTTTAAATTATAGCTGAAAAAGCTTGCAGATCTATTCACAGTAATGTTCACTTGATAGTTCATTTCAACCGTCTTTGGCCAAATACCCAAAATATACATTTTAATGCTGCTGTCTCAGATTACTTAATACTTAACTGGAAAAATTATCAAATTTATAAAATCTTTAACTACTTGCCATTGCTGCAAAGCCACTAGTCCATTTTGTTCATTAATCCCCAATATTCACCAGTTGAATATCAAAATAGATTTAAACTAAATGAGGGTGCCTTGATGTTCAAATCTGTGGTGCAGCCCAATAGTGAAAATAAATGTTATTTTCATACAGTGTGAAAGAAAATGTGCATATTTTGTTTCTTTCAATACATTTAAGAGATTACTACCCTACGCTGTATCACAGGTGCAGCAGTGTTATGTAGCATACATCATGTTAAGAAGTTTCTTCCAAACAGTGTTTCTGCAAGTGAAATAGCTAACTCTAAATATACTGCTTCTGAGATTGGAGATTCATATTTACTGGGGAAAGAAAGCAATTAAAATAATGAATTTTATAAGCTGGCTTGCTACCTCTTCCTCTCTACCAATGACTTTTGTCCTACTTTTGGGAAGTTGAAGTCCAAATCTGGCAGCATCGCCTAGTGGCAGTGATTTTGTCTGTAACATGTAGTGGTGAGAGTTAGTGGCTGGGTGTAGGGGAACCTGGGCCCTCTCTGCTCCACTGTTTTCCAACCCAGGAGCCTGTGAATAATAGTTCAAATATGTGGCCTAGGGGCCAGTGCCCTTACGCCTGTTCCATGGCCAATTCTTACCCCAGCTTCGGTTCCTCCAGCCGCACCACTGGTCTCCTTCTGGATTCCCCCAGGAGTCCTTTCTGATCATGCTCCAGAGCGTCTTCGTCTATTACTAGGGCCCTACAAAATTCACAGCCATGGCAAACGCGTCACAGACCCTGAAATCCTGTGAAATATGGTCTTTTGTGTGCTTTTACCCTATACTATACAGAGTTCATCGGGGAGACCAGTGTTTCTGAAATTGGGGGTCCTGACCCAAAAGAGAGTTACAGGGGTGTCGCAAGGTTATTTTAGTGAGGTTGTGGCATTGCCACCCTCACATCTGCGCTGCCTTCAGAGCTGGGCAGCTAGAGAGCGGTGGCTGCTGGCTGGGATCCCAGCTCTGAAGGCAGCGCCCCACAAGCAGCAGCGCAGAAGTAAAGTTAGCAATACCATACCATGCCACCCTTACTTCTGCACTGCTGCTGCTGGCAGCGGCTCTGCCTTCAGAGCTGGGATCCCAGCCAGCAGCCACCGCTCTCTAGCTGCCCAGCTCTGAAGGCAGCCCCACCACCATCAACAGCTCAGAAGTAAGGGTAGCAGTACCGCAACCCGGACTACAATAACTGTGCGACCACACACACACACCCCCACACACACACACACACACACAACTCCTTTTTGGGTCAGGATTCCTACAATTACAACACCGTGAAATTTCAGATTTAAATAGCTGAAATCATGAAATTTATGATTTTTTAAATCCTCTGACCATGAAATTGACGAAAATGAACCATGAATTTGGTAGGACCCCATCTATCAGCCACAGCCCATTATTCCTAGCATCTGAGGGGTGAAGGGTGTATGGTGATTTGCCAGTGGGGCCTGGTCTTAGCCTTATGGGAGTCCTGTCAGTTTCTCTGCAGGAGCTTGCAGCACGCATCTGTTTCCCTAGGCTGTTCTCCTAGACTGAGGTGAGCTTCTCCCTTTTGAGCCCAGCCTCCAATGTGAGCATGCCTAGCAGGTGCAGCTGGGTGGGTTTTTTAACCTTTAGGGCACTAGTGTGAGGCTCAGATACCCCATCACACCTACATAGAAGGAAATTGAGAGAAATAGGTGTATTTGTGGGGTGTTTTGATGTACAAATGTGGCATGAATACAAGTTAAGGATATAAGAGCAAGATTGCAAGTCAGAAAGTTTCAAAAGTTAGGGTAGTTTTGGAAACTTGGCTAAATTGCATATCCTATATATCCAAGGATATACACTGACAACACATTAATACATTAAACTTGAGAGAAAGAGGAATAGAAAATACTAAATGTGTGTAACCTGATCGAGAGAGAGGCCAGAGCAGCTGTTTTTGTTTTGTTTGTTTTTGGGTGGTTTGTAATAAGAAAATCAATTTTTGGTCAGTTTGCTTAAACTTCCTCTCCCCCAAAAAGTTCACCTTTGGACTGAGACCAACCTATGGAATGTTTCAGGTTTCAGCTCCAAAGGAATGTGTTTGAAAAGGTTATGAACAACTGAAAAAAGGGAGAGGTGTAGAATGGAAGTTGAAACTCCTTAGAGTTCATTTAATTAACAGTGTGCCATTTTCTCTTACACAAACAGTGGTAGTTGAATACATAAACAATACCTCTGCCTCTGCTATTTCTGAGCCAAGAATTCATTTAACACATGTATTGTTCTGTTTAAAAAGTAACACATTTCAAATATTTGGGAGTACAAATGGTTTCTAAAAATAAATTGTAGCTGGTCTTGTCTGTGCATAGAGAAAATCCTGAAAAAGTGTAAGGGTATATGCACTCCAGCTGTAAAATATAGGTACTTTGAAATAGCAAGAATTCCATCATATGAGCATCTAATTTACAAGATTGATGATGAATTTGTGGAAATGTGTATGCTAGCGGAGGAGTTTTTCTTACATAAAAAATAATGTAGATGTGTAAACAGTTACATGAAATCACTAGGGGCATGTCATGGTGGAATGATATAGAAATCTGTTTTTTTAAAATGTGTTATGATGGTCGTATTACTTGTTGGCTTTTATTCTTTGCAACTCTCCTATATATTGTATAACACTTTAACAATTAATTATATTTAAAATGTGTCAAATTTAGATTCCCAATTCTTGTACAGAAAAAGCTCCAGTACATTTGCAAATAGCATATGCATTTTAAGTTGCACACATTATTTGTAAATCTACTGCCACCGTTGATGTATGTGGTCTCTGATAAATTGTTTTAAACCATTCTTTTGGCGCCTGTTTTCAAAATGGAAACTTGTGTTTACCTTCTCTCACACAGTTGAAAAAGCCTTTGTATGAATTTACAACGTAATATTGATTTCAGAATGTAATCCAAGTGCAGCTAAAAGAGATTTCTCACTGCTCATCCTGGATGGATCATCTGGGAGATGACTGTGATGCTTTGGGGCAGGGCTTAATAACCTTAAGCTTATTTCAAGAGCCAACAATGTTTTTTAACTGTGAGTTGAGTCTCTTGCAGAAAATTTCACGTGTGTCGGGTAAAAGGTATGTTTTCACTTTTTAAAAAAAAAAGAAAAGAAATATTTCCAGTCAACGTATCTTCTATCTATTAAATCCCTTGCTTATGACCAGCTTTGTGGTGTAGCAATAACACAATACTTCACTATGCAAGAGATATGAATATAAGGCATGCTCTCCCTCCCAAATTGACATGTGTACCATAGAGAAAAAGCGCAAAACTCCTTGGGAGGCTTTGATCAGCTGCATTGGCCCCTACCATCTGTGTAGAGGAGCAGAAGGTAGAGTTCTAAAAAATAAGCCTGGGACTCTAATCGATGGTGCGGCTATAGTATGCAGCACAGTCATACCAGGACGGGAGTATGAGAGCATGGCTGCTGAAATGATAGACTAGGCAGGTGCACTGCTCAGTGAGACAAAAGGCTGGTTTAAAGGGAGTAACTGCCTTTTTAGCAAAGGCTGAGAATAAAGTCCCAGCTGTCAGTTACTGTGGCGCACAATTAGTGCGTCCAACATCAGGATTAGTTACTCTGGAGAAAGTACTTCTGTGAAGGCATCAATCTCCAAGGAAGCAGCCAGGGGGCTGAAGATCAGAGTTCTTGACCAAAAGAGGGAAATGGTCAAATAATAAGTAATTAATTCCAGGTCTCAAACTGCAGAAGCGTGTTCTGTAGCTTAGAACCTAAGTTCAGCATAATAATTTGTTTGGGTTAATTAAAACATGATACAGAATTCATCTTTTGCACTTCCCACTAGATTTCCCTTTAATTTTGGTAGTTTTAATGCAGCCAGGCAGAATCCTCTTACTGTGGGTGAACAGGTACTGCAGCTGGGTCAAATATTGTGATAGTAGTCCTCACTATCATATCAGCATTCTGCTAAATCTGAAAACAACAAATAGTCTTCAGCTGGCAGATTGTGTTGTGGAGATGAACAAAGAGAACTGATGGAAATCACCATCCACCCACAAACATATTATATCTGAAACTTGCCCTGAACCGTATTCCATTACTGTGTGCTCACCGCAACTGTATGCTGCTCGTCATTGTCCAGCTGGCCAGAAGAAGAGAGGTTGTCTCCTCTCTAAGGGCTCCCTGTGCAACTACTAGTAGAGGGGGAGGAAGAGAAAAGTTTACCCGAACAAAACAGGTAGGAGTAGGAAATGGTTGGCTGGACCAGGTTGGCCCCTCCCACTGACGGGAAGAAAGAGGGGGGTATTTATATCTCATACACTCCCGAAGAAGCCCTCATTAACCAGTATCAAGCTGGCAGCACCCCCCCTGCCCACAAATGAAATCTGAAGAAAAGAGTGGGTTCCTTCATGACCCACTGTGGGCATTACGCTAGTCGCCCCTTTTTTCCTTCACTGCGAGATTGGCTGAAATGATGTGGGTTTTTTCACCTTCCCCACAGGGTGATTAAATTATAATGTCACAACTTAGTATGTAAAATTAGTAGTAGATTTTCAGTGTGTGAATATCGTGCACTGGTATGGAGCAGATGCAGCCACACACAACTTGTTGACACCCAGCTGAATACAGTGATGCAGTGCATCACTGAAACCCTTAAGTCAACTCCAACACCATGGCTACTGTTCTAACATCATTCCCCCGCTGATTCGCCAAACTGCCGCAACACTCTGCGAAGCTCAGCGAATCCAGGCAAACAGATGTCTTCCTATCCACCAAGACCTCGACAGCGCTCTCGCCCCCCACTCACCCAACGTCTTAAGTCCCGCATGCCTTTCTGGGAACATTCATAGCTTGATTGCATGAGGCTAAATGATGAGAAGGAGGCTTGGAAAGCAGACTGGGCTTAACAAGACTTTAAAAATAAGCATCTTGTGCCGGATCCCACACAGAAAGTTCCTGGGTTCAATCTTCCACGGACATCTTGGTCAACTCTGAACCGAATCCAAACCAACTATGGTAGATATGGACATCTAATGCACAAATAGAAGATCAATGACTCCCCAGCATTCGAGTGTGGATCCCCACGACAGGCCATCAAACATATCACCACCTACTGCCCAATTTATAAATATGAAGGAGGCATCGCTAAAATAAATTCTGCTACTCTTGATGTAGCCATCTGGCTCAATCAACTTCAGGTGAAATTGTAGTTGCTTCTCTACATCAGCAATATGAAAAAAGTGCATCTACTTGTTATGGAAGGGTACAGTCATTGGATAAAATGTACTGGAAAAGGATTTAAAGGAAAGCATCCCTTAAGGGAGCTTCAGAAGGGAAGAGGGTTCAGAGCTTCTGAGTCTGGTACAGGGAGAGCCAACCCCCATCCTTTTAAATCTCCTTAAACCTTATAGGTGGGGTGGGTGGCAAGGTCCCAGCAACGGGATAGCTGGGATCAGGTTGGGGATTATGTGAAATGATAAGAGAATGATCATGACCTCCATTGTACAATTTATTGGCAGGTTTTCCCACATCTTTTAAGTTAATAAAATTGTGGCCTAATTAAACCACATTCATTGCCTCTTGCCTTTCCTCCAGTGTAGCTGGGCAGTATGGGGGTAGTGGGTAGTTTTAATCAGTCCCCACTGTTATATATAAGATGTGCCTTTAGGTGTATTTTTCTGTTTTTACATTAATTTCTTCTCCAACCGAAGAAAGTAGAATCGTTCATTTTCTACTTTTTCCTAAGTAAATTAGATAAGTATTTTTTGTAGCCCCATGTGATCTCAGGTATTTGGCATCAGGAAATAGGTCCTGGAAGATTTTTATAAGTTAGGATGTTCCAGAAATGTAATATTGTTTTCAGAATGCAATCCAAATTCAGCTTAAAGAGATTTCTCACTGTTCTTCCTGGATGGATCATCTTGAGAGAAGTTTGTGATGCTGCTGATTAAAAGATACTGTCTGCTGTCATCTTGATACACCAAAGTCTGGGAGGTAAAAACTTTCACTGGTCCTTGGGGGGAAAAAAGTTTTTCCCCATTCCTACATAAAGAAATAGGTTTATTTTTTTTCTTTGTTTTCATATTATTTTGAAGAATGAATAAAGAACAAAAACTTACAAGAAGACAGACAGTTGTAAAGGAATACTATTAAAAATCTTGCTTCTATGAATGAAGTTAAAATTCTTATAATATTGTTGTACTGTAGCACTAGCATAGTTGTGAAAGTTCTAGCAATTTGTAAACAAAATATTAAACTATCCTTACTAGCTTGAAGCTCAAAAAACATGAGAAAATAAGTTGTTCATGTCGAAGTAATTTCAGTGCCCTAATAATTTTAAAAGAAAAAGGCCTGTTCTCCATTTTGGTTACTTAATTTAAAAGCTACCTAGAGAATTGGCTTTGCTATGAAGTTCTCCTCCAGTTGATGACTTTCTCATGGCTTTTTTCTACTTTAAACTGTTTTCACAAGGATATTTATGTCCTAAAGGATGGATTCGATTTGAGTTGGCCTTTTCATACCCTTTTATTAAAATAATTCTTCCGAATTGGCAGAAGCCTTGTTGTCCAAGCCCTAAACTGTGAAATGGCCTTCCAAGTATTGTATATTGTGTATTACTGTTTTAATATTTAGTCTGTAGCTACATATAATTTATAAACATTTAGTTTTTATCTGTAGTTAATATGTAACTTATTGGAGCATACACAGATATGGGTGGGACACTGCACCCACTCTGGATCAAACGACAAACATAACCAATTTTATATGAGCATACGGTTAAATTATGCTCTTAATTTCACCTATGTAACTGCAGAGTAATTCCATTGAGTTACACAGGTATAACAGAAAATGAAATTTGTCCAATATCTGTAATTCTTCTGCAAAACAGTCAGATGTTTCTGCAGATTTATGTGCTATATGCTGTCACAAGGAGAAAAAAAAAAACAAATGCCAAGATTACTACTTCAAACTTTAGTCTTCTAGTTCTAGAAGTGGTAACATTTCAGTGTCCAAAACTGCCCCTGTGAGAACTGTCCACCACAGTTCTGTCAGAATCTCATTTCATATTTCTCATTAATTATCCCTCCAGTAACCAGACTGGACAGATTAGAGATGGGATAGCTGGTTCTTTAATTTGGCAACTCCTGTGGTAATGCCATTTGTAGAGGGATCTTGCTTCACTCAAGGTCATTTTAAATAGTGTTACCAACTCTTATGGGTCTCACAATATTTTGGGGTTCTCTTAAAGTCCCAACTCCTGGAGACAAATGATTAGGTGAGAAGCTCAGCTTTCATGTTTAAGGAGGTTATCTAGCCCTCGTGGTTGCAGAGAAAAGGTTGAAAATGTGACGCTAGGGCACCCTAAAGCCCAGAAAGCAAATAAGAACTTTAAAATATGTTTTTTTTAAAACTCGTTAGTTTGTAACACTTGGGGTTGGCAATACTACACATTTTGCTTATCTCTAACTGAATTCCTTCCAGGACACTCAATCTAATATTTCTTAGACAACTTCTGTTCGTATTAACAGATTTTTATTTTCTTTCATCATCACGGTTGCTATTGTGTCAAGTCTAGGGAAACCTTCTCCAGGTCTGCCATTGTAACTTCCAGATTCTGGACTGATAAAATACAGTTAATGATTCCACTGCCTAATCTGCCCTTGTGAATGACTCCATTATAGATTAGACCAGCCAGTGAATCTAAATTCCTATATTCTGTGGTGGACTTCATTTTTCAAGATACTAAAATGTTTGTTTTCTCCAGATGACATGACAACTTTTGTGTAGAGCAAGGAATTTTTTTACTAGTTAAAAGGAATCTTTGCAAATTTGAAGTGATAGGTTAAAACTTTCCATTTCAGACTGTTTGCTTGAAAGTGGAAAGTGAACTGTGTCCTTCTCCCCAAGAAGCAAGCTCCTTTTATACAGACAAGCAGTCAGAAGCTTTAACTTCTTGGAGACAGAGTTAGTCATCAGACATGGACAGATTAATTTGTTGTGGGTACCCTCTTCACAGTATTTGTGTGCACCAAGAGGCACAATTCGTTAAAATAATTCTTGCGTTTTTAAGAAACAGTACCCTTCAGTTAACTTGCTATAATGACAATTTTGTGTTTACCTTAAATATCTGCTTTTTGCTAATGCATGGATTGCAACTGCTAGCCTTTTGGAGGCTACTCATTAATCCTGTAAATTTTGATTTTCTGTACAGTAAATACAGAAGCCCAATATTAAATGTTAAGATTGTAAGGTCAGGAACTCAAATCTAGGGAATTCCTAAGGTTGCAATTGCCGTGGCATTTTAAAACAGCCATATTGTGCATTCTGTGCTATATGTTGTAGACAGAACATTTTATAACAGAGTAATGTATTCTTAACATTTAACCAGGGAAAAAAGAATAGGAAAAGTGCGACTTGGTTGAGTTAACGTTGTCTTTGTTTTTGAAATTTCCTGACTTACTAATTCTTGGTCATATTACATTATTGCTAGTTTTTTTTCACTTAATTTCCTATGACTTTTAATTATAGGTTAAATTATAGGTTGTATGGAGAAAAAAGTAAGGTAATCAACTTGTGCACCTTTCAGTCTCCGCTGACTTCGGTGGAGCTTGTAAGTCCTTTGAACCAAGAATAAACGTAGGGAATACTTCCATCACCCTTACTCACATTGAGTAGTACATGCAGTAAAGTACTAAATGTAAAGAGTGGCAAAACCTCATCCCTTAGTGAATTGTGTGCTCATATGTGCGATAAGAACATCTACTGCCTGTGATCGGTATGCAGTTTTCAAATGGTCAAACCAGTATCTATTGCTAAATTAAAACAGATTTTTTTTTTCAAACCAATTAAAGGCAATATTCCTCAGTGGGGACTGTGCCTATATGAAATGTCAGTCTTCAGTCATTTTTGCTGTAGCCCTGTTTAAATAAACATGCAGTTAAGTTTTTAAAATAGCAAAATTGGCATTGGTATGTGTGGGGTGGGCAGGGGAGAATCATCTTTAGTAAACTCCAAAACAGCTGAAGGGGTTTTACTCAGCCTTTCAGAAAAAAGTGTCAGCCTTATTATTCTTCCGGAATCTTCTGCGTTTATATGATTTTTCTCTTGCAAAGGCCTTTGAATGAAGGAAATTGGGGAAGTGCACAATCAGATTTTGTTTCAGGAACATTAACAAAATCATGAACCAGATCATGCCCCAAGATCCACCCTCAAAAGGACCTGCCTGTGAATCTCCCCACTTTTGTGTGGAACAGAGGGAGGGGGTTTGCATGCCTTCATGGCACATTCTTCCGCTTCACTCTGCAGAGGCCACTCCTTGTGGTCCGGGTCTATCCAGGGGAACAAGAGTGAGAGGAGTGTGGGCAAAAATAGGATGATGCTGTGTATCTCCCCTCTCTGGTTGTATGGAAATTAGTTTAAAATAATAATAATACAACTACAATGTTTGTTTTTTTAATTTCCCTCAGTAATCAGGAATAAGGCTTTTGTTTATGGTCAGGTTCTCATGCACTATCAAAATAGTGCAGTTATTTATTTATTCAATTTTTTTTAAACAAATGTCTCTATTCAAATTCTATTAGAAAATGTTTCCATGAAATTATTGTTTATTTGTGTTGAATTTTATGAAAGCCTGGTATGTTTTGTAAAGGACCTAGAACAATGAGGCCCCAACCTGTTTGGAGCCTTTAGGCCACCAACACAATACAAATGAGAAGTCATTTTTACAGAACCTAAATTTGGGGCTAAATTTGACCAGACAGTATCACTTTAACCACATTTTGCATACAGAATAGTTTGATTTATTTATGCCTTGTATTCTCTTAGGATTTTTCAGAATTAAATGTTAATCCCAATTGGGACGTTCAGGATTTGTAGCATGCTCCAGGTATTAACAGGTACTCTATACTTTGAAATTTACTGTGCCCTCTACTTACTTGAATGTAAACTTTAATATCTTACTCTGTTAGAGAACAGTACTATTCCTTTGCATTTGTGACTATGATCACTAAGTAACTGACATTAATATGACCCAGTGAAAGAGGGTTTGCTACTGCTTTAGCAGAATTTAACAGTTTTTAGTGCAATTTGTTTTATGGTCTTCTGTGATCCTGATTTTTATACAAGGACAAATACAAATAAGACGAAATAGATACTGTATATTTTTGGCTAAGTTTTAAAAATTGGGTAAATGGTACCGTCATCACAAGGAAAGGTAGCTCTGTTGCTGCCATAAAAGAGAACTACCTCAGGTTCAGTTGCATATTCATGACCACTTAGGTTGGCTAGAGTTGAGAGGTGGGGAGAGTTGATACTTTATTGCCAAGAGAAAAAGGAGTTCTTTGCAACTTCAAGATGTTTTATTGTCAGCATGTGGTATATAGAATAGGGGCAAGAAGATTGTATGTAGCAGGAATTGAGTAATGTGTATAAAATGAGTACACCATTCTGAATGAGTAGGATGTGTTTTGAAAGTGTATATATGTGTGTACATACAGACATTTTTTTAAAAAATCTGAAACAGTTAATATAATCACATTTGATACAAACTTGGAAGAAAAACAGTTTTATAGTAGATGGGGGGGGGGAATAGAAACTCTTAAGGAAAACGTTTGTTAGTCAATAATTGACAATTATCCAAATCAGAAACTTAACAGGGAAGAATCAAAGCTAGAGAGAGTTTGTTAAAGTGAACATTGCCAAAAAGGTGCTTCAACAAACGGAGAAGTCGTCCATGAGGCATGCAGTAATCTAGAAATGAGTGCCTGACCAGCCTTCTTTAAATAACATTAGGTTTTAAGTCTTGAACATGTTTTTAAAAGCCTGATGCTGAAATGTTGTATGCAATTAGGTCTTGAAGTGTTCAGAATGCACAGGTTTTGTTAAATATCATCCCTAGAGCTAGGCAAAATTAGTGAAACGTAGTATAAAAACTCCCTGGCAGATTCCAAAACAAAAGGTTCCAGTGATAGAAAGCACACTGGAAGGGCACCCGTAACTCCTCCTTTGCTGGGAGTCCAGACCTGATTAGCACACCTCAAACATGGGTGGCACTGGCTGAAGAAGGGGGCATGATCAGGCAGCTAAGAATGCACTGGTTCAATGCATTCCCTGGGGAGCCTCCAGTGGTGATATTTCTATGGAGCCCCCGGCACAGTTTGAACCATTGCAGAACCCCCAAGAGAAGGTGATGGAGCAAACACCTGCCTTCCCCTGTGGATGAATCCCCTGTAGCACAGCTGCAAACAGTCTTTTCTGTGCCAGTGTGAGTAAATCAAGAAGTAGTTTATTAATGTTCATCTATAAGGTGTGTCACAAAAGTAGTCTACAGAGATTTTCTTGTACAGTTTGCAAATTATAAAACTGTTCATGTGAGGGTATTTTCTTTATATTTAAATCAAGGAAACAATATCTTTGTTCATGACCATTAGCCCACATACCTTTGAAGGCAGATTATTGGACCATACATTTCTAAAGTATAAGGTGGTTGTAAGTGGCCACTGCTTCAGAAGCCAATGTTTCTGTGAAGAGCTAGTTAGAGAACATCCACAATTGAAGTGGATGCTGGAACACACTGATTCACAGTAAACATATTTGCAAAGTATCATTAGAAGTTAATCTGCATTGTAATACTCCGTGCTCACCATTACTGAAATATTATTGCAGGTTAACTTTTAATGATACTTCAGCAAATACTTCCTAAACTTGTGAGTGCTAGATAATAATGGACTGTAAAGCAGAAGCTACTGCAATGCATTACTCTGATTAACTCTTCATAAAAGGGGTAGCTAGTCTACTCATTTCCTTATGCAGTAGTGGGAAGCTTCTTGGAAAATATCTTCAGATATGGATGGGGCACGACTTTAATGCTCTCTGACTCAGGCTCCTGCTGCTTTACTGCATACTGTAGACTAGGGTTACCATACGTCCAGATTTTCCCGGACATGTCCGGCTTTTTGGTAATCAAACCCCCGTCCGGGGGGAATTGCCAAAAAGCCGAACATGTCCGGGAAAATGCTGGCATTACTGAAGCGGCTGGGGAGGGGAGTGTTTGTTCCTTCATTCCCCAGGGGACATGTCTGTGTGTCTGCATTTTCAGAGGAGTTGCGGGGAGGATCGGAACTTTCAACAGGACGCAGGTCTGGGGAGGTGGCATATGATCATGGGAAAGCCAGGCGTGGGCAAAGGCAGAGACTGTGTATGCTCTGCTCGCCGGGACCTGGCTTGTCCAATTCCTCTGCACCTTTGGCACCAGCGGAGCCAAGATAACGTGCCGCGCCTGCCTGGCCCCAGGGAAGCTGCCTCAGCCGCAGTGGGGATTATTATGCCCGGGTGGCCGGGCCGCGGGGGAAGAGGCGAGGTGGTTCCTGGCGGGGAAGTTCTCTCCCCGGCTGCTCCCAGCCAGGAGAAACCGACCAGCCAGCCCGACCCCAGCGCATCCCCAGCGTGCTCCGCTGGCCCCGGCCTGCCCCAAGCTCCCCCCCCGGGGGACTGCGCCCACTCTGCCGGGCCGACAAGGCAAAGAGCGGACCCCGGCTGGGCGTGTGCCCCGCGGCATCCGGCTGAGAAGGAGCCAAGCGGAGCGGAGGAGAGCCAGGGGGGTCCCGGCGGAGCGGGACCAGCAGGGCAGGGAGGCGGCAGGAGCATCCCCCGAGCAGCCGCAGGGCAAAGCCACCCACTTCAGGCTGGAGGAGCTGAAGCTGAGCAGCAGCACTTTTGCGCTGACCGGGGACTCGGCGCACAACCAAGCCATGGTGCACTGGTCGGGCCACAACAGCAGCATGAGTAGACCCAGCGCCGCGGCGGGGGGCGGGATGCAGACCGGGGGGCGCTGCAGCGCCGGGTCTTGGACAACGTGCAGAAAGCGGGGCTGGGCTGGTGGATCTGGCTGGTCTCTGGCCCTTCGCATCGGGTGTCACTCGGCAGTTTGCAGCCGGGCGAAAGTGCTCCCAGTGCCTTTCTGCTGCAGCAAAAGTGTTCTTCCCCCAGCCCCAACAGCCACCTGCGTTACACTCTTGTTACTCTTAACTGGGTGAGGCCACCGGGAGGTTTGGAGAGAGGGCAGGGGTGTGACTGGAGAGGAGAGAGCAGTATCCTCCGGGCTCCGGCTGCACTGGGGAAGCACCCGGCCGGGGGCGCAGGGTCTGGGGGCTGCCCGGCCAACCGTGAAGCCGGTAGCGCTCAGGCAGCTGTTTCGCGTGGCTGGGAGGGAGGAGGAGGAATGCGGGGCGCTCAGGGGAGGGGGAGGAGTTGGGGCGGGGACTTTGGGGAAGGGGCGGAGTTGGGGCGGGGGCGGGGTGGGGAAGGGGCGGGGCCGGGGTGGGGAAGGGGCAGGGCCAGGACCCATGGAGTGTCCTCTTTTTTTAATGCTTAAATATGGTAACCCTACTGTAGACCCTGCTGTCTCTTGCAGACTCATGTTCTTATCTGGTTGAAAGCTTCTCACCCATTTCTGTGGCCAGTATGGAATAGTTATTGTTGATGGGGCTTAATGTGTTTTTCTGACCACACGTAATTTTATAAATGCAACAAATTTCTGCCCAAATCTAGCAGTCTGGCTATTAGAGTTGAAAGTCAGATCTGAAACAAATAAAGGATTTGATTCTACCCTCCAAATATCTGAGTGTGCATTGCCACGTGAAAACTGAGAGACCACTTTCAGAACCAGTCTGTTACTTTTTTTCATGTCCTAAAAATAACAGCTGAAAGTAGAAGTGTGTACATGTATATGCTTGTTTGTGTGTGTAATATAATATGTAAAAGGGAAGAACATATGTAAAATAAATAAATAAATAAGGTATTTAAAAATTAAGGAATAAAAATAACTAGCAGTGATGCTTACATTTTGATTAAACTATTATAGTTTTAATTTTCAAAAATAATAGTAATAAACCTGCAACAATGAAATGCAATAAAGCATATCTAAATGTCTGTGTACATCCATAGTGAAAGCAGTAGGCTATCTGCACCATTGCACACTGCATACCGTGGAATGTATCACCGCACCAGCCCATATTGGCCAGGCTGTCGTGGTCATGGTAGGGGTAGGCCAGAGCAGGAGCCATGAAATCGTTGTACAGACTGATCTACTTGATCCAACAGCACATGCAAATATCCTGAAGGTGCTGCAGCGCTTGTTCCAGACAATAAGGTGGATGGAATATTAGTTGCTGTGGCTTTGTTGCAGCCTGTCACCCTAGCCATGGTTTTGGTGTGAATTTGAGAAATCTCACATGCTCTTGTACTCCACCCTTATAACATCTCATTGCTCACGCTTTATGTAGGTGGAGTGGATTTCATCCCCAACAGATTAGTAATTAAAAAGCAGAAAAAGGAAGCAGGTGCCTTCTTCTGTTTGGGTTATTGTGAAACAAAATAGCATCCTTTCCCAATGCTGCTTCATTTCATATTTTTAAAGATGTATATCATTATGTGCTCTTATTTTTGCGGTCGCTTTATTATCAAATCTTTTAGTGCAGCTAAAACAGGAACACATCCGCTACTAATCTCTTGCATAAATATCTAATCATTATTTTAATCTTTGTTGGAGATAAATTTAAAATGTATAAGGAAGGGCAACTGAAGTTAGGTGATGGGTGGGTGTTTGTCTTACACTGTTAAATATAAATTATGTTATGCATATGTTAATGTATATTTAAATAAAACTGAAAAACAGCCAGGTCTTATCAAGTTGTTTTACCCTCAAAATGTAAATATACACAGTTGTGCAAATCTTTATAACTTTGTAACTAAGAACATAGACTTGAAGGGACTTCCTGGGTCACTGAATCCAGTCCCCTGCTATCACAGGCAACCAGGTCATATGATCTCTTATAAACTTATCAAGCTCCATCTTAAAACCAGTTAAGTTTCTTGCCCACACTACTCCTAGTGGACCTCACTCCTCTAATGGTTAGAAACTTAGACTTCTAATTTCTAATCTAGATTTACTCCTGGCCAGTTTATACCCATTTGTTCTTGTTTCAACATTGTCCTTTAGCTTAAAAAGCTCTTCTCCTTCCCTGAAGTTTGCCCCCATGATGTGTTTATAGAAAGCAGTCATAACTGCTCTCGGCTTTCATTTTGCTAGGCTAAACAAGCCAATCTCTTTCACTTTCCTCTCATAAACTAGGCCCTCCATTCTCTTGATCATCTTAGTAGCCCTTCTGTTCCAAATTTGAATTCATCTTTCTTGAACATGGGTGACCAGAATCAGACACAGTAATCCAGGAATGGTCTTACCGGTGTCTTGGACAATGGCATTAATACTTCCCTATCTCTAGTGGAAATACCTGATACATCCTAGGACTGCATTTGTCTTTTTTGCAGTTATACCACATTGGTGGTTCATACTCACTCACCCTGTGATCAACTAATACACAAGGTTTTTCTCCTCTGCTGTTGTTTCCAACTAAAGAGCCCCCCATCTTACAGCAGAAATTCTTGTTATTAATCCCTAAACGCATGACCTTGCACTTTGTACTATTAAATTTCATCCCATTTCTATTTCTCTAGTCCTCAAGGTCATCCAGTTCTTCCTGTAAGATATTCTGATCCTCCTCCAAATTGACAATGTTTCCCAACTTTGTGTCATCAGCAAATTTAATTAGCACACTCTTTTTGTGTCAGAGTCACTATTGAAAATATTAAATAAGATCAGTCCCAAAACCAGTCCCTGAGGAACTCCACTAGTAACCTCCCTCCAGCCCAATGGCTCCCCTTTCAGCACTACTCATTGTCCTCTCCCTTTTGGCCAGTTCCTTACCCACCTTACAATTCTTGTACTAATCCCCATATTCTCCATTGTAACTAATAATTAAGGCTATGTTTTAGTCATGGGTATTTTTAGTAAAAGTTAAGGACAAGTCACTGGCAGTAAGCAAAAATTCTCTGTGACCTGTCCATGACTTTCACTATATACCCCTAACTAAAACTTGGGGGGAGTCATAGGGTGGCGGTGCTGGGGGCATGGCCCGGGACCCTGTTTGGTGCTGGGGGAGGGGGGGAGGAAAGGGCGTGTTGCTGGTGCTGGGGGGGGTTGGTGGGGCTCGCAGGCTCCCTACCAGGCTCCGTGTGTCCCCGCAGTTCCAGACAGGGAGGCTCCTGCTGTTCCTGCCACAAGCACAAGCTCCATAGGCGCAGCTCCAATTGGCTGGGAACCACAGCCAATGGGAGCTGCAGGAGCGGGGCCTGCAGGTGCAGGCAGTGTGTGGAGCCCCCTGCCCCCTTTTCCACCTATGCCAGTGGGAGCTGGGGAGTCTCCTCCCCAAGGTAAGTGCTCACCCCCTGCCCCTATCCCTGAGCCCCCTTCCACACATCCAAACCGGCTCGGGCAGCCCCTGAGCCAGCACCGGCTGCTGCAGAAGTCACGGAAAATCACGGAATCCGTGACCTCCTTGACAGACTTGCAGTCTTACTAATAATTTCCCATGTAGCACTGTATCAAATGCTTTATTGAAGTCCAGATGTATTCGATCTACAACATTTCCCTTGTCTAGAGAATTATTTACATTATCAAAGAAAGATATTGATCAAGTTAGTCTGGCAAAGAGAATATTCGCAGCTTTCCAGTGGAGCGCACAGCACTTGGTTCTAGACCTGGAAAACCCTCCGATAATAGAATTTTAAGTCATGACATTTTTATTCATAAAAAAGATATATTAGGTTTTAAAACCTCTAAAAATTGCATACCTTTTTTCTCTGATTCACACTTGAGAAGCAAAGGGAAAAAGTATGGGCAAAATAGCACCCAGACATTTTTTTAACACCCTAAAAACCTTTCTCAAATGCATTTTCTGTAAAGTATGTGACAGGCATAGAATTACACAAACTATGATAAAAGAATGTTATCTAGACTGCAAAGACTAGAGGCATGTCTATACTACAAACTTAAGTCGACATCAGTTAAGTCGACATCCAGCCGCCGCAGTAACTAAGTCAGTGGTGCCTGTCCACACCAGTGCACTGTGAGCAGCTATACCACAGTGCAACTCGCCGCAGGGGGTTTTGACAAGACCTTGCAATGCCTCCCAGGGGGGACTGGGAACATGGCTTCAATGTCCCATGATGCAGTTTTCTCCCTGGCTCCCCGATTTCAACTGGAACCCATAATATTTTGTGCCTTTTTTTCGAAAGGCTGGCATAGCCACACATATGCCATATCCCAAGAAGCATGGCCCGCGCTCTGCTGTGCACTATTGTGAGCATTACAAATATCACATTGCCTTATCCTGCAGTGTTTCCAGAGCTAGGAGGGGAACTGCTGCATGGAACATGGCAATGTACTTCAAGCAGCCCTGCTGGAAACCATAGAACAAAACAATTCCCAGTTGCCGTTGGCAGTTGCGCAGCAGCTGAATGCAGTGGAGTGCCATTTCTGGTCCTGGGAACCAAGCACTGACTGATGGGATCGCATTGTTATCCAGTTATGGGACGACGATCAGTGGCTGCAGAACTTTTGTATGTGCAAGGCCGCTTGCCAGAAACTGTGCGGAGCTCTCCCCAGCCCTGCACTAAAAGGAGACCTGCTTTGATACTGGAAAAGCGAGTGGTGAACACTGTGTAGAAGCTTGCAATGCCAGATTGCTACTGATCAGTGGGAGAATCAATGTGGAGTTGGTCAATCCACTGTAGGGCCTGTTGTGATCCAAGCAGGGCCATTAATTGCCTTTTGCTCAGAAGGGTAGTGACTGAGCAATGTGCAGGAGATCCTGGATGGTTTGGCCGTAATGGGGTTCCCTAACTGCGGTGGGGCGATAGATGGCACGCATATCCCTAGCTTGGCACCAGATCACCTTGCGAAAGAGAACATAAACAGAAAGGGATACTTTTCAATGGTGCTGCAAGCACTGGTGGATTACCGGAGTGTTTTATCAACATCAAGGTGGGATGCTTCGGGAAGGGGCATGCACACGCATCTTTAAGAACACAAGTCTGTTCAGAAAGCAGGAAGCAGGGACTTTCTTTCTGGAACACAAAATAACCGTTGGTGACATTGAAATGCCAACAGTGATCCTGGGAGACCCTGACTACCCCTTACTCCCATGGCTCATGGAGCCGGACACCAGACACCTGGACAGCAGCACGGGTTGCTCAACAATGGGCTCCAACAAGTGCAGAATGGTGGTTGAATGGGCCTTTGGCCATTTAAAGAGTCGCTGGCACAATTTGCTCATTAGACCTCATTGAAAGTAATATCCCCATGGTTATAGCTGCTTGCTGTGTGCTCAGTAATATCTGTGAGGCAAAGTTTCCACAGGAGCGAGGCAGGGAGGCAAATAGGCTGTCTGCTAATTTTGAGCAGACAGATACCAGGGCCATAAGATTAGCTGTGCAGGAGGCGCTGGGGGGGGAGGGAGAGGAGTGGGAACAGGGCACTCTTGGGGGAGGGGGTGGAACTGGGCAGGAAGAGAGGTGGTGGGGGTGGAGCAGGGGTGGTAAGAGGTGGGGTGGAGTGAGGGCTTGGGGCGGAGCAGTGGTTGAGCACCCCCTGGGGCAAGAAGGAAGCCAGCGCCTGTGCCTAATACCACGACTTCATGTATTTTGTAGGTTTGTAAATGTAGAGTACTTTCCTATATTTATAAGAAGGCACCTTTCGTTAAAAATCTATTTAAAATATGCTGGATCATTTCTGTTTACAAAGTCACATTCTATACTAGTAATCTGATGGAGCTGGGGATTATTCAGAAAAGATCTCTGTACTGTGTTTAAAGCAAATACGACATACTGAATGCTTCAGGTTGAAGGAATTAAATATATGGCTTATTCATTTCTGAAATATATGATTATTCCCTTAAACCAGGCACACTTTGGGAGGGCTGAACGTAGGTAGTCAGCTCTTTCTTGTCTTTGTATTTTTTTTATTTAGGTTTTTCAAAAATATTTTCTAAAATAGATGAGAAGTGAAAGTCTTTGATTTCATATTTAAACATGCTGGTATTGATACTGTTGATAGAAAATCCTGGTAAAGAGAGGATAATCCTTTGTTTGAACATTCCTTCCTGGAAGGAGTAATTTTGCACTTTTCCCAAGACTTGGCTTTCTGTAGCAATTAATTTGAAAAGCTTTTCTGTCTTAAGGTGCATTCTCTCATGCTATGAACTTTAGTTAAAATTTGTATAATATTTGGAGTACTTGGCATTTGATTTGTTGGAAAAAGTGAGAATTCTGGATTAATTTAAAATATTTAACAATGTATGATTTATCATGAGTTATAGTGCCACTTATTCAAAGTTCACAGAAATATTTGCACAAGTGTTGTTGTGGTTCCCAGAGTCTCCTATTGAAAATGCATGGGAAGCACAGAAAATCCCACAACCTCTCTAAACTTTCCCATGATATCCTGTACATTTTGAATGGATGGCACTGTGTTCAGAAAATGTTTTTTTTTTTTAAATAGTTTGTTTGCTAAACTTGTACATAAAACACTGTGAGGCTTGTAGTTTAACACAGATATTTTAACCATGTTATTGTATATAGGCTGTTGGATTCAGTTATGTTGAACACTAACAAAGTAGCACACGATTACAGTATTCTATTTCCTTTTCATTTCAGCTTTATGATAAAATTAACACAAAATCTTCACCACAAATCAGGAATCCTCCAAGTGATGCTGTACAGAGAGCCAAAGAGGTAAGTGGTTTTGAAATGCATTTGAGACTTTCAGACTTTTATTTTGTTTGTTTAATGTGAAATTATTTCATCATAGATATAGTGCCGATGCTCTAGTCTGGCTCCTAAATTTGCCTGACTGAAAATGTTTTTACCCTTGGTTATATGGCATGCTTTGTAAATTTATCATTTCCCAGACTGTAAGGAATGTTTTCATTATGAAGCCTCATCATATAACCTCTGACTTGTCAGTAGGGATATAAAAAAGAGGAGCTTTGTCCTTGGACAAGTGTGATCATTTGCATATATTTTATATTCAGTGGGTTTGAATACAGCAAAAGTTTGAAGCTTGTATAATTTCTCAAATCACACTTTTCTTTAGAAATGTCTATTAATCTAATCCAGATTTGCTTGCTATTTATTGTATCTGCATCAAAAGTTAGTTTAATGCCAAAAAGCGGGGAGGAGGGAAATCAGATGCAGAGCAGTAGGACATATGACTCAAAAAGTCACACTGACATTTCCCTGGAAGGTTTCTCTCCTGTTTCCCTAACTACTTTTTATTGAAACATGTCTTTGTGCCAGATTGGCAGACTTTAACAGCCCAGGTATACCTTCTGAGCAGCCCTCACAATTTTACCCGGTGAGACATTTTATGTCTTTGTCCATTCAAATCTATCCCTTCTCCCACTTCCCCACATCAGTCTTATATACCTTCCATCAAATTGCTCTTATCCAGCCACACTCATGCTTCTCTGGAGTATGGAGTAGATTGGGGGCTGCTGGTTCCTGGCCCCAAGAAGTGTCAGTGTGGGACAGCAGAGTCTGGAAGGTTAACTGCTCCTAGAGCCTCTACAGGTCAGGAGCCTCTCAGAGGAGCCTGTGCTTGCAGCTACAGGCAGAGAAAAGGAGGTAGAGGGTCCACAAAGAGGCACCCCTACCAACTCTGTAGAGAGCATTACTCAGCTTCCCTACAGCAGTGAAGAAGTGGTGAGCTGTGTAGGGGGAGCTGGCCATACAGTACAATGCAAGCACAGGGGTTCTCCCTGTGTTAGAGGGAGCAGACAAGTCCACTGACAAATGCCTATGAGCCCTGCAGCACATTTTATACCTGAATGCCTTTGTGACCAGGGTGGGGGCCACACTGAGGTTGCTCAATTAGGGAAAACTGCAAAGAATGGGGAAGACAATCACCAAAACTGGTGGATGTTCCAATACTTAGATTTACCAAGCCAGCACTAAACAGCTTCTACAATGTCTTACTGGTTACAGAGAAGCCAAAACACAGTTCCCTTAAAAGCAACCCAGCCTTTGAGCTTCCTCCCAGACAGCCGAGTCAAATGTGAAAGTTCTACCAATCCCAAAGGATCGGACACATTATCTCCCAGGGTAATAAATATTTCAGATCTTACCCAAATACACACTTGCATCGAATTCTTATTAACTAAAAAAAAATGAGCGAGTGAGTATTGGTTAAAAGATCATTATACATACAGACATGAGTACAGTTCTGAGATCAGTTTCATAGTAGAGATGGTGAGCTTTGGAGTTGCAAAGAGATCTTAGAATTAGTCCATAGTTTCAGTCCAATGTTTAATATCCAGGGCGATCCAGATGGGACTGGAGATCTCAGTCTTACGACTCAAACTTCCCCCGAAATAAAGCTCAAGCAGATCCAAGATGAAAGGACCCAAGAGTCCTTTATACAGCTTTCTGCTAGGTTATGATAGCCTCTTCACAGCAGGTGTTCCTTGGGTGAAGAATAGCAGCTTTGAAGTAGAACTACCTGGTCTCTATGCATACCCAAGTAACTAGTTGCATCCATCAGCATAAGGTAATTATCCATTAAGCAGTTTATAAACAATTAACCACAAACCTTAAAGTGAAATATAGACAATGACCTTATCACACCTACGTTTCATCTAAATGTTAATATTTCCTTTTGACCTCTGAATCAATAGCTATAATAATACACAGGAACTGTCTATTTACATGGTTAACATCTAACAAGATATAAGTAAACACATACAATTAGTATTACCTCCAATTCTCTAACAATACAGGATTGCATTTCAAAACTCTAGTCTATTTAACATAACTAGGTTAACTATTTCTAAGGAATAGTCCTACTTACCATTTATATACTTCTCTAATATGTCTTTAAAGGTTGAATCTGCAAGCTGTTTAACCCTTTCTGGCCATGTCTCACAGCTTTCAAATACCTTTAGTGATCCTAATTTGGGTTCTCAGTATTTCCCTACAAAACCAATACAGCTTGGCGAAAATGTCCCTACACAACCAATACATGAGGGCAATAAAGTATGCTCTGCAAAAATCAGACTGGGTTGGGAAATTACTAGTAGTTGCTAAAAGGTATATGTATGAAGAAATACTTCCTTTTGTTTGTTTTAGACTTGCTACTTATTAATTTCATTTGATGACCCTTAGTTCATGTGTTATGAGAAGGAGGAAATAACACTTCCTTATTTATTTTCTCCACACCAGTCATGATTTTATAAATCTCTATCATATCCCCCCTTAGTCGTCTCTTTTCCAAGCTGAAAAGTCCCAGTCTTATTAATCTCTCCTAATATGGAAGCTATTCCATACCCCTAATCATTTTTGTTGTCCTTTTCTGTACCTTGTCCAATTCTAGTATATTGTTTTTTTGAGATGGGGCGACCATATCTGCATACAGTATTCAAGATGTGAGCGTACTACGGATTTATATACAGGCAATACGATATTTTCTGTCTTATTGTCTATCCTTTTCCTAATGATTCCAAACATTGCAGACACATTAAAGTTGAGGCTGAAAGTTAGGCCAAAATTAATGTTTTAAATAGATGATTACCACAAGATGAAGGCTTCTATGCAATATAAAATATATCACATGAAAACAATCTAGTATTCCTTTCCCAGCTGATGTTATGTTTTACCAATTTTGATCTTATATACCTTAAAAACAAGCAAATTATCCCTTACCAGGCACTAAAAGAATCTTTGCAGGCACCAAATTAATCATTTTGCAGTTTACTTAGAAAAAAGAATGGGAAGCTTGTCAGTATCTGAATTCCTTTAATTTTGTTAATTCCAGGATGGTGCACACGTCTATTTTTAGCACAGAAAAATAAACATACTCAGAAAGTTAATGCAGCAACTCCAGTGTGGAAATAAGACTCAAATGTGCATTTCAGAAACTTCTAGAGCGTATGGAATCTATTCTCCTTTTAAATCCTGTGTGGTTTATACATGTAACTACAACCTACCAGGGCCGGCCTTATGGATAGGCGACATGGGTGATCACCCTAGGTGCTGTGGTCGGGGCTGCCATCCAAGTGCCACAAGCTGGCGAGCCTGGTCTAAGTGCGGGAGAGCCAGGGGACTGGAGCCCCTGGCCAGCCAGGCCAGGAGGGTGGACAGGCCCGCCTGGAGCTGCCAGCCTGGTGGGGAGGTGCAGGCAGCGGGGCTTGCCCCTGCAGATCCAGCAGGCCAGCCCTGGGTCCCCCCTTCCCGCAGGCTCTCCTCCTGTTAGACAGTTGTGGGGGCATGGTCAGGGAAGCCCCCGGGCTCAGAAACTCCTCCCTGTGCAGCCCGGCTGGGCTCTGGGGCCAGGAGCTGGTCCTCGCACCGTGCACCCCACACTGCTGGTCTCAAACTCAAAGAAAGGATGCCAAAATACAAGTTCGCCCAGGGTGCCATTTTCCCTACGGACAGCCCTGCAACCTACAATCCACCAGTAAGTGAGACTAGATATAAAAATGTGCAAATACTCAGAATAACTTATTCAGCCCACAATAAGTATAGTGACTCATGCCCATATGACAAAATTGAGTTGTGTATCTTGCACGTTCAACCATGAGAGCTAAAATGCAGCTTTAGCAGAATGCTGGAGTTTAAAAATGCATCCTGTTTACCCTTCTGTGGAAAGATGAGAGAGTGTGATTTGAGGAGGAGATCCTATCCTCAGTGGTGGGAGGGAGTGTTTGTGCCAACACATTGCTCTGCAGAATTTCCTACCAATTAATCTCTGGCACCGCTGCCAGAAGCAGAGTGCTCTGTTTCCGCCATCCAGACAGCTGACTGTTGAGAATAAAATTGAAAATATCAGACTGTAAGGGACTGAGTTAAAATACATTTCCTTTTTTGCCCCAGTCATGAGATGAAATGCTCTTTTCTTTTTATAGAATCGTGAGTTTTGTGGTGGTATAACAGATGGACCATCTGCGGTTCATATTTTTTAACCATTTAATTTGCAGAAACAGTGTTTTAATCTGGATAATTCAAGATTTTATACATGTTTTTAATTCTATTTTAATGTTTCTTAGCCCCTATTCAGGCATGGAAGCAGAGGTTGATAAGAGCGACTTATATAGTTGCTGGTTAACACTTTACTTCTGCAGTTGCAATAATGACCTTTTAAAGAATATTTTCAGTTTGAGAAGAGAGACTCTGCTTTCTTTAAATCTGTTCTTTCATTAGCAAAGAGAGACATCAATATGTAATATTTTATTCTTTTTGAAAAAAGTTCCCTTTCTCAAAGACCCTTTACTGTCATAACCCATTGATCGTGTTGGTGCTACAGGGATTATGACCAACCAGAGTAAAGTATGCTTTTTACAGTTTTGTGAAAGAATAGAGAGCAGTTAGCTTTACTGACATCTGTGCTGTTTGTTTTGCAGGTATTGGAAGAAATTTCATGTTACCCAGAGAACAATGATGCAAAAGAGCTAAAACGTATTTTAACACAACCTCATTTCATGGTAAGCAAATACTACTTTGGCTGTTCTTAAAAACATTCCTCATGGAACATCAGCCAAGAATGTACTATCTAAAGCCTATAAGCAACAAAACAAAAGTATAGTTAACTGCACACAAATATATATTTAATCAGCATTTCTAATGTGCTAAGCTAGCAGAGCAGCTGATACTGTTATGGGGCTAATGCATAGTGCTTGCTACACTGAGGGACCATTGTTTGTTTGCTGCTTGTCATGAGGAGAATTGCAGTTTGCAGACAGGGCTATTTTGCAGGTTTGAGCTCATCAGATAAGGGTGTTATTCCTTAAAATGTTTGTTTTTTAAAAGAAAATAATAAGAGAAACTAGTAAGAAAAATCTAAAGAGACTGACAATAAAGGTAACTCAAATCTAACAGACATCAGTAGCACTGAGTGAACACACTCACAAAGCAATGGAACTGTCCATTACGAAATCTTACAAAAATAGGGTAGAATGGAATCCTTTTTTAAACAAAATCAGTTCATGTTGTTAGCAGTGACATTCTTTGGCTCAATAGCCTGTTAAAACTATTTCACCCAGCCTAGTAGCTCTGTGGTTTGTCCTTCATACTACCACGTGAGTAATCTAAGTTAGATTCCCAGTTCCGGGGACTTGTTTTGGGAGCTGAGAGGGATGTAAAATGGAGAAAGGAACCTGTGGATCCCAGGAAGACATGGTGAGGATCCTCCTTTCTTCCAAACCTGTGTTGGGCAAAAGTGTTTATTCGCTTTTAGAATGTTTCCTATATTTAAATCTAGATTGAGGTGAGTCAGATGGGTGGTACAGTTCAATGAATTTGGAATTTTGTACCTAAGATAAACTATCTGGTATATTTCACACATTTTTATTTTGGGGGCAGTGATGGCCTTATGTTCAGGGGTCTGAGCACCCAAAACTCTCACTGAAATCACTGTGTGAGTCTCTAACCCAAAGAATGAATGTAAGGCGTTACCAAGATTTTGCCCAGCTGAGGGCTGAATTGGCAATTTGCACACACACAAAAATTAAAACAAAAACAAAAAAAACACCACAAAGCCAACCAGAAAACAGCACCAGATTTTCATAAAATAAAGCAAATTGCAACCACCTTAATTTAATAGGCAGATGAAGCCTGCAGAGGCTTCAGGTTCCAGCCTGTAGCATTCCAGCTGGATTCTTTGAAGATCAGAGTAGTTCTGTACCTCAGCTGCTTGGTGTGCCATTTGCCTGATGGCCATACCCACTCTAATAATGGTAGCAGAACCAGCTCTGCTTTAGTAGACAGTTGTCTACAATAGAAAAAATGAGACATTATGACTGCCAAGCTTATTGTGGGAAGGGAATGAAGCAGTAAAAATAAGAAATGGTACTGACTATTGCCCAACTTTTCTATTAAGTGGCTTATCCTGATTCAACTTTTTTCCCCCCCATGTAATACGTATCTTGGATTTATTGCAAAGACATCAGAAGTAAAAGCAGACAGAAGTCAATAATGTATGTGATTAGATGGCAGTTTGGAAGGCTAGCTGATCTGCTTTTATGTGCACACCGTTTTCAAAGTAATCCCCAAATAATAATAATCTATTAAAGATTTTCAAATTGAGTCAAATGACAGGCAGAGTGTTATGCATCAGAAAACTACTTTTATATAAAAAATAATTAAGCTAAAGTGCTCATAGACATTTTTTAAGACCAGCTGTCAGAAAACTCTTGCAACAATTCTTTTTTAAATGTTTTTGATGCGGAATAAAAGACTGATTTCCCTTTTAAAGTGTTTAAATTATATTGATGGAGGGTTATTTCTAAGCAAAGAGAAGCTGTAAAAAATCTTCATTGCAAAAATGAAATACTTACTCTTTATTTGTGAAAAATGTGAATCCTTCTCCCGCAGTTTAAGACATCAAGATAGATGAGCTAAACCCCTAGGCACCTCATCTGTGTCCCAGTGGACATAAGTCAGTAGACCTCACAGGGGACTGAGCAGAAATTATGTTTAAACTAGATGTAATTCATTAATTAGATAGCCAGAATCTGTAATTTTAGTCTCTGCCTTTTGGTTTTAATTTATAGATAATTCTCTATACTCTGAGAATTTTAAAGAGTTACTGTAAACAAATATGGTACACTCTCTGACTAATGATATTAAAACACATTATCAAAGACAACTTGTTAATCCTAAAAAATGCAATCCAGTGAATCATTTTGGGGCTACTGACCTTATAAACGAAATCATTTGACATATAATTGGCACTCTGCCATGCTTCGCTGATGCTTGAAAACCACATTAGGTAATGGTGGAGTGAGAGAACAAAATATTTGAAAACATATTAATTATTAACACTGTATGCGAGCAATGTAAGTAGAAATAACAGTACAAAGTGTTATACCGTCAGCCTATTTTCAGTATGCCGTTAGAAAGCTTAGTAAAATAAAATATATTCTAGTTGCTATATCATTGCAGTCTAATGCACTGAGAGTCAGGACATATGGTATAGTCAGTAGGATCACATGTCTTAAGCTAGTGTGTATTTAGGTTGTAAGGTTTAGGCTTGTAAGCTTCATTATCTGAGGAATGTGATACCAGAATCAATAATTTTTAACAGAGGCCAAAAATTAAGATAGCAAAGGTAGGTCAAAACAGCATAGATGGTGTTGAACATGAGTGCCCCTGGTTATACCAAATATTTTTCTAACTTCTGGCAATCAGTCATGCAGTAAAGTTTTTTAACTTAATGCTCAATAAGGCCCAATCCTGAAAAGACTTATGTTCATGCTTTACTATTAACACTGAGCATTCTGTGTGGGTCATTCATTTTAAAGAATCTTTTATTTCAACCAAGAGCCACTGCAGCAGAGTGAAAGTCCCAAGGCAGAAGTTGCTGCACTTCAGAACATCACTTTCTCTTTGTTTTTCTAAGAGAGCACACAATCATTTCATGTACCTAATACAGAGGCATCGGCTGTAGATGGCTACTCTATCCAACTTTTGTCAAAAGTTAACAAAAAAAAAATGTCTAAAACGCATTAAAATACATTTCCACATTCATTGCCAAGGGACTCTTGTGAGTCTGCTCAAAAATAATTTATTTGAAATGACTCTCCAGCAGGACAAACACTTGCTAATCTCTGAAATGGTTCCTAAACTAATAACTTCCTAGAATGCTTACATTTATCTGGTTGTATTTTTTACAGGGGCTATATATGCATTAGTGTGTTTTTAAGTACGGTACATTATTACTTGCGGGAGGTACAGGCTCAAAGTTAGCCTTTCATATTTCTCATTCTGGGAGTTTTTTAAATGTTTGTTTAATCGTTGCCTGCCCAATGATTACAAATGAGATAATTCAGCTGCTACTGCATGGTTGGAGCCTGTCTGAATTTTCTTAAAATATGGATATAAATTTTTAAAAATATAACCAGATAAATGTTGGTTTTAAATGTATGCTTTCTAGGAAGTGATTAGTTTAGGAACCATTTCAGGGATTAGCAAGTGTTTGTCCTGCTGGAGAGTAATTTCAAAGAGATTATTTTCTTTGTACCGCTATAACAGTAAATGTGAACAGCGGTGATATCTGCAAACTGGACTGTTCTTTTGCATCTATTCATGTGGCAACATTTGAAATGTTTTCCCGCACAGGGGGATTTTGCATTTTATATATTTAGGTATTTATAGTGCATCCATCACTATGTATCTTCCTTCATTGTTCGTTGCAGTGAATGATACAGAAATGTAGTGGGAAACAGCATTTATAACTTCTGCCACAATACTTAGAATTCTTTCAGGACCCATATGGTCCACAAAGGGAAAAGAACCAGGAAAACACGACCATACTGTAACAACAAACCATAACAGAGGAAATTGTGTAGTTTAAAGGGAAACTATGCTTTAGATTAAATATTTCGGTGAAATTCAGTTTAGTGCAATACAGAAATAGGTGTTCTCACAATTGTATTATCTATGTGTGTTTATGGAGGCACAGATGTAAATCATCAAATATAGTAACAAACCTTGCAAATATTTATCATCGTTTATTTTGCCTACACACAAGTGTTGTATTAATCCAGTCATTAAAAGCTAATTGTTCAAATCAAATACAATTATGTTATGATGTTTTGGTTTAATGTTGCTTTAGAAAACAGAAATATATCACTTGGAATCTTGTTAAGAAAAGGCATTGTTAGGGGCAGGGCATATAATGGACACAATCAGATGACTCTACTTGCTGATTTGCCTGAACAAATATTTCACCCTTAGAACAGAGGATAGAAAGCAATCTTTTACTAATTGGGTTCAGGAAACCATAGCAGACTATTCTGTTAAAGGTCATCTATGCACAAAGTCAAGTACACACCCAAAAACACACATTCTAGAAAGACAGACAAAACAAATGCTAACTTGCACATAAGATATGTTTTTGTCTTCTACTCAGGGCTGCTTGTGTCACACAGTCAAATGGACAGTTTTCAGGAATTTGTGGGGATAAAAATGAAAAAGAGAATCTGATCTTGTCAGTTACCAAATTAAGCTAAATTGATAGTCACATACAAGGCAGCTTACGAGTGACCACACCCCTCTTTGCACCAGTTTAACTAAATCAATTTAAAAACCAATTTTAGTTAAATTGATTCAGCTTCTGTGTGTAGTCAAGATCTCTGTAAATCTAGATAAAATGAACAGTCACGTAAGGTATGGAGCATTGACGAAATAGCTGGAAGTATGAGCCCATTGTTGGAGTTTAAAAAGTTAATAACAGAAACAGATGCCATTAAATATTTAATTAAAAATAGTGTTTGGACTGGCAGTAGGTTTGAAATGTTAGAAAAATCTGAGAATTAGGATCTTCCTGTTTTGAGTATCTTGAGCGATAGGAGCTGTTGTCAGTAGCTACCGGTGTGGTGCTCTGCTCTTGTTCGATGATGATAACAGTCGGCTGCGTGCGTGTTCCCTCTGTGTGCTGCCCCAGTTCTGCGCCGATAGCTGGCACAGCAGACCCCGAGAGAACCCCCAGTGACCACAGACTCTAGTAAGGTACGAAGGAACCCGAGCCAGGTTTATTGTCAAACGAAGCACAGTAATAGTTTCCCGTAGACTCTACAAGACATACTACGAATTTGTGCCCCCTGGCAATGGACCGGCTCAGTCAGTGGCGGGACTTTCCACTGCCCCCTAGGCCAGACAAAGATGCGCACTCCGGGACCTACTTTTATACAGTTACAGGACAGATTACTGATCCCTACTGACGTATTGAGGTACAGCCTCTTGGCTCATTAGGGTGTTGATCATGTTGTTTCAGACAAACAGATTTATCCATCATGCTGTCCTTTTGACCCTGTCTTTAAGATACACCTGCCTGTTCTTAGGGGAGGGATAGCTCAGTGGGGGGGAGGGATAGCTCAGTGCGGGGGAGGGATAGCTCAGTGGTTTGAGCATTGGCCTGCTAAACCCAGGGTTGTGAGTTCAATCCTTGAGGGGGCCACTTAGGGATCTGGGGCAAAAATCAGTACTTGGTCCTGCTAGTGAAGGCAGGGGGCTGGACTCGATGACCTTTCAAGGTCCCTTCCAGTTCTAGGAGATAGGATATCTCCACTAATTTTTAAAAAAAAAATGTTATGTCTATGGAGTGTCCTTGTATTGGGCTGTCCAGGTGCCATCTTGGCACAAGTTCCTCTTATTAGCGCTTATGTGTGAATGCACCTGCTTCTAACAACCCTCTTCTCGCCAACTTCTGTGAGCGGGGCCTGCCTCTGGCTCACAGCCCAGCTTTTGCTTAGCAGTGCCTGGAAGTACTTTGGTTCAGGCTTCAGGCCTCAGACTGGGCCTCTGACACAAGAGTTTATATTTCAGGGCCTCATCTTACTACAGAAGCTACATGCCCCTATCTCTTGAGATACTCTAAACAGGACAGCATCAGCTCCATAGAAAGCCAAATTCCCCAAATTAGTTTTAAAATTAAGGAAGGTGCCTTAAAAGTTTATCAATCCTCTTTTATAGTATATAGTGCATGTTAAAAGTGGTGTGGCCTTTCAGGAACAAGTGCAGAATTTTGTAGGTAGCCATAAAATCCCATCCATTGTCTTGGCGTCACTCCTGAGAGACAAGTTTTGCATGGATACTCTTGAAAATTCATTTTCAATTTCTAAAACTTATTTAAACACAGAATATTCAAATGAACTACTGTAATCGAAAACTAAACAGCCACAGGGACTCATTCATCTGTCAAAATGAATCAGACATGCTAAACTCAAGCTGTTGTGATTCATAGGTCTTTCAACATGGAAGTCATGGGTCTCTACATTTTTAAGTGGTAGCACTACATGCTTAACTACAGAGTAGTGTGGCCAGTCTGATGCAGAGTTCTATAGAGTACCAGACACTGTAAGGAGCAGGCTTGCGGATTTCAGCCCTGTGGGAAAGTAATCCTTCTCTCCAATCTTCGACAGCCTTTGGGATGATATAGGAGCAGCATTGATTGGTTCAGTTGTAAATCCTGTCCAGGCTTTTGACAGAAGGCTGTTTATAATATAGGTACTTAAAGAATGGTAAGGTCAAAAAAGCAAACGTGAAATAGAGGGACTCTTCAAGGCCCTGAGAGATCCCCACGGGAGAAAAGAGGGAGAAGAGGGATGTCATGCAGTGTAAAAACCTGATACTGAATGTTCTTCAAGTACTTGAGAAATTTTTAGATTTTATCTAGATTATATCTCCTGGTAACGTATTACACTTTTCACAGTTAGATATTCTAACTGTCTTTGATGCTGCATCTATAAGTAACTAGAAGGGTAATTGATATGCTTATCAAGTACATTTTGATAAGTTTAATCAACTATATGTGATACTGTACAATACATCAGGAAATGTAGAGAAAAACTGATGAATTAGTACTTGAAGAGCTTATGGTCGCAGGCTGTGATTTTATCAGATGTCACAAACTAAACGGGATTGTGCTGCACCAGTTCTCTATGGGAGATGAATAAAAAACCATGGTGCTTATTAAAGTAGTTATGTTGGCAATTGAGTAAGGCCATGTGTCCTGCCCTCTGAGTCAATATAGAACTAGTTCCTCAGCATAGTGTTAGAGGACACTGTGCCAGATGTTGGAGGGGTTGTCCTCAGAATGTATGTAAAATAGAGATGGAGAAAACTTGGAGTCGTCATGGGGGTTTTTCCTCGAGAGAAAGGGTGCTAAACTCAAGGGTCTTGGCCAAATTCTATCTTGAAGTATTATTCTAAATACCTTGCAGTTTTCTCTTGCAGTTTCAAATGAATATATTGGTCATATTCGCTTTCTATCCTAATGGTCTTGTAGTGTTACTGTTTGTAGTCAAGGGTTGCCTATTTCCATCCCAAAACTCACTTTCATTTCAGTGTTGGAAGAAGTGATGCCTGTACATGTGTGTGGCTAAGCTTTTCAGACCTGTGTGCCTAAAGCAAGGTACCCACACATGGATTTAGAAGCCCAAATAAAAGTAGGCTGATTTCAAAATTTGCTGAACACCTGCACTTCCCACCGATTTTGGTGAGACTTTTGGGTGCTGAGGACTTCTGAAAATCTAGTCATTTACCTTTAGGTAGATGAGTGAAGAACCTAATTTAAGCACCCAAATTTACACACATATACTTTATGTACACATATACTTTCATTTATAAAATGAATATTGTGTTTAGGAATCCTTGGAGGTAAAAGGCCTTATATAAATGTAAGAAAGTAATATGGGCATGCTCTAGCTTCTGGGGGAAATATTAAACCTTCTGTCAAGAATGAGAAAAGGCACCAGAGATTATGGAAATCTGACTACTTCTGTAACCTCCTGTAGGCCTTACTTCAAACTCATGATGTAGTGGCACATGAAGTTTACAGTGACGAAGCTTTGAGAGTTACGCCTCCTCCCACCTCTCCATACTTAAACGGAGATTCTCCAGAGAGCGCCAACGGTGACATGGATATGGAGAATGTAACACGAGTCCGACTGGTACAGTTCCAGAAGAACACAGATGAACCAATGGTATGTAGGCAACAGTACTGTTCTCTTAACTCTGTAAAGAGGAAGAGGTGACAAACTATCTTAGTAGTTTCAAACCACAGCATTTATACACAAAAGTTGTACTGTTTTAACTGTATGAGTATAGTTGAAGGGTGGTACAACCAACATTATGTGGACACAGTAAAACCAGTTTAAAAGTGCTTATACCAATATAGCTTATTCCCATATGGAAAGGGAAATAAGCTGTACTGGTATAGTTACATAAACGTTAGAGGCTGTACTGGTATATGTATTCTGATAAAAGCAAATCACACCTCTAACTGAAATAGTTATACCAGCACAAAAACTGTGTAGAGTTTTAAAATGTAAAATAGTACTGGATAGTTTGCAGTTTAATAAATTACTTTATTTTAATAAACTAATGGTTCTTATGGATTGTTTGTACAGCAGCTACAGTCTTGAAGAACTCTAAAAACATGATAAAAAGAAACCATGTTAGTGGAGTTGCACAGTTTGACACTCCCAATTACATAAGTCCAAGAACAGATGCCCTGTTAAGATTTCATAAGGAGGAATGTATTTTGAATACACTTCTCCAAAACGCTGTTATACGGTATAAATTTTTTATTGATTAGCATAGATAGACTATAAAATATGTAAAATTATTTTATGCTATAACCTGCATACTAAATGACTGTGTCTTCATCTTATAAAGAATCATTGTCTTTACTGGTAGCTAAAAATGCATCTGTGTTTTAACCAAATTTTATCAGTTTTTTAAAATGGAAAATTAGTTCAAATAGTAAATGGAAAGACCTGTAAAAAGAATATTACATCTCTGGAAAACAAATGATATACTTTGATTTTTGATGGGGTTTGAAAAATAGCAAAAGAGGAAACCGTGTGTATGTTCAACATCTGGAGTGTTTCCATAATAAGTTTTATGGTGGTTATTTGATCTCATAAGAGCAACAGTGTATAAATTCATAAACTAAAGGTGAAATTCTAGCCTCTTTGAAGTCAATGGCAAAACTCCCATTGATTTCAATAGGGCCAGGATTTCCCTCTAAAAGATAGCTTCATCTCAAGCTTGCAGCAGAAGTGACCATTCTTAGTAGTTGAAGAAGCAGGTTTCTGAATATTTTTTTCTTAATGATTTAACAATTTCTTTTACTAGGGAATCACTTTAAAAATGAATGAGCTGAACCATTGCATTGTTGCAAGAATTATGCATGGAGGAATGATTCACAGGCAAGGTAATCTTAGGACATAAATGATTTTATTCTCAAATTGGATTACTCCCATAATCAAATACATTTTGTGTAACAAGTGAGACCCTGATCCTAAAACTTACTGTTCCACACCAATGGATCCCTGTGTCTGCATGGAGTCCCATTAACTTCACAGGGTCACCACTCAGGTGCAAGGGTCTGCTCACCTGGAACAAGTTGCAGGAAGGGGCCCTGAGTGTTTAATTTTTGCTTTAATAGGTAATGATGCAGGTCGTCTCAAATTGCTTCTACGGAATATCAGTTCTAAAGTGTATGTAATTTTGGAAAGTGTATTTATCTAATTCTTTTCTAAAATTCTCAGAGTAAGCACAATATTTTTTTCTTGATATATCAAAAGTCTCTGTTCAGCAGAAATTCCACATTTCTCCATGTATTGTCACAGAACTTCTGAGACTCATGGCAGTTTGACTGCTGAGATACCGAAATGTGAATCTGGAACCAAAACTTTTCTCACCCATGCAGCTTGTACCTTTGTGTTTGGCTTTCACTGCTCTGAGCTGTTGCCAAACCTTTAGACCTGTGCCTGTTCCTCGGTTCCACTCCCATCCTGTGTGCCCAGATATATGTCAAAAGTAATTAATGGCTGAGCTGAGAGCAGGGCCGGCTCTGGCTTTTTTGCCGCCCTAGGCAAAAAAGCCACACGCCGCCTCCCCCACCCCCCCAGCGCGGCAGGGGAGGGCGCCGAGCCCGGCCGCGGGCCCGTAATCCCCGACCGGCTGGAGCGCCGGGGGGAGGGCGGTGAGCCTGGCCGGGGCTCTCCACTCTCCCTGGCGGCCAGAGCGCCAGGGGGAGGGCGGAGAGCCCCCGGCGGCCAGAACAGCGGGAGCAGGGCAGAGAGCCCGGCCGGGGCTCTCCGCTCTCCCCGGCGGCCAGAGCGCCGGGGGGAGGGCGGCGAGCCCGGCCGGGGCTCTCCGCTCTCCCCGGCAGCCAGAGCGCCGGGAGCAGGGCGGAGAGCCCGCCGCGGCGCCCCCCCGACCGACCAGAGCGCCGGGAGGAGGGCGGAGAGCACCCGGCGGCCAGAGCACCAGGGGGAGGGCGGCGAGCCCGGCCGGGGCCCCGCTCTCCCCGACCGGCCGGAGCGCCGGGGGGAGGGCGGCGAGCCCGCTGCGGCTCCACTCTCCCCGGCGGCCGGAGCGCCGCGGGGAGGGCGGCGAGCCCAGTCGCGGCCCCGCTCTCGGGCCGGAGCGCCCCGCCGCGCCGCCCCCCTCCAGGCGCCTCCCCAAGCACATGCTTGGTGAGCTGGTGCCTGGAGCCGGCCCTGGCTGAGAGTTACCTACTCAGTAGTGAACTAACCCTGGCAGACTGCAGATATGAGTTGTGTCTCCAGGGAAGTTTGCAATTTGAAAACTGTCATTTTGTGACACTGATCAAACTTTTCTTAAAAGTGGCAGATTTGAATTTGTGTGAACTTGTATATTTGCTTAACGGGACACCATCAGCTTGAATCTAGTCAGCTTTTTAAAATGAATAGAAAAGGAGATTTGGCATATAAGAGCCACAGTTGCTTTTTTGTCATTGACTTCCTTTGTTATCACTTAGATGGTAGTCATCCTCCATGTAGTAGATAGTTATTACTTTGTATAATAGCCACAGCTGCTTCCAAAATCAGAGGGATAGATCCTTTTTAACTTGTTATAGAGTTTGCCACTATACCCATCAGAGGATGGTGCCTTGCTATTTTTAAATTATTGTACAGCGTCTGGAATTTCTAGGAGGTATTTAAGCTTTTCTGTTTGTGCTTTATTTAGCTTTGGAATGCTTCTGAGTATATTCAGAAGTCTTGAAATGTTGTTACTCTTTTCTGAGTCTTCTGCATATAAGTTTAGGCAAAATGCAGCAAATGCTTTAGCATTTTCATTAGTTGTTCATTTTTCTTAAATGTCTATTGGTGTTTTAATCTGATTACCACTCTAGATGCTTGTTGCTTCCTCGGTTGGTATTCCAGGAGTCTGCTGACTTTTTATTAAGTTATTCAAAATTGCTTTGAGTTGTCCAGTTTATCAACTAAAATGTAAGTTGGCAGTAGTTTCAGGTGCTACACCAGCCCCTGAATCCCCTTACCAATTTTTGAGGGTTTACCATCACATTTTCTTATTTTTAAAAATTGTTTCTTTTCTTCTATTAATGTGAGGAAGAACAGAGGGCTTCCTAACTAAACAGGGAAACTGACAATACACAGAGGACTGTCAAATACTCAGAGTAAACAAACTGGAAAAATAGCAAAGTATAATTACCCCCATTTTAAAGATGGGGAAGCAGAGGTTGGAAGCTGAAGTGACTTGCTCAAAATGAGTAAGTGGCAGAGCTGGAGCTAGATCTCAAGACTTCCTGACACTCCGTGTTTCTCAGTGTGGGGCATTTTAATTAATCATAAATTAATCACTGAAATAATTAATGTGTTGGATTCAGATCCCAAAAATTCAAGGGGAATAAAAAGGTTAAATAGCGACTTTGAAATGCGGTATTAATTTGTATAGACGTGTGTATTCTCTTAAAGGGACAGCACCAACTGGAAATCTAGTTGGACTTGACATAAAAGATTAAAGGAATACTGTCAGTTTAATAATGGGAATTCTATTTGAACTTTTACTTACCTACTATTGTTACAAGAAACTTTTAAGATTACTGGTCATGAAAGAGATTAGAAACAATGTTGACCCACCTCTAAAGGGATTTGCAATGTCTATAGTGCTTTGAACAAAAAAAAAAAATTATATAAGTGCTTAGTAATGGGTTGTTCTAAAATAAAAGGGGTAGTTTTTTATAGAAACAATTTAATTGCCAAAATGTCTTTTGTCCTCTCGGGAACAACTTATGTTTAGGTATTTGGTTCTGTAGTTCCCATAGAACTGTTTTTAATCAAAAGTAAACGTAATCTCGAAGTGGAGATTTTTCATTTTGAGTTACAGCAATAGTGAATTATTAACCAAATGTAACAACAACAAAAATCTAACTTCCTTGTTCTGTTTTATGAGACTGACTAAATATTCATAGTAGTTTTTATTTCTAATAGTCTCCTGCAATCAGTGATCAAATATAATGCATGTGATTGTATCACTTAATGTTCTGTCCCCTATGTGGTTTATTAGCTTCAACTGGATATCATTCCATATATTCAATATTCAGCCAAATGCTATAATTTATATATTCAATACACTCTTAATTTTCCTGCTGTAGCTCTCAATGGCTGCATGCCAGTGTCAGTTTTCTTTTCTTCATCAGTTGGCAATGTGGCAGGTGAGCTAATTTTTGTGCTCTCACCTTTTTCTTTGTCCATCATAATCAGTGTTTCCCAAGCAGGGTCAACCTGTGCAAAGACTCTTTCATCCTTACTCCATGTGAACTTGTAATAACACCCCAGTTTCAATCTTTAAGAATTGTTCACTTTGGGGATAAGTGAACAGATTGTATTTTAAATTCTGCCACAGAGGCTTATTTATGTTTGAGCTTTTGTCCTCATATCAGTGCTTTAACACAGAGTATTTGTGGGTTTTACTCATCTGGAGAATATGTTTAGACTCCAAATGGTGTTCCTGCGTTTTTCTTGCATCTGCTGTACTACAGCTAGACTTCCTGGCAGCTTCAAGCATCCAAAACCCAAGTGTCTGGGTTTTCTGCTGTTAAAGTTTTTGTTTTGGCACATTTGTGTCAACAGGTGTATTCATTTTAAATAGGCATCAGGCACCTATGCTACTGCTGACCCAGGACACAGACTTCCTGCAGAAGACATGGCACTGCAGGTTGCCTATTCAGATCTGTAAGAAAATGACTTAATTTGGAGCTCCCACAAATAGTTAAACCATGAATCTGTAAACACCCATGCCCTAGGACAACTAATAGAGCATTTTGTGAGCAAAGATGATGCTGTTATAACAGCATGAATATGATTACATGGTGAAAAGAGACTACTGTAGTGTACATGGACTGTCTCCAGCTCTGCCAGCTGCAGAACTCTCTGCCAGCTGCAGAATTTGCTTCCTCAGAGGAAACTGTTCCCTGTTCTGTCCAGCAGGGTGAGGGGTGTCTCAGACTTTTATACAAAGCAAGAGCACATACTGGCTGATGATGTGCTAATTTGGGTTAGGTGAAGGCAGAGGAAGAAGATTGCCAACCCATGGGCACCCTGTTCTTTATTATCATCAATTTATTTATATATTGCCATTGATGCAGAAAAATACAAAATACAGTTGGTAAAATAGAAAATACAAAATACAGAAAAGCCCCTACCCAAAAGAGCCTACAGTCCAAAGTCTGAATAAATACAATACAGATAATAAACGAGGAGTCAGAACAGAGAGTGCTAATCAGATGTACACCATGGTATGGGAGTCATTAGGCTGGGGAGAAGGCACCACATGGAGATGCCAAGAACATCACCTCCCAACAGAAAAATGGGGAGAGGCTGTCCCAAAATGATTAAAGCCTCAAACCTCCCTCTCTCTCCAGTGACCCATTCTGACCCCTTTCTCCCAGCTATTAGCCAACCCAACTCTCCACCAAGACAAAAGGACAGAAGTTTTTAAATCTCCTCTCAGCTGCCCACCTCCTACACACACCAGCTGCTACCATCCAGTTATGGATTGTCAGTACTAGCTTCCGCCACAGAGTAAAATAAATGGAAAACATTCAAAAGAAGGGATTGTATTTAACTGTATTATCAAAATGACTAACCTTATGAGCATATTCATGATTCATGATACTTATTTCAATTTTTCATTCAATCATAATTTGTGTTTGGATGTTTCCCAGCAATGTTTTTACACTGTTGCAGAAAGTATAGCATGCCAGGGGATATTGTGCATTATTGTGCCATAACAATGAAGGTGTCTGCATGCAGAGCTTAGTTCCAGCGTGGTACAGAGCTCTAATTATTTTGGAATCAAATATATTTTTGTAGAAGGTGTGAAGGGCTGAGAAAGTTTGCCAATGCTGAACTTGTATAACTTTTTGTTAGAGGGTTAGGTCATCAATACGCCAGCTGTGAGCTGTTTTCATTTGAAATTCAAATACAGAGCTGCTGCATTCACATACAGTAAACTACTAACTGTGATGAATCCTGATTAATGTTCCACAAGGCAGGACAGAGGAATTGCACTGGAGTCCCTACCCCTTTTTGCTGTCAATAGGAACCTCCTGTGGAATTGACTAAAACATTTTCTGTGGGATGGAGGACTTTCTCCTGAACAGATTAAAAGTTTGAGTAATCCTGTTCTGTAGCCTTCTGGGAGCTTTAGTGGTCCACAGGGCTTTGTAGCAGTGTCACAGACTAGAGTCCAAAGGGTAATCAGGCATTGTAGTTCATGATAGTGCCTGTTAGGACAGCTCTAGTTAAGTCAGGCTCTCTTTCTGTTATAAAGCACATGGTTTTGGAATTCAGTATTTCTGCCATTTCAAATGAAGCTGAAATTTAAAACTCAGATCATTAGCATGAATGTATTTTTTTTCTTCAATCAATATGGTCATTTCAGATTTAGCAATCCACAAAAACACCATTCGTAGCTTAGGTGATTTATTGCCAACATCCGTTTCCACAATGGCTTCATTTTGAAAAATAGATTGCCAGCTGTTGGTTCTTCAAGTAAAACTAATTGTGTTTGGTAAAGTGTTTTGAAAAGAATACTTGGCAAATGAATTTAGTTAATTCACAAAACAAAAAGTAATATAGTAAATGTATAGTGAATGGACTACCCATGTAGAATGATGGCCTTGCTACATAACAACCACTAGCAACCACATTATTTTACTGTATAATCTATCACAATATGCACATTTTTCTCAGCATCCAAAGCTGCATTGGAATGGACAGCACATTCGCACCATTGATTTCAATGAGACTTTGTATGGTAAAAAATGTGTACAGTTATGCTCTGTAAAGAAAGGAAAAAATATATTTAATAACAATTAAAAAATCACGGTTTCTAGAGTGGAATTGTTCACTCTGAGTTCCACTGCTTTGTGGGTTTCAGCTAGACACTAAACTCTTATTTTAGCATTTTATTTTAATGTCTTTGTACTGCCGATCTCTGTTTGAGTTTTGGTATTGTTTCACAGTTATATTATAAATGTACACATTAACTATTTGTTTTGTTAATTCTGCAGGTACACTCCATGTAGGGGATGAAATCCGAGAAATAAATGGAATCAGTGTAGCAAACCAAACAGTGGAACAACTACAAAAAATGCTTGTAAGTCCCTAAAAGTTTGTTGACATTGGTTGTTTAATATTTTTTAAATAAACAGCAAAATTAATCCTTTTTTCTTTTAACAAAGCCTCTCTAAATCACAGTGTTCTTCTTTGTCCTTCCTTTCTTGGTAGCTTACCTGATCCCCCAACACAATCCCTTTCCCCATCCTAACTTCCCCCCCAAAAAATCATCTAATCAATTAAGCAGTGCCCTAGCAAACCACAGACTTCTCCAGGGTTTCTTCCACCGTGTCCTTTGTGCATGGAACCCCCTCCCTGAACTAATCCATCAGACGACTATCCTCTCCTCCTTCAAATCCTCTTTTGTGATGCCTCCAAGTAATCACCAAGTGTTTGAATAAATAGGCCATGGTGCAAGTGACTGAAAGGCACTTGGCATAGATCCATACATACTTACTGGAGACAATCCAGTATAACACAAAGAAAGGGGCATATTTTAAAATTGTGTCTATTAGATTGTCTCCATCTCTTTCAGTACCTACCATATATATGTTACCTGTCAGCTAAGATTCTAAATTCTTCAGGAGCAGGAATCATGTCTACCTCTGTACAGTGCCAAACACAATGACAGTCTTCCTTTTTGTGACTTTATTATTTATATTATGATCATTTCAAAACCCTGTTGTAAGCAGCATACAGTAAAGCATAAGATTTTATCTTTATTATCTTTGTCTTCATAGCTACAGCTGTAATTAATTATCCAAACTTTTTAAAATCCCACCACAGTATTTGACTCCCAACACCTTTTCCAATAGTGAACTTCACAGGCTTGACGCTAATTAGTATAAAATAATATTTTAATCTGTCCTGCCCATTGATTTAATCAAGTGACCCTTTGGTCTCATTACTGGGCAAGGTAAAGAAAAGGGATTGACAGATTTTCACTATGCTTTTCATAGTTTTCAGTATGTCATTTATCTTGTTCCTGTTGAAGATGTATTTCTTATTATTTCTACCTTTAACAGAGTGAAAGACATCTGTTATAATAATTGGGAATATTCCTTCTTTTGCAAGCATATGTTCATATGGGTACTTCACCATAGGATGCACGCACCCATGTGACCTTTTGACAGATGATTTGAATTAGAAGTGTCCGTGAGTCCATGCCTGCACATTACAGAGGCTTGTGCTTTAGAGCAAAGGCATATAGAAAGGAGTGGACCTGCTGCTACTACAGTTCCTTCTCAACTGGCTGTGACTTGAAATGGAGCAACTGCATGACAGCTGCTTCCTAGCAGATGTTACCAGTTCTTTAACTTGTTTGCTTTATTCTTTTCTTCTTTATTTTCTCTAATATTTAGTTTACATTTTGTTTATTTTTTCCCCTTCTTTCCACAAATTTATTACATTTTAGAAGGGTTCAAGACACCACCCGCTTCCCAGTTCAGAACCAGTTCCTTGGCCTTTCCACCAGCCTTACTCTGGAAGTATGACAAAAGCCCCAGAATTCATAGCCTTCCAGACCTGCAGAAGATATTTCCCTCAGAGCACCGGGCTTTCTAGCTGTCTTCAGAGTCTCAGAGACTTTCATATCCCATTGAAGTGCAAAGTTTGCACAGGATTTAAAAGGGAGATGAGATTGAAGTTTCTCCTTATGGAACACTCTTGAAGACCTGCAGGGTCTGAGTCCCCCCTCTCCTCCCCCATTACTTCAGTGGCGACCGAGGTTGCTTCAGAGACAAAGGATTCGAAGAGAAGAAAGCTTCCTTCTCCTAACAGAGCCTCCAGGAAAAGAGGTAGATTACCTCTTGGAACTGAACCTAAGGAGACACCGTGTTCCAGGATGAGTACCTCCAAGGATCCTACAGGCACCAGCACCAGGGCTTTGGTACCATCAAAACCAGATAACTCAAAAAGATAAGCCTCCTAGCAAGCACCATAGAGAGCCAATTATTCCAGCACCATCTAGGCATCAAGACTGCTAGAAGCCTAAAGACTTGAGGAAATCCAAGGCACCAGCACCATCTTCTCCAGCGCCGTCTTCAGATAGTGTGCACCCAGAGCATAGAAACGTCACCTCAACAACCACTTCAGCACCATCCTCATAGGTGTCTCATTTTGCATCTCCGACAAGGGCCCCAGTACCACCCCTGGTCCATCTACACATTTCTACAGCCCTCTGGCACCTTCAAGGTTCTTGTCACAAAAGGGCTTATCTGCATCAGAGGAACTGGAGTCCCCCCTCTTGCAGGTACCAAGAGAAGTTCCCCACTAATACCAGTACTACCATGCCAGCCAGGCTCCTCTCCTCCCCTCTCAGCAGGTCACCCGATACCTGTCCACCAGCACCTCTGGGGTAATGCCTCACCCTCTGGTGTCTCCAGCACCAGTGCCCAGTGCCTCCTTTGCATTCTGGGATAACACCTCCAACTCTGAAATCTCAGTACAGGGCTACTCAGCTTACTATTTGACACCTCAGGCGGTGTACCTGGACAAGGACACACCAGAGTCTAGAAGGTACCCCAGACCCTCCAAACACGTATAACCCTTCCGTACCCACAACCCCAGTGCGCCTACTGGAATCCCTGGACTGCCTATATGGACCAATTCTATAGGGTTCCTGCCCACAAGAGAATGACTGGAAGTTCCACAGGCCTCAACAACCACCAACACCACAGCGGCAGTCACCAATACTGCGTGCTTCTCTGGTACGGAAGGAAGATCAGGAGGAGGATCTACAGAGGAGGAGATACCGTCTTCTCATAAATCCTCCTCTGCCCCGGACAAGGCAGTGGTGCCAACACCTCCCTTTTATGTGGCTAATATTAGGTCATTTCAGGACATAATGAAGAGATGTACAGGGTCTCTTCAGATCTCGACAGAGGAGGTACAAGAGTCCCAGCACTCTGGTGGTTATTCTTCAAACCACCCCACACAACACAATAGCACTGCCCGTTAATGAGGCGCTCTCATCTCCAGCCCATAATTTGTGGCATATACCTGCCACTTTCCCACCTACGTGTAAGTGGATGTTCCAAAAAAATTGTGTACCAGCCAAGAGGCTGGAATATTTCTTCTCCCACCCCGACTCTCTCATGGTGGATGCAGTTAATGAGAGAAAATGCCAGAGTAGATCAAGATCCCCATCTTCTGACAGAGGCCTCTTTGGTAGGAAGAGTTATTCTTCTGCTGCTCTTCAGCTCCAAGAAGCAAATTATCAAGCCATGATGGCAAATATGACTTTACTATCCTATGCCAAATTCACTAATTTTATTAACAATTTGCCACAGGACAAGAGGGAGCAATTCTAGGCCCTCACTTCTGAAGGACAACTGATAACCAAGACCTCTTTACAAGCTGCCTTTGCTGCTGCTGTTACAGTTTCACCATCTTTAGCTGTTATGTGATGAGGATCCTGGCTCCAATCATCCGGCCTGTCCAGAATACGGTGGAAGACCTCCCTTTCAAAGGGCTGAAGCTGTTCAACAACAATACTAGCGCCTCATTGCGTTCCCCCAAGGATGCGAGAGCAACCCTGAGGTGTCTCGGGATCTATGTACCTGGAACAAAGAGACGTTTCAGCAAATCAGACTGCACAACAATCCCAGCTATTCAAACATCAACAGTACCGGGCCTGTTCCAGACATACTGAATCTCCTAGAAGGAGGCCTGGGCCTCACAAGAAAGGGCGACGATCTCCCTACCTGCATCACGCTCCAAGTGACCATTATGGCAACCTCGTCAGGGGACACGAACAATGCCCTTCTCTGAAGCCACTGTGCAAGCCTATCCTCCACTCCACCCCCCTTTGGGGACCGCCCATCACAGTTTCTACCTAATTGGGAACTTATCATCACAGACAAATTGATTTTAGAGGTAATGGCTATGGGATATTCTACCCCTTCCTCCTCTCTCTTCAGGGACCCCTCTCATGAGGATTCGTAAAACAGGAGGCCCAGTCCCTCCTCAGTATGAGAACGATAGAGCCACTCCCCCCCAGAATTTGTGGAAAGAGGATCCTAGTCCAAATATTTTCTGGTTCCCAAAAGAAATGGCATTGGAGGCCAATTCTTGACCTCAGGAGCCTGAACACCCATATTCTCTCACAACACTTCTAGATGGTGACTATGGTTATCATAATCCTTCTTTGAGTCAACGGGTTTAGTTTACTGTCCTCAACCTTCAAGACACACATTTTTCACATTGTGATGCACCCTTTCCACAGACATTTTCTGCACTTCATCATTGGCTCAGAATATTGTCGATATCATGTCTTTCCCTTTCGACTTTCCACAGCCCCCACAGATTTTTACAAAGGTCCTCTCAGTAGGTGCAGCTCACCTACATCAAGACAGTATTTCAGCCTTTCCCTATTTAGATGATTGGCTTCTCTAGGGGTGCTCCACTCTGGATGTCCAGTTGGCAACCAACAAGGCTCTAACCTTGCTTTAGGCCCTGGGACTTTGTATCGGCCTAGAAAAATCCACAGTGTCTCCCGTCCAGAGGATAGAATTAATTGGAGCTTCCCTGGACTCTCAAATTGCTAGGGTCTACCTACCTATCTCCATTATATCCCATCTGGTCACTACCCTACAGCTAAGTCCCCGGCCGACTTCAGCTCCTAGATCATATGTTGGCCCTGTCATTCGCTACACCACACGCAGGACTACATCTTCAATGCCTTTGGGCCTGGCTCAAAATCTCATATACACCAAACAAATACAGCCTTACCAAATGGGTTTCCTTTACCCCCACGGGTGCTGGACTCCCACAGATGGTGAAAAGACCCTCGATGAAGGTCTGTGTGGGAACCCCATTCTCATTCCTGCTACCAACATGAATCATCACAATGGATATCTCCCTTCTAGGCTGGGGAGCTACTTACAAGGTTCCACAAACAAGGCAAATGGTGTCCACAAGCAATGTTGCTTTAGAGCTAAGGGCAGTTTGTTATGCCTGCAACGTCTTTCTCCACACATTTAGGGTCATCATAACAGAGTAATGGTAGATAACAGAGCTGCAGTGTCCTATATAAATTGATAAGATCCCAGTCTTTATGCACAGAATCCCTAAAATTGTGGAACTGGTGCATTGCCTGTCATATAGAGATCTCTGTGATTTTCCTACCAGGCCTCCACAACATGGTACCAAAGGCTCTAAGTAGAAATTTCCATTAGGACCACAAGTGGGAGCTCAACAGTGTGATCTTTCAGAACATCTGGAAAGTATGGGGCCTTCCCTTAGTGGATCTCTTTGCAACCCTGACCAATACAAAATGTCAACTCTTCTTCTCCAAGGGGAGACTCAACTGTGACACTTTGGTAGATGCTGTAAGGACCAGGACAGGAGTGGTCAAGCCTAATGGTCAGAGCTGGGGTCAGAAGCGAGGAACCAAAGCCAGTCAGAATCAGAATCAGAATCATGCCAAGGTCGGAGCTTAAGTCAGGGTCAGGAGTCACACCAAAGGTTGAGCCAGAATCAGTGTCAGGAGTCATCCTGCGGGTCAGGACTGGAATCAGAATCAGACAGCCATGCCAAGGGTCAAAGGTCAAGCCAGAGTCAAAGTTCAGAACAACAGCCGGTCAGGAGTTCACTCAGTTGCTCAGACAACTTCCTTTAAATTATTCTGGCTTAAATAATGCATCTGGGTTGAATGTCTCCTCCAATGAGTAGCTTCCTAGGCAGAGCCTATGGTGGGCCAGAGTTCCACTAAACCCCTTCCATGCTGGTTCTGCAGAGCTGTTGGGTGACTGTCATGGTCTATGACCCGTGGGCCCACATTCGAGACCCACAACCCTTCACAGGTGTCCTACTAGTTCCAGGGCCTCACTCTCTCCTCTGTTCTTACCTCCAATGCTGTTAATTCTCAAGACATTGATCAAACTACAACAGCAGCAGGCGAGAATCATCTTGATAGCGCCTTCTTGGTCCAGACAAGTGAGGTATTCAGATCTACATCACCTTTCTATAGAGAGACCCTGATGCCTCCCTCTCAGATCAGACCACCTGATGCAGAACTCTGGCACCATGAGACACCACCAGCCTTCTGTCCCTGAACCTTATGGCCTGGCTCCTCTGTGTTTCTTGGCTTTATTAGAATTTGTTAGTCTCTAAGGTGCCACAAGTACTCCTGTTCTTTTTGCGGATACAGACTAACATGGCTGCTACTCTGAAATCTGTACTCCTGAATAGTGGAAATCCTCCACTCATAAAACTTACTTGCAGAAGTGGAAACATTTCCTTTTCTGGTGTTTTTGTCACTCTATATCTGTTTCTGAAGCTCTTCCTGCAAGGATCCTTGATTATTTGTTTGAATTAAAAAAACAAGAACTATCTATGAGATTTGTTAAGGTGACACCTAGCAGCTATAATGACCTTTAATTCACCTATCCAGAGCTTCTCAGCTACATTCCTCAAGGGTTTAGCTAATCTGTTCCCACATATCCGCAACCCCACACCTCCGTGGAACCTTAACTTGGTCCTCAATGTCTTAAGGAACTCTGCATTCAAACCTCTGGGCACATGTTTGTTCCTTTAAGACCCCCTTCCTGGTAGCCATCATCTTAGCTAGAAACGTGGAAGAAGTTGGAGTGCTTTCGGCTGACCCATCTTACGCTATCTTCTACTGTGACAGAGTCACACCACACCCCCATCCTCTGTTTATCCCTAAAGTTTTGTCAGACTTCCATATCAATCAGGATATTCATCTGCCACTATTCTTCCCCAAACCTCACTCCTCAAGAGAAGAGGCAAGCCTTCTCACCTTAGACATTCGGCGGACACTAGACTTCTGTCTGGACCCTTCATGGTTCCCCTAGACCGGTGCTGCGGTGGGTCCACAGGTCTACACCTGCTCATTACAAGCAGGAGGTCGTGTAATGCGCATGTGCAGACCTTTGGACACTGGTAATTCAAATCTCTGGACAAGAGCTTACAGGCATGCATTCCACCTATGATAGAGCACCCATAGGGACAAAACACCTTGAACAACTCAAGTTACTGAAAGGTAAGTAACCTTACCTGTATATAACATGTAAATTGAATGGGAAGAAAAAATAATTTATTTTACAACAAAGGCACAATGTAAATCACAAAAAAATAGATGAGGGAAATGGAAATGAAAAAAAAAACTTGCTGATGTGTACACAATTCTGTAAAAATACAGCTGTAATCTCCAGCCTTCTGAAGACCCGTCATGCTAATTCACTAATGGCGTATGTTTGGTTTTATGTTAATAAGAGACAGTCTGAATGTGTTTGTTTCTAAGTGAAACCACATATTGTAAAAGCTTTCCAGTTTATTTTAGGAAGAACTGCTGCTGCTCTCAGAAAGGTTGTGCTGGTTTCCTTACAGATATTAGAGTGGTTTCTTGTGTTTTAGCTGCAACATCTTGTTTTTTAAAGAAATAATTTTCTTTCTCCAGAGGGAAATGCGGGGGAGCATCACGTTCAAGATTGTGCCAAGTTATCGGACTCAGTCTTCATCCTGTGAGGTAATGAATTTAATGAACCATTCCCATCCTTTCTCAATCCTGTAACTAACTGCCTGCTGATGGCTGAATGTTATTGCTTTCTGGGAAATTGTTTCTGCCTGTGCTGTTAGATCACGCACACCAATTTTACAACAAAGATAACGGAACAGGAGTAGGTCCCACCCACCTACTCAGCCCTGCCTTCATATTCATCTCATCAGCACCTTAACTAACCCTTTACAGCCTATGATGTTAAAAGAAAAAGGAAAACCTCTCGAGTCTCTCTTCAGTTAACATGGAAGTATGGGGTCCCCTGTTTTAAAATTCATGATTTAAAATACTTTCTCCAGGAAGTCTATTTGAGTTCCTAAATTAAGAAGCTTGAATAAATATTTCTGCTCTGTTTTAACATGAAAAATGTATGGATTGATTGATTTGGGCTGTTAAGGGTTAATTGAAGATCCTGTTTCTGTATAAATCTGTTCAGGTACATTTGTGATAATTAAATGTCTGTAACAGTAACATGTGGCTAAATATTATGTTTCTATTGGTAATGTATCATTAGTCAAGAAAAACAGGTTTGGAATTCAGTACTCTTTGAATTAGCAAAGTGATGCTGTGGTTTTGCAAGTTTATATAACTCTTCCTTGCACACAAAGCTATTTTCCATGTGTAACTGAAAGGAATTAAAACATTGAAAATGGCTATTAGGGAAGGATATTCTTCCTATTTGGGCTTACAGATTGGCATAAGCACTGTGTAAGCAATGCTATTCTTTCCATGGGGCATGCTTGATTCTTCAACAGGAGGCAGACACCAGGATGCGATAGAGAGCATTCCATCTCAGTACCAAGGGAGTGAGTTCTACTCCCCATACTTCCAAATCCCCAAAAATGGCAGGGAAGGTGGAGACTTGTCCTGGACCTTCAACAGCTCAACATCTTTATCAGGAAATTGAAATTCAGGATGATTTCACTGGCATCTGTTATCTCCTCCCTGTAGGAGGGAGTGTGGTTCTTGGCCTTCAACATGAAGGACTTGTATTTCCATGTGGATATTCACACATCATAAAGGAAGTTCTTGCGGTTCATGGTTGGCCAGGAGCACTACCAGTTCCGCGTCCTCCCCTTTAGGCTTGTGATGGCACCCAGGGTGTTTACAAAAGTATTCCCAGCAGTAGCAGCCCAGATGAGATGCCAGAGATTTATGGTGCTCCCATACCTGGTCAACTGGTTCCTGGTATGACAGTCTCACCAAGAAGCTGTCTCAGCAATACAATCTCTTCAGCACCTCCTTGCAACCTTAGGTGTGTGTGTAAATGAAGACTAGTCTGTTTTGTCACCCACAAAGACAATAAATTTGATAGGGGCACAGCTGGATTCTGTCTCTGCACGAGCTTTGCTCCCTGAAGACAGCTTTTACACAATGAGCACCTGTTCTCTCGCATTATCCACAAGCCTCAAACTACAGTGCATTAGTGCCTCTTGCTGGTAGACCATATGGCTGCATGTACCTACATGACACACTTCACCAGGCTCCACTTGCGGTGCCTACAAGCCTGGCTCCACTTGACCACAGAATCACTGTTCCCTCTGCAGTTCTCAGCTCCCTTGCTTGGTGGTCCAACCCAAACAAAGTCATGGTGGGGACTCCATTCTGCCCTCCCACAAGGGCCACCATCTTGACGGATGCCTTCCTCACAGGATGGGATGTTCATTTAAACTACCATACAGACCAGGGTACATGGACCCCACAGGAGGCCTGTCTTCATGTAAACCTGCTGGAGCTCAGATCAGTCTGCAAGGGCTTCCTCCACCTCATATACTCACTTCATGTACAGATACTATCGGATAATATCACCACAGTTGTCTACATACCAAACAGGGAGGAGCGAGATCTTGTCCTCTCTTCATGGAGGCATTTGGGCCGTGGAACTGATGTATCAGGAATCAGATTGCCATACGGGCCGCATACCTCCCAGGCTTTCAGAATTTCCTGGCAGGCAGACTGAGCTGGAGCTTCTGTATAGACCACGAAGGGGAAGTGCATGACACAGTTCTAACCAACATCTTCGCGAAGTGGGTACTCCCCTATAGGAGTTCTTCACGTCACAGTCAGAGAGAAAGCTTCCCATGTATTGCTCCAGGGGAGCCATATGCAGAGACGTGCAGGGCAATGCTCTCCTCATCCCCTGGACAGACTGTCTCAGGTATATCGTTCCCCCTATTCCCCTCATACCTCAGGTTATACGGAAAGTCCTCTGTGACGGAGTCACTATCATCCTCCTAGCACTCTACTGGTCCAGACAGTTCTGGTTCACAACTTCCTAAAGATGTCCGTGCTCCTGCCCATCAGGATCCACCCATTTCTGGATCTCCTAATCTGAGACCGTGGGACATTCAAGCACTCCAGCCTGGGCTCACTTCACCTCGCGCCCAGGTATTTGGATGGGCATCAGAGATAGAATGCTGCTGCTCTGCCCCGTCCCAGAAATCCTCAATCAAAATAGGAAAGACTACTAGAGCCTGCTACAAGGCTAAATGGTGCCTCTTTTTGGCCTGGGCACAATGCCACCAACATTCCCTTGACACAGTGGGCATTCCAGTTATCCTTGACTACCTCCTTGCCTTAAAGAAGTCAAGTCTAGCCCTTACTTTGCTGCAGGTACACTTAGCATTCTGTCCTCATGCATCTGGCCCCGATGTAATTTATCAGGGCCTTCCCACCAATCATCAAATCTGTGCCTCAATGGGATCTTAATCTTGTCCTGTCAGTGCTCACAGGCCCATCCTTCAAACCTACCGTGACATGTGTCATAACACACCTCTCCATGAAAGTGGCATTCTTAGTTGCCATCACTTCAGCCAGAAGGGTCAGTGAGCTAGCAGCCATGATGGCAGCCCTGCCTTACACAGTATTTCACCAAGAGGAGGTCTCCCTTTGGTTACACCACAAATTCCTCCCCAAGATTATCTCTGAATTCTATATCAATCAAGCAATCCACTTGCCTGTATTTTTTCTGAAGCCTTACGCTTCTCCTGAAGGCAAGAGGCTATGCTCCCTCACCATCAGACGCGCCCTGGCATTCTAGCTGCAAAGAATCAAAGCCTTTAGGAAATCTACAAGGCTTTTTGTCACCATCGCAGAAAAGTCATGCGAACAAGCCATATCCTCACAGAGAATCTCTATGTGGATCTCAGGATGCATATTAGAATGATACAAAATAGCAAAACTCCTCTCTCTCTGCCCTCTGCCCTCCCACCCCCCGCACCCATGGGGGTGTTACAACCCCACTCCACACGAGCATAGGCAGCCTCCATGGCATCCTTATCAGATGTCCCGCTGCAGGACATTTGCAAAACAGCAACTTGGTGCTCTGTCCACACGTTTATGGCACACTACACCCTGATTCAAGTGGCAGCTGTGGATGCAACAATGGGAACAGCAGTATTGCAAGCGTCGCTGCTGTCAACTTCATCACACCCTCCTCCAGACTGAATACTATTTGTGAGTCACCGACATGAAGAAGAACTGGAGGTTCCTTACTGTAGCTGGAGGTTCTTCGAGATGCATGGTCCCCTATCTGTTTTCCACTACCCGCCCTCCTTCACCTCTGCTTCAGACCCTACTACATTGCAGTAAGAGGGGGAACTGGAGAGGGGTCAACCTGCACTGCCCCTTATACCTTTGGACAGAAGCATGCGGGAAGATACTGCGCGTGTGCAAGTCAACGGACACTGCATGGAAGAATTTCTGAACTCTGGCACATGGCAACCATGTGTACCCACATGTGGAAAACAGATAGGGTCCACATATCTCAAAGAACCTCCAATTACAGCAAGTAACCTCCTTTTATGTTCATCGCTTTACATATAATGTTACTACATACGTTTCACCATGATATCATTGACCAGCAAGCTATTAGTTTCAAAGAATACCTCACAAGGCCTATTCTGTATAAAGATTATTACAGTGGTGTATAGGGTGTGAATACAGGGGTCCGTTCAGTCACAATCTGGTCTTAAAAAAGTAACATCATATACAGAAAAGCTATTTTAGTAATTTTTGTGGTAGTTTCTAAGATTTATTGTTTTTTCTTCCTCCAAGGCATGGACAATTACAGTCATCATAGTACTGTAGTCTAGCTTTACAGCTAGAGGAATACAAAATTAGTGCCGCTGAAATTTTTTAAAACTCGAAACCGTTGATCATATATGTGAGATTTTTCTCTACACATTAATTACCCTCAAACAGAATAACTGTTCTTAAAATCAAACATAATATGCTAGTATTCCTTTAGATATAAAGGCACATTATTTTTCTACATTTGGAAGGTACCACTTTGAGTACCTGAGACTTGCAGCTGTCCAGTTATTTCTGTCCTAATTTGTGGCTCCTTAGTAATGTTTAATGGAGTTCTTGTTACCTGAACATTAAGCCATCAGTAATCTGTAGAGATATCATATCCCTTCATGACTGCTGTAGATGAAGTTTGACCCTCTTATTGTGTAGAGTCTCCATAGTTAATCACTTCTGAATCAGTGGAGATTTAATCCAGGCTGTTGTTATATTTGGTTGAGATTTTCAAAGGTAGGTAGGGGATTTAGCTACACAAGTCATGTTAGTTTCAGTGGGTCAGCTTTGAAAATCTCAACCTGAGATTTATTCCAAGCTTGTTCAGATCTCTGGGTGTCACATAGTGCATATGCTTCGCCGATCTTAGCAGATCTCTTCATGCATTTCTCATGGCATGAGGGACACAGGCTCCTGAATCTTGCTCATCCATGGTAAGGTAAAGTGAAGTAGGTTTGGAATCTGGGTTTTATTTCACTTGGGCAGAAGGCTGTCATACTCCTTCAGATTTTTTTTCGTCCAGGATTCATTAATTTTTAGAAGAACTAGTTGAGATGCCCTAGAAGGACCAAAACAGGACTAAAAGACAAACCAAATCCCTGATGCCTACAAGAGGAGTTACCAATTAAGGCTAAACTATGTAGTGAGACATTAATATCCCAGAAGGATATTTTGGGACATTTCCATGCTTTCACTATGGTAATAGACACTGAAGAAAAATCAAAGACAGAGAAATCATATTTAGCGTTACTGGATTAGGTAGCAAGGCAGCTCTGACTAACATGCCAAATTCCCTACTTCTTTCCAGGGAAAATAGAAGCCAATGCAAAGACATTGGTTTCAAGAGTAACAGTAGACTGGCAGTCTGCCATCTTGCTGGGCATGTATTTGAGGATTAGAGACAACTTCAAAAATCGAATTTTTATTTCCTGGCTTAGATTTTGCTGACAATATACTGTTCCTATAATCACTGTTGTGTAAACTATTGATTGTTTATCTATTGAGGGCATCTGCCATCCAGCTATCAAAGTGGTACACAGTCTGAGTCCTACAGATACTCACATAGTGCAGTGTCCAGAAACATCTTTTTTCCTCCTTTCGCTAGCCAAGAAATTACACCCTTCCTCTTGGACACAGACTCTAGCCACAGTGATTACTGCAACACACTCTGCCAATGGTTGATTGTGAATACCATTCAGAAGTTTCAGCTCATGCAGTATGTAGTATCCCATCCAAAATAAGACCTGAAGAGAGAGCGTATCATATTGGCATTCCATTTCTGTCTTGGCTCCCTGTCTAATTCTTTATCTACTTCAAGATCCTGGTCCAAATCGTTAAGCCTCTCAATGGGATCTTTCACTCACACATCCCCAAGGAAGGACAGTGACTGACAGCTGATTGAAACATTTTTGGTAGTAATACTTGTGGAACTTTTAATACAGAAGATCAGTATGAGTTTGAGTCGTACCTTTTTCAGGACACAGTGCAAGACTCACTTCATTACACAAATCTTCCCTCAGTAAAGCCATCTCTTGTTTTCTCCTGAAACATCAACCAACAAATATTATTTTTAGAAGTGCAACAACCTGGACAAGGATTGAGAAAACAATTATTAGTCAGACTTCTTGTACTTGCCACCTAGACTAGACTACTACTTTGAACTATACATTTGTAGCGATATACCGGTCAAGCACTCTTACTTTCCATTGATACAAGACCCTGAGGAATGATTTTCAGTTTAAGATGCAAGAGAGTGCTGACAGAGGTATATATTTGCAAGTAAAACTTCTCTGAAAAGAGCAACTTCTAAGTCTTTGAAACTGTCTATGTGAGACACAGGCAATCATTAAAAAAAAAAATTTGAATTGAGTGGTAATCTTTAGTGGACTCAGAAACACTTAATAGGAAGCATTTCTCCCCCCTGGAAAGTGTTTCCTTTTGGTGCCATTCTAATGCATGCAACTCTAGGCCTTCCTGGAGTCCTTCCTTTACAGTTACAGAAAAATCTTTGTAGGTTTATCCATGAAAACAGATTGGAATTGAAATATGTTTGTAGATTCTGACACTCATCTCAACATACATTGTGGGGTTTAGTCTTATCAGATGTGAAAATAGAGCCATAACCTGGCTGCTGTTGCTGGGGTCTGGTGTAATAAGAGATTAATCAAAGAGCACTAATAGTGACTGTCGAAGGGTCACTTCGCTTATAAGTCACTAACCAACACCTTAACTCTGCCATCACTTGGAAGTGGTGGGGATTGTCTCAGCTAATGATGAAGATATGGTGGCAGAGCTGAAGAGTCAGTCAAAATCCAGGAGCAATGTGCCCTTTTGTTTGTTCTTGCTTGGCTTAGGGGTGACATAGAAGTATCACTTCACTTCTTTCTCTCCTCAATGTAGTGTTTTTTAGCTGGCCTAAGCAGGACAAGTTTGCGAAGTCCTGGGGTTCAGGTAGTACTGCTTTAATCTAGGCTGTTGAAAGCACCTAGTCCAAACTTGCATTAATTCTGGCCTTCTTGGAACACCGAGTCCATCCTGTGTTTGCATCCTCTCCCCCAAGAGGATTGACATTCTTGGACACTTTATATGAAAGATAATTCTCCCCTTGAGCTGATCTCCAGACAGAATCTGAATTTTTCTAGTTCTAAGCAGTCCTGGTATTCTAAGAAGATGTCCATTGTGTCTGCTATCTTCCAATAGGCTGTATGCAATACACAATTTTGCTGTCCTAGCTTGGAGTCTTTTCTTTTAGAAGAAACTTCCTAGACATTAAAAATAGGATGAATGCCTCTTGTAGTTGAGCAAATCAAGATAGCCCTAAGTTCATAGTTTACACGATTCCCTTTAGCTTTTTCTTAGGGCAGGTCCACACTGGGGCGGGGGATCGATATAGGAAACGCAACTTCAGCTACGAGAATAGCGTAGCTGAAGTCGACGTTTCCTATATCGAACTAAATTTACTTACTTCGGGTCCACGCGGCGCAGGCAGGCTCCCCCGTCGACAGCGCTTCCTCCTCTCGGCGAGCAGGAGTTCCGCAGTCGACGGGGGAGCGCTTCTGGGATCGATCTATCGCGTCCAGATGAGACGCGATAAATCGATCCCAGAAGATCGATCTCTACCCGCCGAATTGGGCGGGTAGTGTGGACCAGCCCTAAGACTCATAGACTTTAAGTCCAGAAGGGACCATATGATCATCAACCTGACCTCCTGCACGTTGCAGGCTACAGAACCTCCTCCCCCAACTCCTGTAATAGACCCTTAATTACTGAGTCCTCAAATCATGATTTAAGTTAGAGACTTTACCATTTACATCAGTTTAAATCTGCAAGTGACCTGTGCCCCATGCAGCAGAGGAAGGCGAAAAACCCCCAGGGTCTCTGCCAATCTGATTGTGGGGAAATTTCTTCCTGACCCCAAATATGGCGGCCAGATTAATCCCGAGCCTTTCTGCAAGATCCAACAGTTTTTTTCCTCCACTGCTTCCCTAAGGAAGCTGTTCCAGAACTTCACTCCTCTGATGCTTAGAAACCTTCATCTAATTTCAAGCCTAAACTTGTTGATGGCCAGTTTTATAGCCATTTGTTGTTGTGTCCACATTGGCACGTATCTTAAAGAACTCCTCTCCCTCCCTGGTATTTATCCCTCTGATGTATTTATAGAAAGCAATCATATCTCCCCTCAGCCTTCTTTTGGTTAGGCTAAACAAGCCAACCTCTTTGAGTCTCCTGTCATAAGGTAGGTTTTTCCATTCCTCTGATCATCCTAGTAGCCCTTCTCTGCATCTGTTCCAGTTTGAATTCATCTTTCTTAAACATGAGACACCAGAAATGCACACAGTATTCCAGATGAGGTCTCACCATTGCCTTGTATAAGGGTACTAACCCTTCCCCATGTCTACTGGAAATACCTCACCTGATGCATCCATCCTAGGATTGCATTATCCTTTTTCATGGTAGCTCATAATCATCATGTGATCAACCTGTACACGCAGGTCTTTCTCATCTTTTGTCACTTCCAATTGATAAGGTCCTCAGCTTATAGCAAAAATTCTTGTTGCTAGTCCCTAAGTGTGTGACCTTGCACTTTGCACTATTAAGTTTCATTCCATTTCTATTACTCCAGTTTTCAAGATCATCCAGATCTTCTTATATGATATTCCAGTTCTCCTCCGTATTGGCAATTCCTCCCAACTTTGTGGCATCTGCAAATTTTATTAGCACACTCCAACTTTTTGTGCTAAAGTCAATAATAAAAATGTTAAATAACTTTGGTCCCAAGACAGATCCCTGAGGAACTCCACTAGTAACCTCCCTCCAGCCTGACAGTTCAGCTTTCAGTATGACCCGTTGCAGGCACCCCTTTAACCAATTCCTTATCCACCTTTCAATTCTCATATTAATCCCCAACTTCTCCAATTTAACTAATAATTTCTCATGTAGAACTGAATCAAATGCCTTACTGAAATCCAGGTAGATTAGATCTATTGTATTTCCTTTGTTAACAAATCAGTTTCCTTCTCAAAGAAGGAGATCGGATTGGTCTGGCACAATCTACCTTTTATAAAACCACATTGGATTTTATCCCAATTACCCGTTTATTTCTATGTCCTTAACTAATTTATCTTCCAAAATTTGTTCCAAGACCTTGCATACAATTGAGTTCAAACTAACAGGTCTGTAGTTTCCCAGATCACTTTTTTTTCCCTTTTTTAAAAATAGAAACTATATTACCAATTCTCAAGTCATAGGGTATGACCTCTGAGTTTACAGATGCATTTTTGTTATTTGGCTTCTCTGATTTGTGGAATTGGCAAATCAGGAGCCTAAAAGCAGATCACACTAGTTCTTAATTGTGATTCTTGGTTCCCAATGTTGGGGAGCGGGGCACTTTTCAAAGGGGTACCAAACTTACTCAAGGCATTCTTTTTAAAATTTTGCTTGGGTTTGTGATAGTTTCCAACCATTAAGCTGTTCAGGGGGCACTATATAGATTTCATGGAATCACACGTAGCCCATGAAACGTTGACTGCCTAATGCTACTAGGAAAGTCAGGACAAGACACGATCCACTGAAGCTCCTCAGAAGTAAAAGCTGGTTAGTGGAGCATTACACTGAGATAGAGCTCAGAATATCCTCAGGTCCACAGGCCTTTGTAGTAGGCCAAGAAATCTTCCTTGGGGAGGAGATGTGGTCAAGAGCCTGTGCAGCTATGCCTTCTCCCTCCATCTGGACTTTTTCTTGCCCAGATTAGACAAATAGGCTGTGTCTGCTTCCAGCATGTCCCAAAGTTTGCCCCTTGCCAAATTGTCATTTGACAAGCAAACCAAATCAGAGGTACCCAAGTTAAGCCATATTTCATCTATTCTAGACAGTCAGAGAGGTGGGCAGAGCCAACAGGAGATGACCACATCTGAGGGGACGAATGACTCCTCCATGTGACTCATAATCTAGTGCTACCTGAAAAAATCTGCTGCAAGTGGAAGGAAGCTCTGTATGTAGGGAAAGGAAATTGCAACTTTTTGGAAGGAGTAGCGTCTTTTACCCACCATCTAATGTTACTTAAAGGGGCAGATAAATAAAATAAACCCAAATAAAGCAAAATGAGGAAAATTCCTTCAAGCATAGACAAAGTAGCTTATTTGGCCTCACTTGGATAATTGGAAGTTGTTGTTGCGCTTGAAGATTTTTGCAAAAAACAATAGACGTGTTTCTGCCAATCTGTTAAGTACTGTAAATGACTACGGCAGCCAAATGACTATGTATTTTCTCCAAACCCATCTAGTGGAAATATACAGAGCTATTTGGTTTTTATGGTGGATTTTATTGAGATAAAAAGATCTTAAAAGTGATAAGATTAGCAAACTTGTGGCTCTGCTATTTCAGGTCTGGAGCTCCTCTAGGTGGCTACTCATGGAATTTCATCTTAAACCATACTCAATGAGTCAAAACTAAGTCCTGAATGCTATGTTGAGTTTATACAGCACATCAAATAGTACAGGCAACAACAATAAATAGTGCCTGTTATTTGAACTAGTCACTGGTATTTTGGGATAGTTATGAGTGCTGTTATATAACTTTCTTGTATATGTTAATACCTTGTTAATGGTGAAGTCTAATCAGATAAATGTTGTCTCGTGAGCAGTGTAAGTGGGGTCCTGGCTTCTAATATACTTGTTAAATGCACTGTCATTTGATAAGCTATACACAAAGGATTTAAAAAAAAATTTTAATCTGTTTTTTCTCATTTTGTTGTCTGTAACATTATGAAGCTAACAACTGAAGATACCTAAAAGGATTTTAGACATGGAACATTACAATTCAGCACTCTTGGTTTTTATACAATGTGTGAATTAATTATTTTGTTTACTGAATAAGTATCCAATTAGCACTTGAGATTTCTTTGATGATGAGCTCATATTGTAAAGTACTGTGCGCTCCAAATAGCAAGGGTAAACTGGAGGTTTGGCAATTATCCCTTTTTTTCCCCCTATTCAAGACCCAAAATCATCACAAATCCCCGTTTCCCATTCCATAATATGTCCCAACATGCGCTTTGCAGATAATGTCTCAACCACCATGGAACTCCCCTGGAGCATAGAGCCACCCTGCAAGGCTCAGGCAAGTGGTGGCTTTTTTGTTATATAGAATCACAGAATAATAGAAATGCAGGGCTGGAAGGGACCTCGAGAGGTCATCTAATCCAGCTCCCTGTGCTGAGACAGAACCAAGTAAACCTAGACCATCCCTGCCAGGTATTTATCTAAATTGTTCTTTAAAAACCTCCAATGATGGGGATTCCACAACTTCCCTTGAAATCCTATTCCAGAGCTTAACTATCCCTATAGTTAGAAAGTTTTTCCTAATATCTAACCTAAATCTCCCTTGCTTCAGATTAAGCCCATTACTTCTTGTCCTACCTTCAGTGGACATGGAGAACAATTGATCACCGTCCTCTTTATAACAGCCTTTAATATATTTGAAGACATTATCAGTTCCCCTTCAATCTTTTTTCCCCCCCCAAGATTAAACATGCCCATGGTCAAGTTTTCTAAATCTTTTATCACTGTTGTTGCTCTCCTCTAGATTCCCTCCAATTTGTCCACATCTTTCTTAATATGTGTACCAGAATTGGACACATTACACCAGCTGAGGCCTCCCCAGTGCTGAGTACAGCAGGACAGTTACCTCCCGTATCTTACGTATGATAACTTATGTATGCGTCTCAAAATATTAGCTTTTTTCTCAATGGCATCACATTGTTGACTGATATTTAATTTGTGATCCTCTGTCACTCCCAGATCCTTTTCAGTAGTACTACCATCTAGCCAGTTATTCCCCATTTTCTAGTTGTGCATTTGATTTTTCCTTCATAAGTGTAGTACTTCAAATTTGTCTTTATTGAAATTCATCTTGTTGATTTCAGACCAATTCTCCAATTTGTCAAAGTTGTTTTGAATTCTAATTCCGCCCTCCAAAATACTTGCAATCTCTTCCAGTTTGGTGTCATTTGCAAATTTTATAAGCATACTCTCACTCCATTATCCAAGTCATTAATAAAAATATTGAATAGTATTGGACCCGCGACTGACCCCTGTGGGGCTCCTCTGAATGCATCCTCACAAACCATTGATAACTACTCTCTGAGTACGGTCTTTCAACTAGTTATGCACTCACCTTATAGTAATTTCATCTAGACCACATTTCCCTAGTTTGCTTATGAGAATGTCATGTGGGACTGTGTGAAAAGCTGCAGTTTGGCAGAATTTTATTCTGAATGTATTTATTTATTAGAAATGTATTTATTTTGGCAAAATTTTATTTTTATACCAATTAGAGTATAAAAATAAAAATCACTTGAAACTTTACAAAGCTATGGCATAAGATGCAAAAGAAAAACAGAAAAAAATGCAAAAGTTTAAAAAAATAAAAAATAAAAATGTCAGTTACCTCACCCGAGCAGCCAGCTCTGGGCTCCAGCTGGGGTCCTCCAGGATGGTGGAGGCAGTGTGCGTAAGGACATTTCATGGAGCAGGAAAGATCATTCCCAACATCAGCACACCTAAATGACTAGAAAGTTTGTTTAAAATCAGTTATATGCTGAAGACTGCTGTTGCCCATCCTATTTAAATTGTTCAGCATATAATCTTACATTTTTTTGTGAAAGATAGCTACTGATGCACCAGATCATTTTGATTGCCACATGAGGCAACACTTAAGAAGTGGTCCCAAATATTGGGAAATTCAGAAAATTGACTCCTGAGGTAGTAGTAGTATTTAATTTATAGGATAAATAAGCAAATAAATCCAAATATCAAATTGTAAAAAACTATTCAGTATTTTGGGATACTTGTGCAGTTTATAGTGTGGAAACTTTCTCCAAAGAAACAGCTGAAGAAATTAATATAAAGCTGTGGATGTAACTCTTCTTTTAAATATATCTGTGTTCCTGTAATAGTGTTGTTTGTTAATGAACCTTGTGTCTTATTTCAGAGAGATTCCCCCTCTACATCCAGACAGTCCCCAGCTAATGGTCATAGCAGCACTAACAATTCTGTTTCGGTAAGACCTCTAGTTCCAGACAGAGAAAGTGTACAAATTTTGTTGGTGCTCATCTACCATTACTGTTATAGTTATATGTGTTCAGTGGAAAAATTGTGTTCTGCTGATATATTCAAAGATACTACAGTTATAATTCCCCATTTTCTCCTTTTAAGGGTTTTTTTTTTCAACAACATATTCTTCTCATTAACATTAAATTAATTGATTAAATATTAACAAGTGTAACATGGCAGTTCACTCATCCTTAAAATGTTCTTAGCAATCCCCTGGTCCTAGTTTCCTCAAAACTAAGCATGGATTTAAAGTGGAAGCATTATTTCCATCCTAAACTTTTGAAGCAGTGTTTCAAAGAAGAATAATTGCACAGCAGGTATTTCAGGGCTTTTCCAACCTTGGAGTTTTGAGAGACCTCTGGAATGTGTATTCGTTTCCGCTATCTGAGTTAAGGAATTGGTGTGCCCTCTGCTGTTGTGGTACGTGCACATACTTTGTGAAATATGAGCCTTGCCTGGGTATGGAAAGCAAAAGGAAGTGGCTTTAAACTGCACTACAAACCAAGCTAGTATCATCACATCTTTAACACAAAGTACTTCCAGTTCAGCATGTATTCAGGTAGAAAGGTGCTCTTGATTTCAGATAGTTCTAAATAGATGTTGAAATTTGTATTGTTTATCATTTGTCATTGTCGTGATTTATATGGCAGAACATTACAAAGCATCTGTATCTGCAAGTTCCTTCTGTAAGATTTCTATAAGAGTGCTGCTGACACTCACAGTTCTGCGCACTCTGATAACTTCAACAATGCCATCACGTCATGGGATTGTGTAGCAACTGAAAAACCCAGAGCAGGGCAACTATTCCATCAACTATTAAAGTAAATTACAGTTTAGAAATGGTTAGCTGCAAAGTAAAGTATTTTAATTATAACAATGAAAGATAATTATGTGGATGGAGAATTTCAATACATTTCTGTGGAAAATACTGAACTTGCAACATAATAGACACACTCATAAATTTATTCTTGGTCACAATTTAACATTTAATATCTTTCTAAGATAAAATTTAGTAATATTTATTGTAACTATTTCTTATTTTCTAGAAACACATCTAATTTAAGTATTTCTTAAGTTGAAAAAGGCATTCTTATAGAGAGCCTCTTTCACTTGCAGGTGCTTTTGTGTTGAAGATGCTGAATCATTTATTTAAGAAAAAGCACATTTTCTATCTGCTTAAACTTTTACCTGCTTTCTTCAGCTTGCTGCTAAACAGCCTGGGTTTGATTTTCCTTAAGAAATAAGAACTTCTAAGAAATGAGTTAATGTTTTATACATATGTACAATGTAACATTTTGCTGTAATGTAACAAATTATGTTGTATACTCTAAAAAAGTAAAATGAAAATTTCTTCTCCTGGGTTGGCTTTGTTCTGCAGGACTTGCCATCAACAACACAACCAAAAGGACGACAGGTGAATAGATATCCTCCATGGGAGCTTTTCTAAACTTAGCTGCTAGTAGCCAACCCCTTCTTACCTTTTTCCATTCTGTATTCTGTATGTGCTGGACTATAACATTTAAGCTTGAAGAATGCGTCCCATTTTGTTTTTAACTCATTGTTTATGGCTAATTCACAGTAATGTTTTTTCCATCCATTTATATGTGTGTGAGAGACTGGGAAGTTCATTGTAATTTCAGACTGTGTGGTTGTTTTAATTATTAAGAACACATTAATAGACATGTACAGCACTGTTCAAATTTGAAACCTGCACAGGTTTTCACTTTGGAATAAAGTACAGCTTTATTCTGTGCCAGGAATTTAGATCAAACTGAGACAAATAAAGGAAGCTTAAAATAACTTAAAACATCATTCTGAGAACTTTAAAAGTTTAGTATTTTAATTAGTTCATAACTAGTTATTAATGTTTACTAAGTGCTGAGGATTACTTTTATGAAGGGCCACTAAATCTGAAGTTATCATCCCATTTATAAGGCTAATTTACAACCCCGTACTCTAGCTTCACCAAAACCAGCACACTGCAAATTTCATGCACCACATTTCATTCCAGAGTGCAGATTTCTTCTGGAAATTTTTGAGCAAATTTCACAAGGAGTTTAAGGGAAAGAAATTATTTTTGTTTCTGATCTCTTTTCAAAGATTTTTATAATGTTTAGCTCATATCTCTGTAAACTGAATTACAGTCCAGCTTCATTTTTCCTGTAGTGCTTACAGAGAAGTTTGGTTTAGTTAGATATTTGAGGGTGTGTAAATATCCAAACACAGGTAATTATATCATATATATATATACACACACCCCTGAGTTTGTGTATTATGTGCATGCATCTATTTGAAATACACACTGCAATGTTTGCATGGCTCCAGCAGCACTTTGTCCTCAGTGACAGGTGTCTTCTTTGGGCCAGATTCTGCTTTTAGGCTCTTTGGATAGGACCTTTCTTGGCTATTTATGGAGCAATGCAGTACTCCGAGTGAGTAAGTATGGCAGAATCTAACCTACTAAGAGCAGCCCTTGCTTTTGTGCAGGTAGAGGAAGCAGAGGGCCCTGGCTGCACTGGAGCCAGGTGACATGTGAAACCATCCTTCACCATCAGGAGAGAGGGAAAAGGCGCTCACCCGTTGGTGCAGGTTCTCTCTCAGAAGTGCATCTTGGGTCAGAAGAGCAGGAAGAGCCAGGAGGCCCTCCATTATTTAATTATTTTTTTTAACATAAGGAGCTCAAGGGATTTTTCAGTCCCTTCTTAGCCTTATGATCTTGGCCTGACCTAGAACAGTCTTACATAGTTTCACAGGCCAAAGCAGGACATTTCCCTCCCAAGAAGATTCCAAGAAACCCCTTTAAGGGTTCTGCAAATGCTTCCTAATGATTCTCCTCTGCAGTTTCCAGGAACTTTTTCTTTGTTTCAGCTGCCATACCACCATGTTGCACAAGAGGCCCCAGATCCATCTTCATCAGTGACTTCTTGCAGGCCCAACCTTTCCACGGTCTGCCTCTGAAGAAGGGAAAACTTCCTCTGAATCTGAACTAGAGATTCATCCCCTCGCTCTAGCAATGCAAAGACTTGGGAATAATTTATATGGGAATATCATTACAACCATGAAATTCAAGGAATTCCAGGCTGAACAGATTCTGTAAAGGTCTTTTTTATCAGGCTCAGTCAGCAGGGAGACCTGTTCGAGCAATGGGTTACTCTTCTTTTGTTTCCTGTTTTTGAAGTCCTGCTGTTTCCTTTTGTCTCTAGAGGTCCCAGGCAGCCTGAGTCTGGTCGTACAGATGCTCTGTGAAACACCCTTTAAGACTCTGTATTCAGCTGACTTTTGCTTTCCTTCCCTTAAAGTATTTTTCTTAGGCCAGGTCTACACTAACCCCCCAATTCGAACTAAGGTACGCAACTTCAGCTACGTGAATAACGTAGCTGAAGTTCGAAGTACCTTAGTTCGAACTTACCTCGGTCCACACGCGGCAGGCAGGCTCCCCCGTCGACTCCGCGGTACTCCTCTCGCCAAGCAGGAGTACCGCAGTCGACGGCGAGCACTTCCGGGTTCGATCGCCAGCCGCCGAACTACCGGGTAAGTGTAGACCTACCCTTAGTGTCCATCAGTTTGACCAGGACAGTGGAAGAATCATCTATTCTTTCATGGTTTCCCTCATACCTTGTTCTAATCTACCAGCTGCAGTTGTTCCAGTTTCCTTCTCAGGGTTCCTTTTCACCTGAACCAGAATGTTGCCCAGCCAGTTCTTTCCTTCACTGTGGGCCCAGAAGGGAGATGGACCCATTCTAGGTTTTTGTAGGACTCCTAAGATATATTTAAAGAAGTCCAAACTTTTCCATAAAGGGCCACAGCAGTCTCTGAATGGAGACATAGTGCACAGGGAAGAATCATACTGGAAGTAAGAGGGAAAAGAAAGGAGGAACTTGTAGTGGTACAAAATATTGATCACTGTTCTAGCCTGTTTGTACCAGAGAGGGGGAAACGCAAAGGTGACTGCAATAATGATCAAATCACAAAAAACAAATTAGTAAAAGCAATGAAAGTGTTTTTAAATCCCCATTTTACAGATGTCTGTTGAGGAAAGAGGGTAGTGATTTGCCCAAGGTCACACAGAGTCAATGGCAAAGTGAGGATAAGATTTTAAAATATTGAAAATCAGGCCTTCTACTCTGGCACCTGTCATCAGGTGCTATCATTTTAAATAGACAAAATATATTTCAGGTATGAAGGCCAGTGACTGACAATATTAAGATTGCAGCCAAGCATATGGTAGGAACAGTGTTGAGAAGAAGAATTGGGTTAGTTCTGTAGTGCCATAATCCTCAGCATCCAGGTGCTAATAAACTGTTAGAGCTTTATTGGAGCTGAATTTGAAAGGAAGTAAGGTGGATAAATGTTTATAAATGTAAGTAAAGTGTATTGCTCTGTCTTACAATCATTTATTTAAAATACATATGCTTTAAGCAAACAGAGCAAATTGTGGTCAGGAAAGTGTCTCTGTACAAACAGCTCCTCCTTACTGTGTGTATTCAGAGACATATCTGCTTACATTTCTGACCAATAACACCTATTAACTTCTTTGTACTGCAGAACCAATAGAGCTATCGCAGAGTGAGCTATAGCCTTTCCTGGGTTATATAGCACCAACAGAATTGTTAACTAAGTTCCAAATGCAGAATTTTTCTTATTAGTGAGTCTGCAAGAGCCGTAAAGATCCCAGGTTGAGTCTTCAAGGCTGCCAGTTAGGGAAAAATATCTTACTGGCAAGCAAACCAAGCACATTAAACATATGCCAATAAACATAAAATTCCACAGTGCTGTTTTTACAGTCACTTTTCTGACTATAATCACATTTTAAATGAGGGGAAGGATGGTGTCACAGACTGGTAGAGCGTCCCCTGTTGAACATTCACCAGGCTGCTGTGTTTGGATCCAAATTCTGGATCCTGCATGTTTCTAAGCCCTCTGAGGCAGAGCAGCATCCAAGCACTGTCTCTAGCCTCTCAGGCTCTCTCTGGGGATACAGTCTCCCTGTCTAGTACCCCTTGTCAGAAGTGGGACCCCACTGCCCTAGGTCTCTAGACCAGTTCTGAACCCAGGTCTCCCCATTATCTTTTCCAGAGCCCTACCCTCATGGGTTCTCTGGTTTAGTTTAACCCTTCAGGAACATGTGACAGTTACACAAATAACAAATCATCATCACCACCATTACAAATCCCAAAGGGACATAGCCTCCTTACACATTGAGTGTCAACCAGACTGATCTCTAGCTAGGTCCTTAAGATGATCCATCTGGATGTTGCCTCTGTGTCCATCACTGGCAATCTTGTCATGCCATTGAAACGTTTAACAACCACATAATTGTCAGCCATGTAGCGGCATTCCTTAGTAAACACACTTCATAATTCATTGGTCTTCCATCCTAATAATATGTCCATACCAAGAAAGCTGCCAAAATTAAACCAGTGCTGATGGAGGTGGTTGTGGGGTTCAGCCACGAATATCCTCATTGCTAAAATTGTCCTGCCATTTAATAGGGACCAGCTGTTGAAGACGACCAGAAGTAAAAACATCAATCACCACTCTTCAGCCTTCCTCAGTGCCCATGTTTCACTGCCATACGATACAGCTGACATAATCATAATCCTGTAGATCTACAGCTTTATAATAAGCTTGATGTCCCAGCTTCTCCACAGAGACCACTGATGAAAGGCCTGGAATGTGGCAGCAGCTGCTGCTATGAGAGAATCCACTTCTTTCAAACCACAGCAAACCTTACATGCAAAAGCCCTCTCTCCGGTTTTCTCACCACTCCAAGAATCCTTTAGGGATTTGGTCAATCCTTTCAGGGTCTTAAGATGCTCCTTTCTCCCTGCTCAGCCTTCAGGTTTTTTCTCTCTGTCTTACGACAATTACTTACGGCAGTCAAAAGGTTCTCCCTAGCTGAGAGAACATGTGTCTCTTTAACAGCAACTTCTAATACCTCTTCCTTTGTTCTGCCTTTCTCCTGGGGATTCTATTGCTCCAGCCCCTCACTGCAGACAACCTGAGATCACCAGTTTCTTTTGCTTGGCCAGTCTCTTTAGCATATTCATTGTCTTTCTTGTCAGGGTGCATGGTATATGACATGGTCCCTGTCAACAAGTAGCTGATTCAATCCATGTTGAGGGTTAGTTATACATAGAGTTCATAAAATCAATCAGAATTCATAAAGGTGTACGTTGACAGATTTCCCAAACCATCACATTTGATCTTGTAACACTAACGTAACTCTGGAAGTTAGGATATCTGTTTTCTATTCTCAGTTCTGTCACAGATGTTTTATGTGACCTTGGTCAGGACATTTAACACCTTTGAGATCCTCTGATTCATGGCACTAAATAAATGCAAAGCCTTATTATATTATTTAAAACAGAACAGTTAAAAACTTCATTTCTGCTGTTTGTGCTCCTGAAAGCATACCCCTTTCAGACTATTCATTTTAATACCATTGTTCTAGGATGACACACAAAGTAAGAAACTGGTATTGAAAGAACTGCAATTGCCTATCATTGGCACCTATGAGTGTATATACAACTGCAAATGGATTTGCACTAATTTAAACTATACAGAGATTACCTAGAGTCCATCCAAGCAAATATATTTAATAGGTACTATACTGGGTTTTTTATTATGTCTCGTGAGAATTTGGTTTAGTCTAAAGGAGTACTGATAATTATATAGTAATACTTCTTATCATTAAAATATCATCCAACTTGAAAATGTGTTACATAGCTTTAGTTGAAGGTAAAGTACAGTTCAAGCTATGAAATGTACTAACCTTCAACCTGTAATTTTAGATCACTGCTAATAATATGCAGATTTAGATTTTTTTTTAATTTTCAGTAACCCCAACAATCTATATTAAAGATTTGTAGATAAGAGTCCACACAGAATGAGAACATTTGCTGTTACTCTTAGACTTTACAATATGTAGAAGTCACAAGTATCACAGATAACATCACATTGTCTCCATTGTTTTCAACTGTCACTTATGCTTTCATCATTGTTTCTTCCTCTGCTTGTAAGCATACAGTGTGTGGTAGCTAGATGTGCCGATCAAATTTTCATCTACTATACTTACTACCAATGAGTGGTAATATGGCAATGTCTTTTACAAACTCCTGTTTTATAGATATATGTAAGAGCACAATTTGAATATGATCCAGCAAAGGATGACCTCATCCCCTGCAAAGAAGCTGGCATCAGATTTAGAGTTGGAGACATTATCCAGATCATTAGCAAAGATGATCATAACTGGTGGCAGGGTAAACTGGAGAACTCCAAAAATGGTACTGCAGGTCTCATTCCTTCTCCTGAGCTTCAAGAATGGTATGTTTTTTTGGTTTTCTATACAAATGAATTTACCCCGGGTATAGAGCAGTGCTCTCCACCTTCCCAGACTCCTGTGACCTGTCAGGAGTCTGATTTGTCTTGCGTACCCCGAGTATCACTTCACTTAAAAACTACGTGCTTACAAAATCAGACATAAAAACACAAAAGTGTCACAGCACACTGTTACTGACAAATTGCTTACTCTCTCATTTTTACCATATACTTATAAAATAAATCAATTGGAATATACATATTGTGCTTACATGTCAGTGTATGGTATATAGAGCAGTGTAAACAAGCCATTGTCTGTATGAAATTTTAGTTTGTACTGAATTCACTAGTGCTTTTTATGTAGCTGGGTGTAAAACTAGACAAATATCTAGCTGAGTTGATGTACCCCCGGGAAGACCTTTGTGTACCCCCAGGGATACATGTACCCCTGGTTGAGAACCACTGATATAGAGGGCATGCTGGGTTGGGAGGGGTATGTCTCAGTGGTGGTGCAACATGCATCAGTGTGGAGATTTTGGCTGGCACTGCAGCCTATAGGGCAGCCCCAGGAGACTGCTGTAACTTACCCAGGTCTTCACTCCTGTCTAAATTATGCCAGGGGCCTCTCCAGACCCTAAAGCAGCCTAGCATCAGGGAACACAAATGTGGTTTAAAGCCATCTTAGTCCCCTCTTTCTCCTGGGCTGTGAGCTCTAAGAACAGTCCTTATAGTAATGCACCTGTAAAATACATGTATTAATATTCATATCTCTAACTGAACATCTTTAATAAAAGAAAGTTTTAAGAAGTCTTGTTGTACACCCGTAAATTAAAACAGCCTTCTTTTTGAAGTATCACATGTCCTTTTAAATATATGTTTATAATAGCAGAGTTAATACTTCAGTGAACGATGGATACTGTACTAGGTTGTCCGTAACAACAAGCTAATTAGCTATTTCTTCCCCTTCACATGCCAGGCGAGTAGCTTGTATTGCCATGGAGAAGACCAAACAGGAGCAGCAGGCCAGCTGTACTTGGTTTGGAAAGAAAAAGAAGCAGTACAAAGACAAATACTTGGCAAAGCACAATGCAGGTATGAGAAGCAAGGGTCTTTGAGACTGGGTTAAAAATTGCTTTGCCAGCCAAACCTCGTTTGTTGTTGGCCAGCTGGCACTGCCATGAACCTAGTGAGTTATATAGGAAAAGTTAAGTAAAGCTGTAACTATACCAGCAGTTCTATACTGATCCTCTGTCCAGTATTTAAACTTATAGTTTAACCAATAAGATCAAATCCAAGCAATCTGCAACATGATAAATTCACCATAACATATCCGACAGTAGTATTGTACTGCTCTGGTTTCAGTATTTCAAGTAACTGTGGAAGCCAACAAGATAAAACTTGAGTAGTCTGTATAAAGTGTTTTATACCATACTATACTTCTTGCCTACAGAGGACTCTGCAGCAGCATCCAGACATTCTTGTCAATATAGATTATGTAAATTAAAACGTGATTTGCAAAAGGGTGTTTTCTTTCAGCTTTACAGCTGAAAGGAGAATAAATGGCACTATGATGTTACAAAGTGTGGTTTCACAGTTGAACTTCCAATAGAATAACATATAACTTCTGCTATGTTCTCAAGTTATACTGTAGATTCAGCTTTAATCATATATAACCTTGATTGCATTTGGATGAAATTAGACAAACTCTTGGAGTTATTCCCCTAATGCCTGCAGTTGACTGAGTTCTGAGGACTGTATTCTACCTAGAATGCTAAAAAAAAATGAAGTGTTTTGGTAGACTCTGAAAAATTTTGAAAACTGAAATTTGGCAGACTCATAGGGCCTGATCCCGCAAATCTCTCATTAACTTCAATGGGAGTTGGATAGAGCCAATAGTTCTTTATGTGGATTTGACGTATCTTGCTATTAAAAAAAAAAAATTAAAATAGTCAATATGTTTAATCTGTTTTTACTGCATTTTTATTTATGTTGAAAACTATTATGGTAATACATTATGATACTCTTGTCATTTGAGCTATAAGGATTTTATCAGAGCCACAGGATACATATATCCAACATTTTATAGCGAAGTGTCTTTATGTATTGCATTAACTGAGCTTTTCCAGTCGTGACCCTCTGGTGTCCAAAGCAGAAAAAGCCCATTACAGTGTCAGTGGAAACTTTCAGTTTTCTCAAAAGATTAGTAACAATGTAATGTCAATTGCCATGTCAGTACAGCTGATGTCCTACTGGCCCTCCAGTAGAACATATGGTACTAAATATAAAATCACTCACTTGCTCCGAACCCTTGCTGTACTGTAACTAAGCATTAAAAGACAAGAGGAATACAGGTTGAAAATCTTTTAATTTCATTTCTGTTATTGGTTTGAGTTACTCTTACTGTTTTAATATTTCCATTTAATTAAAATGGTGTTGCAACCATCTTACAGAAATTAATAAGAAAACTACAGAGAATGAGCAATACATGCCAGACTTTTCTGGTGACTTGATATAGCAGGGATATTTCAGGTTACAATTGAGGTGTGCTGGCTTGCATAGTGCTTGCCTGTATTACTCCTACCTACGGCCAATGCTGTTAGCCTCTCACCTCCAAGAGCAGGACTGGCTCTATGCACCAGCAAACCAAGCACGTGGTGGCACATTTTCAGGGGCGGCATTCCGGCCATCTTTTTTTTTTTTTTTTTTTTTGCTTGGGGCGGCAAAAGCCTAGAGCCGGCCCTGGCAGCAGCAGCGCGTTGTGCGCTGGGGGCGCCCTGGGGCCGCTGCGGTTCACGCCGCGGGGGAGCAGCGCCGGACCTTGTGGCTGGGCCGGGCAGGCTCCGAGCGGGGGACACTCAGGCTGGGGGCCGCCCTGTGGGGTACACAGAGCCACCTGCAGGTGTCAAAGGGCGGCCTCCCCCAAGCGCCGCAGCCGGGGCTGAGCGCAGCGGCCCGAGCCGCCCAGGGACTGCGGCAGGGCGGCCAGCAGCAGCAGCAGGACCATAGAGGGTGGGGCGCTGCCGTGGGGCCCGCGTCCCGCTCTCCGGGGCTCCGCTCCCCCTGGGGCTACCCTGCCCGGCTCCTCAGCCCACTGCTGGGCGGTCCCTGGCTCTGCCCTCCCGGGTCCCAGCTGGTCCTGGAGGCGGGAGCCCTGGCTGGAGGGACCCTGGGCTGAGGCGCGGCCTGGGAGCCCCACTGCTTACCCTGACCCTGCCAGCGCTGGACTGGTTGGAGGCGAGGGGGGGAGTGGGCAGAGTCAGCACTGGTGGGGGGGAGCCCAGGGCTGGGGCGGCAGGGGGTGTGGGTGGGGAGGGCACTTGTGGGGGGGGGGGTGAGAGCCCAGGGCAGGGGTGGGTGGCAGCCAAAAATTTGTTTGCTTGGGGCAGCAAAAAACCTAGAGCCGGCCCTGTCCAGGAGCACTATATTTCTCACAAAATTTATAAATAAAAATAGAAGATCATCATAACAAACACAGGTAAAAAAAAAAATGGTATCCTTGACATAGTACCATTTGGTACATATACTCAGAAACAACAGGCTAATTGGACTGTGGGTTCTAAATAGGGTCTGTTTGGAAAATCTTAATTCAGTCTTAGTGTCTTTGATTTAGAGGAATTAATTATCTAATGCAGGAGATTGCAGGGCAGCAAGAAGTTAACTAAAATAATACTACACCTATAAGACATAATTAAGTTTGGTAAATGCGGTACTGAATAGAGCTATCCTCAAATATTACAGTATTCTTTTTCTTGTACATAATTAGATTGATTTCCTGAGCTGTATATAACCTTGTGAAAATGAGTAGAGCTATAATAGTTTGTTCCTGCTCATATCCTCCGAGTATCAATAGGCCAAGGATACATTGTTCATCTTCATAACAAGATACGGTTATAGTGTGGGGCTAATGAACAATTAGGGTTTGGATGTGTGGTTGCCAAAATCTTATGAGCAGTTCTTATAAGATTTGGGCCCCAAATGGCAGTCATGATCCTGTGAGATTTCTCATCTCAAAAAGTAGAAATTTTACAAGATCATCTGTTGTTTGGAGATTTCCACCATTTTGAGTCATGATGTCACAAACTGGCTGTTCTCACAAGATTTTAGCAACATCTGCCCCGGAACTGGAAAATAGGTCCTTTCTTGTTTTGGATCTTACTAGGAACAAAAAACAGCAGAGTTAGTTTGAATCTGAGGAATCTAATTCAAACTCCATAGAAGGAGTCACACAAAAGCATCCAAAGGTAGAATTTGCTCCTCTTTGCTGTAGGAGCATTCACAGGAAAATTTTAACATACAATTTTTTTTTAAGTCTTAAGCAATAGACCCATTCTGAGTATTTTCCCATGCTACTATTTTATGGAGGTGCTGGAATGTAGTTGGTAAAACAGCCTTGCAGGCAACTAAAAATCTATGGTTTGCTAAATATTTTAGGGAAATAGCTTCAATTTTGGTGTGATTTGTCAGGATATCAGTGGTGCTTGTCACCAGATTGCTTTGCAGATCAAACAGTTTATGAAGCCATGGAGAAAATATTGTAATTGCTTATTATAGTCAAAAAGACAGAATTTTCTCCTTTGCTGCAAAGATAATTGCGGTCACACCTCACTTTTGTCCCTAATCAGTTCTCAAGTCTTGGGCCAAGTCCTCAAACAGTGTACAGTAACATGCCAGATCTTTCAAAAGTCTGTTTTAAATCAACCAAAGTTAACATTACTTAATAGTTTGGCTTTATTAGATTCACTTACCATTTTCAGGTGTGTTGTAAGATACATTGTAGTGATATTTAAATGTATTTGAAAAATTATTATTATTATTATTATTTTGCAGAAATGCTATTGCAGGACTTTGTAAAATATCATTCCTCAGATTTAAGTTATGTTTCACAGTATGCATAAAATAATGACTATTAGAATACTGCCAAGCTTTTATAAAATGCGTTTACCATTTCTTAATGTTATTTATTTGCCTTGTGTTTAGAATATTGCATGGGAAAGTTTATTTTGTGCATATACTTTTTATTTTACTAATATATTACAAGCCATATCTCAATGACCCCTGTACATTTTTCATGCTGTCTTACTCCCAATGGCCTCTGTGCATGTAAGTAACCTGTCAAGTGACAATGCCTCTTTATTTGCTTCTTACTGTTTCCTTTCAATAACTCCTTTTCTTTATTAGCTAGTTGCACAGAAACATTAAAAGTTGTTTTTAAATGTGTCCTTGTGTTCCTCATATCTTGTGTACAAAAAATCATTTTCCACTTGTGTATGGAAACCCTACAGTCATTAGGTAATCCCGTTTAGACCAAAGCATATCTTCTCCATGCTGCTAGTTTGTGGTTAAGACATTAATATGCACCATTTTTGTTGTTTGTTTGTGGTGTTTGTCGCTGATATGTATTTCAGTTCAGGAAGAATAAAGGCTAGATTTTTTTTCCAATGGGATGAGTTATTTGAGGGTTAGATAGTTAAAGTGGCAGAGCTGGTTAGCACAAAATAGATATACAGCTCTTTCTAATCTTGAATAAACTCATTAGCTAATTTAAATGAATTCAAGTTACAGCAGAGGCGTACTTCATCTTTGTAGGTTCTTGGAGTGAACAAAAATATAGCCAGAACCTTCCTCTAAAAGTACATTTTAATATTTGGAGAAACATTGAGGGAGATATTTTTCTTTAAATTGAATTCAGAATGTTTTCTGACAGACTAACAAGTTTGCAAATCCGTATATTTTCTAAGTTAAGAAGTCTTAAATAACTAAACTGACCAGTTTATAGTGTGACCAACAGTGTGTTGAAGTAGTTGTACAAAGGTTTCTAAGTACATTAAATGGATCTGAATTGCAAACTACATTACTGCAATGACTACTGGGATTAATTAAAGCCATAATATAGTAGGCTTCTTTCCTTCCTTCCTTTTTTAGACCAGGCTTGTAATATTGGTAATTCTTGTTAGAATGGATCCCCCTTCTTTTTCATAATTACTGATTGCCACAATCTTTATCTCTAAATTAAAGCATTCTTTATAATTAGCAGCCTCCTGCCTCATTCCTTCATTAGAATTTTACTGAAATGATTTTGTTACCACAAACATTCTATTATTGGCCATAAGGAGGAACAGGCTTATTTTAATGGAGAAAACTTGATTTGATGCACATACTGTACCTTGGCAATTGACAATGATCAGATAGGCACTGCAGAAAATATATATTGCAGTTAAATTAAGATTTTACTAAAATGAGATTTTTTTTATATATATAAATATGCCCTCAATATGGTAGAGGTTCTTTCTTGTGCAGAAATGTCATCACTTTTTGTTGCAAATCTTCATTCAGTGTCCAAAGTTTTAAAAGCATGTGAATAAAAATAGCACGTGTTTGAAGAGAACTCTACTTATAATTAACATGGTAGTTGTTTAAAGAGAAAACCATAAAACATGAATTCAAGCTACTTGCTTACATATTTCTCATAACTCTCTGATAAAACATGATTACTAAAAGTAGCCTCTACCTTTAGTGTAAATAGATGTTCTCATATTGTATTCATGTTGGTCACTGTCTGTATACTTTATTTAGTACTGCTAATTTCCTAGGCATGCAAAAAATGTGATGGCATCCCATTTTAACTCATTGTCTGCTGAATACTGCATGAAATGACATGCAAGCTGTTCCGAGCCTTTCAATAGGTTTGAATGTTATTACATTTTTAACCATTTTTGTGGACTTAAAAATGAATGTTTTTATTAAACTTGCAACCATAAAATGTCTAATTAAAATATATTTCAGTATTGTCAGTTTACATTTTTTAGAAATGTGGTTTTGGAATGCACATTTAATATGGTTACTAAAATTTCAGTTTGGCATAAATGAAAATCTGTTTCTTAACTCACTTCATATACGTTTTTCTCTTATCTTTCTATTTTGTGTTACGTTTTAGTATTTGATCAATTAGATCTCGTCACATATGAAGAAGTAGTAAAACTGCCAGCATTCAAAAGGAAAACACTAGTCTTACTAGGTAATTTTGAGTATACCTTATCATTCTAAACAGAACAGTAATTTTAACAGTATGTTTTGAATCTCTTAATGGTGGTGAATATAAATTTCCTCTTTGTGTTGTGGATTAGGTGCACATGGTGTGGGAAGAAGACACATAAAAAATACACTCATCACAAAACACCCAGACAGATTTGCATACCCTATTCCACGTAAGTAGCTATGTTAAATGTGGCACAAAATTATATGCATTATTTATATGATGATATGCCCAGTTAATTATTGCATGTGTAATTGTACTCTGTTAAAGCTTACGTAAAGTTAAGGGTGGTTGAATCATAATACTGGAGGGGAGAAGGAGGGTGTGGTATGAAAAATACCATCAATTCTTGCACCTAAATATATACAGCATCCCTTTCATTTGGAACATTTTCATACTATTCACATAAAACTTATGTTTTTATTGAGGCATCCTTCCCCCAAATGTTTGGCATTTTAAGGTTTAAACCTAACAGTCACTTTATTCACATATATTATCTTTTAAGTATTTAGTTTTATGTGTCTGGATCAGTCAAAACAGGAGAAGGTCTCAAGGTCACAAAATTCCCGTGAAAAGAAATGTAAATTGGACTTCGATTAAACATTTTATACATTTACCTTATTTCACTGTTTTACATTACTCTACATACAGCCTTGAGGTCTGTTACTTTAAGTTCCCGTAGAATTATCCAGAGATGAGGATAAGAGCAAAGTGCAGTTCATTTTACTGTTTGCAAATAAATTGTTACCAAAATCCCTGATTCTCCTTCGTGACCTCGCTGCCACTATAGGATTTGCATGCCCTGCCACAGGAGCCACAGAACTCTCTGCAGTGTAGTTAACAACTGGGGAGCACACATTTATTCTTCAAATTCAGCATTCTGAGACCAGGGGCATAAACCCCTCCCCCAGCTAGCTGTCCCCAGTTCCACTCACAGAATCCAACAGATCCCCTTCACGGGGGCTCAGACACGACAGTGATGGTTATGGCATAAGAACCTAGACAGATTTATACCTTGTTAGCTTTTTGTTTTATAATTAAGGTTAGATGAGTTGTAGTTACGGGAAGTTCATTGTTTTTACAGTTAATGTAGCCCTCGGTGTTAATTTTTAAAACCTCTCTGTGCTGGTGGATGCAGAAAAATCATAGGGGTTTTAGAAGAGTTCTTCTTTGCACACAAACTCCTTGGTTGTGCTGGTTGCTTCAACTGCTTCCCCACTAAACTCCCTCTTAGAACCCCTTTATTATGGCTCCCACCCTCTCCTTTTCACTGAAGCCATTTTTACTAAGGTCACCAATGACTGACCCTCTCATTGCCAATTTTACAGGGCTTCTCTCTCTCCCTGCTGCTTTCAACAGTCAATTAATTCCTCTCCTACCACTCACTCTCCACCTGTGGCTTTTGAGATTCTGTTTGTGTGCTTGTAATTCTCCGATTATTCAATAAGCCTCCCCCCGGGCAGCTCCTCTTTCTCTGTACTGCAGTCATGCTGATGTCATTCAGGCCTCTATCCCAGGTCCCCTCCTTTTCTATATATACTCACACACACTCTCTCTTTCTCTGGCAAATTGATCCATGGTCATGGTTTAAACTACTATGTACAGTATATGCTTATGACTCCTAAAAATCCCTCTGTCATGCCGTCTGGAGTGGTTCACAGCCATGAGTGCCAGCCTCAGGGCAGGCTGTCAAAAAGCAGGACAGACACCCCAACTGGTGGTATGTTCTGTAATTAGATTTCACCAACCCAGTAACAAATGTGAGCTTGTGGATCACTGTAAAAGTCTTACCCTTGGGTCACTCTTGGGCACTCCGGTCTATCTTGCCACCCAGGCAAGTTGGAGTTAGTGATAAATGGTCACTTACATCAAAAAACACAACATATTCAGGTTGTTCCCAGTCCCAAGAGACCAGTCACTTATCCCCAGATCAATTTGCACCTTAGATCTCACACCAAAGACAACACTGGTAGCCAATCTTAGAGTAAACTAACTAAGGATTTATTAACTGGGAAAAAGAAACGAGAGAGTTATTTACAGGTTAAAGCAGGCAACATATAAACACAAATGAGTTACAATCTGTGGTTCTGAAAGGTGACAGAGATGTTGTAATCTTTCCACTGAATGTCTTTTAGGGCTAACCCAGGTTGACCCTGGGGATCTCTGCTTTTACTTCTTAGCTCCAGCCATTGTGAGAGTCCAAACAGCAGAGAGAAAGAGCTATTTCTTCTTGTAAGCGTCTTTATATGCCCTTCCCCCAGAGTTCAAACCACTGGTATGATTGCTCCTGCACATAACTTCATGGGTGGATTGGGCAATCAACAGTTTTTGTCCTACGTTGTCCCATTTAGTTTTGATAGTCCTTGATGGGCAGAGGAACCACTCTTCCTGCCTAGGTTCACAAGTTCAGAGCGGGCATTTTTACAATTATAAAGCAAAACTTGCATATTACTTTATAGCATGGTATACAGCCATTATAAGTTAGATTAATGTATTTAGCAACTTATGGACATCTTTACAAGTCTAACACCTACTTTGAACAATATTGACATATGGGTGAGCTGATCTGGTTTCCAGTTGTGAATTTCAGTGCTCAGTTGACACCTACAGCCTTTGCAATTGCTGGCACCTGGTTTACCAGCATCACTCTCCTCTTCCCACATTCCTTTGCCCAACAGCCCCTGGCAGCTGGGAGAAGCAATTGCAGTGAAAGTTCTGCACAGACTCTACAGCCCTGTGCTAGAGCAAGCTCAGTGGAGAATCTAGCTACCAAACTCTTCACACAGGCTCGGAAGAAAGGTGTTAACTGTGATGCTTCTAACTTGACCATATTTGGGTGAATTGTCTTGAATACACCAAAAGACACATCCCTGACATTAGGGTGACACTCCCCACCCCCGCCAAATTTCATGTCCCTGTTCCAAAGTATGGAGATACGAGAGCTTCTGAACTAAATGGTTGTGTAAAAAAAAAAAAGTGTTATAATGGGAAGTGTTGGGCAACCTTAACTATCGTTGATACTATCAGCTCCGCCTATAGTACCAGTGGATACAAGGTTGAGGAGAGAGGAAGAGGGAGAGGATGAGAGGTGGTGAGGGAATTTTGGGAGGATGGGGCCAAGGCCTTAGAGGTGGAGAGTCGGAATGATGCCTTGAAGCCCAAGATTAGATTGAGACAGGAGAGGCAGGATGGAGTGCACTGGAGACCTCTTCTTGCAGAATTTATCAAGGTTTGAGGAGGGAGTTGAAGGCAGACAAGAGTCACTGGGGGTTGAATATGCAAGTGTCTATCAGGAGGGTTTGTTCACCAAGGAAGAAGGAAGGCTTGGAGGATTTCAAAACCCCTTTCTCTTCCCTGTGCTTGAAGCCTACGCATAGCCGTGATACAAGTTCCAGAGTCAATTGAGTTACTAGTGTCTTCCACCAAACTAAACACCATTCTCTGCTAGCAATTATACAGAAACGGGACAGAGACACACACACCTTATGCCCCTCTCCCTGCACCTTTGAAGTTTAAAAGAATCATTTAAATAATAATTGATGGTTAACGTAAGCCTTTGTCGAGCAAGTGAATAAAACTTTGAAAATATGTAAAAAATAATCAAGATTTAGAACAGTTTGGGAATGGATTGTTACATGAATAACTATTAATAGGCCAACAAAAAATCCACATTTAAATTGTGTCCTTTTGCATTCCTTGACATTTCAGACACAACCAGACCTCCCAAGAAAGATGAAGAAAATGGAAAGAATTATTACTTTGTATCGCATGAGCAAATGATGCAGGATATATCCAATAATGAATATTTGGAATATGGCAGCCATGAGGACGCAATGTACGGGACAAAACTGGAAACAATACGGAAGATCCATGAGCAGGGACTAATTGCAATACTTGATGTAGAGCCTCAGGTACTTATTGGAAATACATAAAAATGCAAAACTTATCAGAGACACCTGAATTTTATTTTGTTACATTCTATCGCCAGTCATTTTTTGACTATAGAATTTAAGACATATAGCTCATCATACATTTAATGTGAAAGGTTTTTAGTATGTGGGGCAGTGGTTCCACACAGGAACTTCAGTGTATGAAATCATTTTCTACTGATTATTAGGGTAAAAGTAAGAAGTAGAAATGAGCTCACCATTTGTCTTGGCAAGGGACCAGTACTGCTATGAAAATCTGCTTATTGCACACTTTAATATAATAAGGGAAATTATTGTTACATTGTTGTTCACTGTACTTAGCTGTCCATTGAAGCAGCTGATTGTCTGTGCTGGCCAGCTGTAATGCATTAATATGTTCAGCCCTAGATTTCACTTTGATACCACACACAGGAGGGAATTTTGTTCTGCATTGTCCTGATTGCCCCCTACTTCCCTGCTGTTACTAGGTCAGCAATCCCAGAAATAGCATTCTCTGTCAATCACTGATGCCATAGGAAGGTGTTGCCTATAGAATGGCTACAGCTATATTTATTAATGTCTTTGTGTGTGTTATAATAGCATCAGTGAGTAGGTAAATTCACGAACTCAAAGAATATGAATACTTTATTCACAGTGTTGCAATCTTGATATAAAATCCTAAGTGGAACATTTTGACTAATTTCCTTTGGAACCCCCCACGTTGATATGAATTTCAGTTGATGGCCGAGTATTTGTATGTTTTATTTTTAGCTGTGGTGCCTTTGAATTCATATTCAAGCAGGTTAAAGGACATGGGGAAACAAGAGACCAGTCCTGAAATAACTTGCAGGAACCAATTAAAAATAGGAGCAGCTGAGCCCAGAAGACAACAAGCCTGACCGTTATTTTTCCTGGGTTATGAACTGTCTGCATTCTTTTTCACCAGTCACTGCTTTGGTTTGCAGGGCTCATCCCCCTGTGAGCAAAATTAACTAGTTGTGACCAATATTGTCTGTTTTCTCTACACTGGCTCTTCTCTTCTTTTGTGGCTGGATTCATGAGATCACAGATTTGGTTCTGGACGGTGCAGTTGATGAACTTTGTTTCACCTAAGTGGAGACTTTTTCAGAACAAAAATAAGATATCTGACTACATTGTATAATGCAGCTCACCTAATTCGTTAGAGTCATAGTAGTACTTGTCCATGAGCCCAGTTCTAGTTAATTACCCTGTTTCTGTATTCCAGGTTCAGGCATCCTCCATTCTGTGAGCTTCCCTGACTCATGTACCCATGTTTGCAGGGTGACCTCTTTTTTCTGTAGAAACAATGCATACCTGATAATACCTGAAGGTGGATTTCAAGTAGCAGAGAGGGACATCAACTCAGCTGGCTGTCAGGCTGGTTTAAAAAACAAAGGGCCACTTTGTACTGCTTTGGAGTGGAATAGAAGTGTCTTTCACTCTACGTTCTGCCCAGACAGTTGAGATCAGCTAGGTTATGTTTGCTTGCTACCTACCCCAAGTTTCAGTCTGGAACAGGCCAGGAGGAGGGACTCCCTGTAGTAGGGCCTCATTTGTGTCACTCATAAATCATTGCTGTTTGAGTCAGGTTACACATAACCATTGTCTTTACATTTACCCTTCTGCATAGAGGTAGCTTGTGGCCTCTCTAGCAGGGCCATTGGTCTCAGTTTGATTATTGAATTATTAGTATGTTCAGTACCCTCACACTTTGAAAGCTTCATAGTTTCCACATCAGAACATTTTTGCTTCAGCAAAAATAAAAATAAGTTTATCTGTAGGTTGAACAATATTCTCAACCAGAAAATGTTTTCTTATATTTTAGTCAGCATTTACTATAAAGTACAATTTACATTTTGACCCATTGAGAATAACCATAGCAAAAGTTTTTCTGGCTAATGCAAATTCTTTAGCTTAAATATAAACTGATTTTTAGTTTTTTCTGTAGGAAAAATACCCTGCATATGAAATCTTGGATGCTTACCCTGGCAGTTCTTTATGATGATGAACTTACAGTTTGGGCCCCAATCTTGCAAAGACTTAGTGGAGTAAATGTGACTGTAAGCTTAAGCACATCTGTAAGTCTTACCAGGATCAGGGTCTTAATTCTTAATATTTCTTGATTATATTTTAAAACTGATCTAAAGTCTTGTTAGTTCTTCCCTCTGTTTGTGTATTTAAACTTGTATCCTGTTGATTGATTTGTTTCTCTTCTCAAGTATTTAATGTTTTTTACATAGGCACTGAAGGTCCTGAGAACTGCAGAGTTTGCCCCTTTTGTTGTTTTTATTGCTGCACCTACGATTACCCCAGGCATTAATGAGGTAAGGCTTATTACAGGTAAATGTTTTTATCAGGGGAGACAATTATATGGATGATTCAGTATGTGAATAAGATCAACATTTTAACTGACCAGTTGTCTTTTATAGTGGGGTCAGAACACCACTGAAGTTAAGATTGAGATGATCTTACTGAATAACAAATGATTTTTCCTACGTTTAAATATAAACTTGAGCTGCAAGGATCCATGCACTGTCACTACTAGGGAAGCACTTCATAGTACTCTTAGCTCTTCACATGACAACTTTAACATCAGCTGATATATAGATCAGTATTGATCATTTGATATCCTTTTAAAATATATTGTTCAGTTTTATTTCCTCCCTACCTAAAAGAATTGTTTCCAAAATCCTTGCTGTGGCCATTGAGCCAGCTAATTGGTCAGCTGTCCAAGAATTTCCAGTTTCTGAATCATTCAATCTACTTTACTCTTTCCTCCCCAAGTAGAAGGAGGAAGCTGCTACTAAGTTTCATCTTTGAGAAAAGAAATCCCAAAGCAATGTACCAGAAACTTGCTTATTACATTCAAATAACATTTTTCAGAGTAGCAGCCGTGTTAGTCTGTATCCGCAAAAAGAACAGGAGTACTTGTGGCACCTTAGAGACTAACAAATTTATTAGAGCATAAGCTTTCGTGGGCTACAACCCACTTCTTCGGATGCATATAGAGTGAAACATATATTGAGGAGATATATATACACACACATACAGAGAGCATGAACAGGTGGGAGTTGTCTTACCAACTCTGAGAGGCCAATTAAGTAAGAGAAAAAAAACTTTTGAAGTGATAATCAAGATGGCTCAGTACAGACAGTTTGATAAGAAGCAAGTGTGAAAATACTTACAAGGGGAGATAGATTCAATGTTTGTAATGGCTCAGCCATTCCCAGTCTTTATTTAATCCTGTGTTGATTGTGTCTAGTTTGCATATCAATTCCAGCTCAGCAGTCTCTCCTTGGAGTCTGTTTTTGAAGTTTTTCTGTTTTAAGATAGCCACCCGCAGGTCTGTCATAGAATGGCCAGACAGGTTAAAGTGTTCTCCCACTGGTTTTTGAGTATTATGATTCCTGATGTCAGATTTGTGTCCATTAATTCTTTTGCGTAGAGACTGTCCGGTTTGGCCAATGTACATGGCAGAGGGGCATTGCTGGCACATGATGGCATATATCACATTGGTAGATGTGCAGGTGAACGAGCCCCTGATGGTATGGCTGATGTGATTAGGCCCTATGATGATGTCACTTGAATAGATATGTGGACAGAGTTGGCATCGGGCTTTGTTACAAGGATAGGTTCCTGGGTCAGTGTTTTTGTTCAGTGATGTGTGGTTGCTGGTGAGTATTTGCTTTAGGTTGGGGGGTTGTCTGTAAGCGAGGACAGGTCTGTCTCCCAAGATCTGTGAGAGTAAAGGATCATCTTTCAGGATAGGTTGTAGATCTCTGATGATGCGCTGGAGAGGTTTTAGTTGGGGGCTGAAGGTGACAGCTAGTGGTGTTCTGTTATTTTCTTTGTTGGCCCTGTCTTGTAGGAGGTGACTTCTGGGTACTCGTCTGGCTCTGTCAATCTGTTTTTTCACTTCAGCAGGTGGGTATTGTAGTTTTAAGAATGCTTGATAGAGATCTTGTAGGTGCTTGTCTCTATCTGAGGGATTGGAGCAAATGCGGTTATATCTTAGAGCTTGGCTGTAGACAATGGATCATGTGGTGTGTCCTGGATGGAAGCTAGAGGCATGTAGGTAAGTGTAGCGGTCAGTAGGTTTCCGGTATAGGGTGGTATTTATGTGACCATCGCTTATTAGCACAGTAGTGTCCAGGAAATGGACCGCTTGTGTGGATTGATCTAGGCTGAGGTTGATGGTGGGATGGAAATTATTGAAATCATGGTGGAATTCCTCAAGGGCTTCTTTTCCATGGGTCCAGATGATGAAGATGTCATCAATGTAGCGCAAGTAGAGTAGGGGCGTTAGGGGACGAGAGCTAAGGAAGCGTTGTTCTAAGTCAGCCATAAAAATGTTGGCATACTGTGGGGCCATGCGGGTACCCATAGCAGTGCCGCTGACTTGAAGGTATATATTGTCCCCAAATGTGAAATAGTTGTGGGTGAGGACAAAGTCACAGAGTTCAGCCACCAGGTTAGCTGTGACATTATCGGGGATACTGTTCCTGATAGCTTGTAGTCCAAATATCAAATAACATTGTGATACTTGGAACTGTGAAACTGGAATGGATACCTGCTTGTGAGAAATTAAGTGTTCATGTTCAAAGAGAGTTTATGTAAATAAAGACCTCAGGATTTAGCTCAAACCAGAACAAACAAAACATTTATAACCAGCTCCTTCCTTTTTTTTGCTCTAGTAAGGTGTTAAGTGTATTTGTATCTTAATAAGAACTTTCTCTCTTAGCAAATCCCTCTTCCATCTCTTTGATCCTGCAGGGAAGTGATAATCCTGTGTTTGTAGCAACAGTCTGCTTCCCCAGACATAATGTGTGTGATAACACAATTAGAATTAGGACTTCACTACAGATTCTTGCAGATAAATGATGGGCCAGAAAGGATAAAGATGGTCAAACACAAATACCATAAATAATTAGTAAAATGGCAAGAAAATTATGGGAAAAAAGTGAAAGACAAATGACTTTGTTTTAAGTAATGAGGAGTCCGGTGGCACTTTAAAGACTAACAGATTTATGCCCAAATAAATCTGTTAGTCTTTAAGATGCCACTGGACTCCTTGTTGTTTTTGTGGATAGAGACTAACATGGCTATCCCTCTGATACTTTGTTTTAACTGTTAAGTTTCCCAAACACAGAAATGAAGATGTCTCAGAGCATTCTGATTTCGGCTATGTTAAAATGATGTAGTGATCATTCCTCTGAAACATTGCTGATGTTATCATTTACTGTAAATGTATATGAGCAAATATTAAAATGCTGCATCTTAGTCATTTGTAATGGTAGATATTATTTTGCACAGCAGATTGCATAACTGTTTTTTAAAAAAAAAACAGCTCAAGAGCGTGAGAATCAGTCCTGGATTGTTATGCAACTTTTCTGATTATTTTACCTGGAGCTATTGTACAACTCATTGTAAATGCACAAAAGCCCCTGAAGATCTTCAGTACTATTTTTGCCTTTTTTTAAAAAAATCCATGTGTCTTTTGGCCCAAAGTTATTACAGAATTATCTGATTGCTCCAGTGTGGTGTTTCAAATCTCCTACTCTGAAATACCAGTGGTACTTTTCTTTTAACCATTCAGAAGTTCATGTTGTAGAATGTGAGATGGGGGAGAACTGGGAGGGTTAATATGAGAAAGCAAATTGCTGGTTTGGGATGTACTGAGCTACAGTGTGGGCATGTGCAAGATTGGGCTTTTTTCCCCCTCATTGAGATGGAAGACATAGGGGAGTTAAACCAAGAAAGGTTAGGGTTCAAATATTTAGTCTCATTATTATGCTCTTGTGCTGTATTTCCTTTTAAGTTTTGTTTACTTTTTATGGCCCAGATCCTGCAATTCGATCTGTGTGGCATAAAAATTCATCCAAGTGGACTCCATTGCAAAGTCAGAGCCATGCTTTAATGTTTTGAATACTTGCTAAAACTGTCACTGTCTGTGAACCACTAACACTCACTTTAAAAAACAAGTAATAACAGTGGACATTAATGCAATCTGGGGTCCTACTCACCTGGATCTGTTGTGCTGCATGAGGGGGAATGGAATATATACAGAAACTGTGGTATGATGTGTCTTACCAGACTAGGTTTTCGTGTGCATACTTCATATTTCCCATTCATTTTTTCTTTTACAAAAGATTCATTTGCATAAAGAATAGCCCTTTTGACCTTTTTATCCTGCTTTGTTTCATTTTTACAAACACCTGACGCGCAAACATCTGTAAATGACTGTCTTTTTTCCTTATGTTTTTTCTTGAATTATCATCTTTGCCTTTCTTTTCATTTTCCTGCACTCTTATTCATTTTATATAGCTGCCAAAATGGTGCAGAAAATTGCCTGTAAGTACCAGCTAGGACCTGATCAGATGCAATTCTGATTATTTTAATAGATTTAGATTGTAGACATCCTTATTTCCACTCAACATTACTTTTGCCGTTAGAATAAAAGTATAAGGTAATAAAGACCTAGACATCTGTGCTAAAGCTCATTCAAATGGAAGGATTATTCATTGGCAAAAAGAAAAAAGTTTAAAGGATAGCCTCAAAAACAAGTGAGCACAGAGACTTTTATTCCTACTCTAGGAAATGCACATTATGACTTTGTGGTTGACACGGTTCAAACAGCCTTATCCTGCAATGCACAGTTGAGCCATTTTAACCGACTGTAGAATGCATGTACAGTATCTCCAGTTTACAGGGATCCCACTGTAACTGAGAGTAAAGACACAAAATACAGTGCCTTTCTGGGTAAATATTGGATGGTTCTCATGGTTTTATGAGGCACAAACCAAGTGCTTGATACCACAAAACATGTAATAATCCCCAGAAATGCATGGCCTGAAATGTCTTACTGCCTGGCACAATTAAAAATACAAATTTTAGAGATTTCAAATGTCCTAGCACATCTCTAGTTTTAACATTTTAATTTTAAAACAAAAAATGATATCCCTTCTGGTTGCCAAGCTAACCTTCACAATGTAAAGAGAGGTCTTAATGGGATGTTAGCTTTGAAGCCTGATTATGGCCACTTACATGCTAAGTGACATAAATCCTTTAACTGCTAATCAACTTACCAGAAACATTTAGCCAAAGCTGTTATCCAGTGTGGCTAGATATATATCTTGCATTCTGATATTCAGGTTTTTTTAAAGGACGTGTGCACAAACAATGCTGTCAATTTGGAATATGCAGATAGGTGATAATTCTGTTGTATATTCAAATTAGAGGTGGGACCAAACAAGAAACCTTGATCTGGCTCCTCCTCTTTGAGGAAGTTTGGACCCACTTCAGAACTTTGCAGCTCAGGCCAATCCTTAATTCAATAAAGTAAAAGACGTATCCTACATTCTTGAGGACAATAGTAAAAGTACTCCTCTGGCAATTCCGCATCACTGTGCATGCGCAGAATTCATGTCCCCTGAAGATTTCTTTGCTTCCCCACAGAAAAATGACTTCTGATGAGGAAGCAAAGGGAAGCCACAAAAGCAGTCATCCGCCCCTCCCCGGCAGTGCAGGCAGGTTGGTTCGGGCACCCGGAGCAGCCAGTAGAGATGTAAATCACCACCCAAGGGAGGGTGGGGGTTGCAGAGTCGTGTGTGTGAGAGGGAGAGAGACACTCTGTCCCTCTCGCTTGCTATTGCAGCATGCTTGGCATGGAGGAGCAGGGCTTCGTGGTTTTTCTGAGGAGGTAGGTGTGGGACAGGCTCTGTCCCCTCAGGCAGAGCAGAATGTAGCAGCCTGCGTACTTAGTGAATTGTTCCCATTCTCTTTGTGAATTCCCCCAGGAGTATAAAACAGGTGTAAATGTTTTAAGGCTCCTTTACATTGCCAGAGTGGTGTAAAGGACAGTATCGGCTTATAAATGCTTCTGGTGCTTTAGTGATTAGAACTGGTCTAAATTTTTGGACTGAAAAAAATTCCTATCAGAATGGGCTCCATGAACTGTTTGCTACTGACCTTTCTGGAGATGGTCAGTAGTCAATATAAATTGTGAGTTTGATTCCCCAGCCCTCAATTGCTGTTCAGTTGCCTAGGATGTAACACTGAGCATATGTCTGCATATATTTGTTGACTAATAACTAGAAATAAAGGGTCAAACCTAGTTACATTACTGTTAGGCATGGGGGTTTGGGGATTTCCTCCAATGCTCCCCACTCCAATTCTCCATCCATTATATTGTCGTTGAAATAAATTACCAAAATAATTGAAACCAGAGTGATTATATTGCGTTATTTTGACAAATAAAATATGCAGAATTTTTCAGAATTTTATATCATGCATAGAATTTTTTATTTTTTGGCGCAGAATTCCCCTAGGAGTAGGTAAAAGTAACATTTTGCATTTCCATGAGGGTAAGTAGTGTAGGTCTCCCAAAATGCAATCTCCTTAGTTGTCTATAAAATATTACGTAGGAGCAACAGTGACCGTTAAATGCTATAATCTAATAGATATTTTTGAAATACCCTCTTTGTTTTTGCAAAATCTAGGACCAGAGCCAAGTAGAAGTAAAGATTTGAGAACAACTCTTCTCATTCTTTTCCTGTCTTCCTTTTTTTAAAGGAAATACCCACATGTTTTACAGATTCCCTGCAGATTTCTATTTTCTCTGCTAATTTACCATTATAAAATAGTGTAGATTAAAAAGTTTATATCCATACATTTACTGAGTATTACTGATACTGGCATGAAACTGATTGTGAAAACTTACATTTGTGTCCCCAGTTCTAAAACCTTTTATATTATAACATACAGTATTAGTCCAATGGCTTCAGGTTTATACTCATTTGAAATATACAGTGTCCAGTACTGTGTATTTTTAAAACATTGGGGTTACAGACATAAAATGTACCTTTTAATTAGGTATCTTGAAAGTGCTAAAAATGTAGCACTTATACAAATATAATTTTTCACTTTGTAGATCAATTTAAACACAAAGGTGTCAAATGCTCAGCTGGTAGAAATCATTGAAGCTGTGTTGAAGTCAGTTGAGCTATGATAATTGACGATAGCTGAGGATTTTGCCATGGTTGCTGCGTTATTGTAGGTGTTCCAGTGGTGTATTTAGCACAACCTAAGGTCTCTCTTTATCAGTAATTGACTTGAGAATAGCATAGGACAAATCTGCACATATTGTTTTTCACATGTGCTTGTTTGGGTGCCTAATACTCCTTAAAAGGACATTCCCTGTATACGTCTGTGTGAGGAGCACTTGGCTACATTTATGTTTGAATGTAGTGTTCAAATATGGAGAGAGTGAGTCACCTTCTGTTGACTAGTGGGGACTGTACAGTTGTTAGGAGCTGCTGCTTTTCTGAAGCGATTCAATCAGGATCTAGAACTGTACTCAAAGAAATGGTTAGTTTCATGGTATAGGAAAGGAAAAGTTCCTCATCCCAGTTTCCTCCCACTGAATGCTGATTTTCAGATGCCCCAAAAGGTGCAGCTTCCACATCTTTTTTTTTTATTATTCAGTGCAATCCCAGATACTTGATCAGTTGAGGAAAGGGAACCCAGTTGACCTCTTAATATAAAGACTATGGAAATCAAATTTTGTGGCCCAAATAATTTCAAGTAATAAGACCACTCAATGCTGCTCTGTGCTTTATAGCACTGGAGTGCTGGGCTGCATCTATTGGTACACTAGAGAACTGAACCATTGCTAATTGAACTGGTGGGATAACACCAGGGTAGGTTCTAACACTGCAGTGTGCCCATACTGGCCATATTGTTTTGGGAGTAGTTTTGCCCCATTTCCATATTGCACTGTGCGATGACATTTCATTTGCACTGACTCCTGGGTACCTATCCCACAGTTCCTAGAAGCAATGGCTTGTGGGAAATTTCAGATGATCTTCTGGTATCCTGAGGGAATTGTGAGAAGAGAGTTTAAACTCCCATCATTCATTCTCACCACAGAACTGAGGCAGCAGGCCCCCCAGGGTGAGGGGGGGCGTGAGTCATCCATGCCACAAGCCTCCTGCAACCCTGCTCCATTTGGAAGCCCAGACTCAATCAGTGAATCCCAGAATGTGAGCAGTGCTGGCCTTGGAGGAGCGTGGCAGGAGCACCCACAAAATATGATTCCAAAGGCCATATATGATAACCTGGTCTCAATTTAGGGCAGGTTCCCGACACAACTCCCAGAAGAGTTGGAGGTGGTGAAACTGGTGCAGCTATTTTTGGTGGGCTTGAATTCCACCAGTAGAGTCTGGAATTAGAATAGTCTCAGATAGACCATAAGATGTTAGAAGAGGGTTATAGTAAAAGAGAAATTAGAAAGCAATAGAGTGAGAATTTCCTTAGACTGTCCACAGTAAATATTTATTAAAATAAAAGGAAGTGAAACTCGAAGACTGATGCTGAGTAGTAATAGATATTACAGAAATTGTCCGAAAACAGCTGATACTTGAAAACACATCCTGTCATGTTTCCAGTATCGATGTCTGGATAGATGCCAAACAGCTTGTATTTGTGAACTGGGTATGTTTTCATTCATGAACTGGCACTCTTTCCATGTTTGTACTGGTTCTTACTTCTATTTTTTTTTTAATCCTCATGCTTATCCCCTGTCTGTTTTAACCCTTCCCACAAATTAGATAAGTGTCCTGATGTGTCTTGAGTAACCTCTGTTGAGAATTGTGATTTTGTGTAAAGTTACAAGGGAGAAGCAAGTTAGTTTCTTCCTTGTAACATGCATGGAATTTGACATTATGTAGAGGGCATAAGTCATTCATGAATCCTTAGATTAGGTTTTATTTTTGCTGTTTCCTTCTCTGTAACCAACAAACAGAAAACTGAACAAAAGAATCTAATTTATCTCTCTTGCTTTCTTTTCCAATCATTGTGCAGGATGAATCTCTTCAGCGCCTGCAAAAGGAATCTGAGATCTTACAGAGAACATATGCACACTACTTTGATCTAACAATTATCAACAATGAAATTGATGAAACAATCAGGCATCTGGAGGAAGCCATTGAGCTTGTTTGTACAGCATCACAGTGGGTTCCAGTCTCCTGGGTCTATTAGGTCTTTCACCAGATAACTGAAGAATTTTATCAATACTGGGAACCACCTCATACATGGAAAACCTCTTTGTTATTGACCTTGTGTCAACAGATCTTGGCCCCTAGAGACTACCTAGATGTAGTGTGACCTAAATTTATAATTATTGTCATGTCCTAATAGATAGGAGGAGAAAAAAAATTAAACACTAATTTAAAGAGACAGTATCTTTTTTAATCAGTTCTCCTAAACTTTAATAAAATATATGTTTCAATATATGTATTATTCAATCTTTTGGAATGTTATATTTTTGGAAATCATAGCTTATTATTTCAAAGGCCCCTAAAAACTGCACAAAATAGATGCTGCTTTCTATAATCTATTTTAATAATAATAATAATAAATGATTCTGTTACCTTAACTTGGGGGTGGAACACTACATTCTATTTAGAGTCTGATTTTATGGATTGGGATACCTTGCTTTCCTTTATTTATTTGAAATAATTAGTCTAATGATTGCAAAACAAATTCATAAATTTTAAAGGCCTTTCTTTGCTTTTTTTTTTTTTTTAGAATAGTATTTTTAAGTATTTTTATGTAACATCCAGATAATGTGATACTGTCTCTTTGAAGAACTCTGTAAACCTTTTAGAGATTTGAAATTGGGTCTTGACTCTTAATGCATGTGGACAGTCGCAAGCGTTCATGCCGTTGGTGTATCTGTGTTGAAAAAAAACCTGTAATCTACAGCAAAATACATTCCGTTCATGGGAAAACGTACCCAAGGGAATAAAATAAAATATTATGACTAAGTTGTAAACCTATGCACATCCCTTGCATTTTGGGCAACTTTATAAAAAAAACTGATTTTTATTAATAATAATCATGTAGTGAAATGTGTTTGTAATTTTGTCTCAATTTAATTTGTTGTAAGGTGGGCGGGGGAAATTACTGGTTTCACCATTTCAGATCTGTGTTGTCTGAGAGTATTAACGTTTTAATTAAGTTTAAGCAAAGAAATGCTGATTTTTAATATGTATGTAATGTTTAAAAAATGCACACATTTTAAGAGAAAATACTGTGCAATGAAGAAACCAGTTTAAGCAATGCGATAAACTGGCTATTCCAAAAGACTCATCTACAACAGCCCTGTAAATTCCTTAAAAATGGTAACTGACTCTACAGTCTGACCAATTTTTTTTATTTTAAATATACTTCCTTTTATGTGTTCAACAATTAAATGCCTTTGGGTCCTTCATTTCATCATAGATTTCTTCAAGTAGTTCTGAAATCACTCTTAGATTTTAAGAAACCTTTCTTGACCATGCTTAAGTTAATCAAAGGCTCTGATGTGAATACAAGTCTATCATGGGGCTCTGCTGAGCACATAAACACAGTTTGATCAATTTATGAACTAGAGCAAAGCCCAAGAAAGCAAATTCATCCATGTATTCACTTCAGAGCTTTGTGGTTCTGTGGTTTCTGTTTCTTCATCTCATGCCCCTTGGCACAGGTGGTTTACATTTCCTCTTAATGCAGCTGAACTAAATTGAGCATCATCACCACCACAATTCATGACATCATAATCTACCTGGTCACAGGTGACAGACGGTATGATGATCCAGAGTCTGATTTCTCTTAAGAACTCAGTTGTCTGTTTTATGGTATAACATGAACTTTAGCTTGTGTGTTAAATTATAACATGGCCATGAAAGGGTTATTCTCAAAGTTAAAATGTGATTGACCTGCAGATTGTTTCAACTGCTTGGGAACACTTCATATAATCAAGGTATGTTCTCACTGTAAAACCTTTTCTCAAGAGGCTAAAAGCTTTTAAAGCACATAGGTTGATACTGTCCTTCCTCCTGCCCCCTGCAGCACAGACCATGCTGATTCTGCTCTCTTTTCTCCTTGTAAAGTCCTTAGACAGCAACAGAGTATCTTAGGGTCCACCAACACTTCAGATACAGCCAGATCAGCCGGGTTGCAACATGGCTGTTCTGTGAACCAGTCACAACACAGTTCCAGTCTGTAATGTAGATGGAACCTTGATCCAAGGCTTTACCCCGGTTACAGGACCCATCTACAATATACACTAGAATTGTGTAATGACCAGGTCACAGAACAAACATCTTGTAATTGAGTCCTTTGACTTAGTTATATTTGTAATGTTTGTATACAGGCTGTTGGAAATCTGCTAACAAAAAGGTTCTTATGGACCCTCACCTATGTAGCCCCAACAAAAGCGTGACATTGATTGTTTAACAAGGCCTGGTCTACACTGGGGATGGCGGGGGAGGATCCATCTAAGTTACGCAGCTTCAGCTACATGAATAACGTAGCTGAAGTCGACGTACTTAGATCTACTTACCGCAGTGTCTTCACTGCGGTGAGTCAACTGCTGCCGCTCCCCCGTTGACTCTGCCTGCGCCTCTTGCTAAGCTGGAGTACAGGAGTCGACGGGAGAGCGCTCAGGGATCGATTTATCGCGTCTAGACTAGACACGATAAATCGATATCCACTGGATTGATCACTGCCGGCCGATCCGGTTGGTAGTGAAGACATACCCCAAGGGATAGCGAAAAGTGTATTAAATTGTTGGAACTTGTTCATCCACTCTGGCCTTAGCATTTCCAGAATGTTTAAAAAATAGACTGTAACCCTGATAATAAGTGAAAATCCAGAAACAATTGTCAGCATCCACTAGTACTGTACCATTGTAATTACAGTTGCATTTGAGCAGGCATTCTTGCAGACCAGCCCTTCATATGGTGGCACTAGCCACAGCTTAGCTCAGTGCTAGGTCAGTACACTGTCAGACTACCTCTTTTCCTGATCAAGCACAAAGATGAGCAGACTAAACAAAATGCAGCAAGGAAGAATTCCTGTTCTTAGAAACACAGTCGTCTTCTATGGTAAGCATCTGTATCTCTGACTTCATTGACACCTTCTTTATCTGAAATGTTTGTAAAGTTAAACAGGTATTTGTAAGGAAACTTGGATGCTATTTAAGCCATAATCCACCAGAAAGAAAATTTGACTATGCAGGACATTCTGATTCTGTCAATTTGAATTACTTGGAGATTCTGAACAACCAGCCTCCTAGAAAGAGAAGTCTGCTACCTTGCATATTATTATTAAGCAGTGATATGATATAATAATTGACTTGGAGGAGGAAAGAAAGTGGAGTCCCTCATTTAGGCAATGCTATCCAGTAGTCTCTGTCTCAGTAAACAGATCTTTGGATAGATTTGTTGCTTGATGCAATATGTCTAACCAAGATCAGCCTACCTTTAAGGAATTCTAGGCCAGATCTAGATGCCTTGTCTGCTCCATTTATGCTACTCCCATGGCAGAAAGAGCAGAAGGCTGCCATAGCTCCCCAGCTGAGGGTTTCCCTGGTATGGAGAAGACTAACAGGTATAGAACTAGTGGTGAGGGGATGCAGCTCATTGTGTTTCAGCTATCCCCAGCTGGAGGATGGCCCCTGACATTGTCTACACTGGCGGGTGGGGGGAGGGAACTGCAGCAGTGAGTCTCAGAGCCTGAGTGTACAGACTTGGGCTCCTGCTATGACACTAAAAATAGCCAAGTAAACGTTCCCACTTGAGCTCTGAAACTCTGGGAGGCGGTGGATTTAGAGCCCGAAGATGCTACTACCTTATGTAGTTATCCTTGCATAGAAAGAAATCCACCCCTTCCCCCAGCCTCAGAGCCCCAGCCCTAGCGGGAATATCTATGGGCTGTAGCATTGAGCCCGAGTCTGTAGACCTGGGCTCTGAGTCTCACTGCCCCGCAGGTTTTTTTGCAAAGTAGAGACACCCTTAGGGGCTGTAGCCAGCCAACATAACTTTAAGCAGACATTAGGCTGCTCTAAGTTATGCTGGCACTGATTCAGAAGTGGCCCTGGAATAAGAGAGTTGTGCCAGTCTACCTTTGGCTCCGAGTCTTTATAATTTTGTAAGTCGCTTGTGCACTGGGGCTCTTAGCATTAGACAGTTTATTAAGTAAATTTGATCCTTCCAGTATGCTGCATCTTCCATCTGCCTCGTGCCTGTGGACTTAGAAATGGTAAGGTTCTCTATTAAATGTTCTTTTAACATGTTTCCATTTCCTGCATAAAAAGAACCCTTGTCATTTTATGTTTCAGGGTGAAAAGATTATTGAATTGTAGCAGTAGCCAGTTAGGAAGTTGTGGCAACTATACGCATGCAGCTTTTTAATAGCAGAAGAATGTCTTCTGTTCCCTTCCCTTCTAGATTTAATCCTTGGACATTGGGTGTTTTTTTTTGGTCAAGAAATATGCATTGCCATATTCTCTTAACTTCAGAGATCAGTAGCGACCTTGCACATTTAGCAGTATATTTTAACCTAGAAGATTTCAAAGATTTGCTCCGTTTTAATGCTTCTCAGATATATTTTGTCATTATTAAAAATGAAAGGCGTGTTGTAATAGTCCGGTGCGGGGGTCGCGCCCTCTTAGGGGCCGTCGGGCGCCAGGCCGCTTCACTGCACGGCCAAGTCAGACCTCGTACCCGGGAGGTCTAAGGGTTCCACCCCTTTGGCAGGGGCTAAACAAAAGGCTCCCTGCCGCTGCAAGGAGTTCCCGCCCTCAGGCAGGGCGGGACAGTGGACCCGTCCTAAGCTCCGGTTCCTTCAGCCGGAGCTGGGGACTTACACAGTTCAATAAGCCCGAAGGCTAGCTCAGAGCGGGGTGATACCCCAGGGTTCGAAGAGGGGCTCAGGTCCTTGTGGGAGGAGCTGAGCACTAACCAATAGTTCAGGGGGGGGGCTCAGGTCCTTGCAGGAGGAGCTGAGCGCCCCAAACTTAGCAACTCCAGTCCCTCAGTCAGGGAGTGAGCAGGCAGGTAATGGCAACCCAGGCCCTAGGTCAGGGCGGGGCAGCAAACAATCAGCCCAGGCCCACTGTCAGGGCTGAGCAACAGAGTCAGTAATTCAGCCCAGGCCCTCAATCAGGGCGGGGCAGCAAACAGTCAGTCTAAACTCAGGCCCTCAGGTAGGGCTGAGCAACAGAGTCAGTAGTCTAAACCCAGGCCCTCAATCAGGGCGGGGCAGCCCAACAGCAGTTCTGGGCTCAGGCCTTCAGGTAGGGCTGAGCAACAAAGTTAGTGGTTTAAGCCCAGGCCCTCAGGCAGGGCGGGGCAGCACAACAGCAGTTCTAGGCTCAGGCCTTCAGGGAGGGCTGAGCAACAACACACGCAGTTCAGGGGGCTCAGGCCCTCAGGCAGGGAGGAGGAGAGACTGCCACCCGACGTGGGGGTGGCAGGGGGGAACACAGGCCCACCCACTCCACTGTGTTCCAGCCCGGGGCCCTATCCGCAGCAGTCCGTCTGCCGCGGGGTCAGTGGGGATCCTGCCCGCAACACACTGACATAGGCTCGGGGTCTGCTATCCCCAGGCTACTTCCCAACTCCTCCTCCTCCATGGGTACCTGCTCCTCGCTGGGCTCGGCAGCGGGGTCCCACACCATGGGCTCCTCGGGTTGCTGGGGGTTGTCTAGGTCGGGCCGCTCCTCCGGTCTCGGGTCCGGCTCAGGTCCGGGTGGCTCCTCGGTGTACCGTGCTCGGGGCAGGCTCGGCCAGTCCACCTCGGGGTACCTTCCTTGGGGCAGTCTCGGTCGGTCCGCCTCGGGGTACCGCGCTCGGGGCAGGCTCGGCCAGTCCACCTCGGGGTACCTTCCTTGGGGCAGTCTCGGTCGGCCCGCCTCGGGGTACCGCGCTCGGGGCAGGCTCGGCCAGTCCACCTCGGGGTACCTGCCAAGCGGGAGGTTTGAGCGGCGCTGGGTATTCGAGTGCCTGGGTCTGGGGAGGCTCGGCCCGTCTGCGTCCAGGTACCGGGCTCGGGGTAGGCTCCGTCTCGCAGGAGCTCGGGCCGGAACGTCTGTCCTCTCCGGCCGCTCGGCTCCAACTGAGTGTTGGGGCCGGGCTTTTATACTTCCTGTCCCGCCCCTTGACTTCCGGGGGGCGGGAACAGGTGGTGGTAGCTCCGCCCACTTGAGTGGCGGCTCTGGCTCTTCCCCCTCTGGGGTTGGCTCCGCCCACCTGGGTGGCTGTTCTGGCTCCTCCCTCTCAGGGGCCGTCGGGCGCCAGGCCACTTCACTACACGGCCCCCCCCTCAAGGCTGGTTCCCGTGCAGCGGGGCCAGCCCATTCCTCACCCCCCAGCCGAGAGAGGAAATCCGCGTTCGCGTGCTCCTTACCAGCTCTATGGCGGACCGTGAAGGCGAACGGCTGGAGGGCCAGATACCACCGTTGCACCCGCATGTTGTGGTCCTTCATGCGGGTCAACCATTGAAGGGCGGAATGGTCGGTGACCAAGGTGAAGGGAACACCCAGGATGTAATACCGGAGCGCTTCACAAGCCCACTTCACGGCTAGGGCTTCCTTCTCGACCACCGCATAATTCTTTTCCCGTGGGAACAGTTTCCGGCTAATATAAAGGACCGGATGTTCCTCACCCCCTACGTCCTGGGACAAGACAGCCCCGAGTCCCACTTCCGAGGCGTC